>NW_012123598.1:2651261-2661966 GCF_000951035.1 Colobus angolensis palliatus
GTCTGAGGGAGGAGGGGCTGGGGGTCTGGACGCCTGGGTCTGAGGGAGGAGGGGCTGGGGGTCTGGACGCCTGGGTCTGAGGGAGGAGGGGCTGGGGTCTGGACGCCTGGGTCTGAGGGAGGAGGGGATGGAGTCTGGACTCCAGGGCCTGAGGAGAGAGGAGCTGGGCCCTGACCCCAGCATCCCCTGACTGTCCCCTTTCCCTGCCAGGGTGTAACTCTGACAGACCTGAAGGAGGCAGAGAAGTCTGCAGGGAAGGCCCCGGAGTCAGAGAAGCCGGCGCAGAGCCTGGTGAGCGGGGTCATCGAGGGCGCGTGGGGTGGTGCGGGATGTCCTGGTCCCCTAACTCACCACCCCCTCCCGGCAGGACCCTTCCCGGAGGCCGCGCGTCCCTGGAGTGGAGAACTCCGACAGCCCTGCCCGGAGAGGTGAGGTCTGCTCTCTGGGGGAGGTCCTTCCCAGGGAGTCACCGTCTCTCCCAGAGTCTTCCTGCTCTCCTGTGGGCTTGACCCGGGGACCCGGGCCCCCAGAGGGGTCTCTGGAGGTGCCTGGACTGATTCCTGCCCCTCCCCCAGCAGAGGCGCCTGACGGGCAGGGTCCAGGACCGCAGGCGGCCAGGGAGCACCGCAAGGTCGGAAAGGAGTGGAGGGGGCCTGCGGAGGTGAGGGGGGCTCAGGTGGGGCCGAGCTGGTGCAGAGGGTGGGCCGGGGGAGGGCAAAGCCCCTCCCATACCCGCTAAAGCCTCTCCCATGCCCATTGAACCCCCCTCTACCTGCCCACAGGGGGAGGAGGCGGAGCCGGCTGATCGCAGCCCGGAGTCCAGGTAGGGGCAGGGTGGGAGAGGTGGGGCCTGCGTGCGGGCCTGGGCCGGCCCCTGACGCGCGTTCCGCCCCCGCCCCAGCACCCTGGAGGGCGGCCCCTCAGCCCGCAGGCAGCGGTCACAGCGGGACCTCAACCCAGAACCTGAGCCAGAATCGGAGGAGCAGGATGGAGGCTTTAGGAAGGTGTGATCCCACCCCTCCTTTGGGGCTCCGCCTGCTGGGTGCCCACCTCCTGGCTTCCCCGCCCCCCAGCGTCGCCCCTGTCCTCCACCTGACCCTCCTCCACCTGACCCCCAGCTGTATGCAGAGCTGCGCAGGGAGAACGAGCGGCTTCGCGAGGCTCTGACCGAGACCACGCTGCGGCTGGCGCAGCTCAAGGTGGAGCTGGAGCGGGCCACGCAGGTAAAGGCGCCGAGGCCAGGGTCACCAGAACTGGCAGGGCCGCCTGGCTGGGGCTCAGACTGCTGGGAGGCAGAGCCTGGCCTGGAGGGGCTGGTGGGGCTTCGCTCCACCTGGGCCTGGCCGAGATCTGGGAGGCGGAGTCTGAGCGAATGGGGTTGGGGCTGTGGGCCTGCTGGGGGCGGGGCCTGGGCCCGTGGGGGCGGGGCTGGTGGGCTGCCTAGTGGGCGGGCGGGTCCCCAGCAGGAACGTAGGGCCTCTCCTCAGAGCAGTGCTGGCCTCCCCTGCTGACCCCTGTGCTTTCCGTGTCCTCACCAGAGGCAAGAGCGCTTCGCTGAGAGGCCAGCCCTTCTGGAGCTGGAGAGATTCGTGAGTAGGGGCAGTGGGGACGGGGGCCAGAGGCGTTCCCAGCCTCACATGACTAAGTTTGGACCAAGAGAGCCACGTTGCCCTTCCCAGCTGGCCCCTGGCCTTCTCCTGTCCTCAGCCTCCCTCGGTTTCTGAACTTTCCCCGTTCATTCCAGGAGCGCAGGGCCCTGGAACGCAAGGCCGCAGAGCTGGAGGAAGAGCTGAAGGTGGGGGCTGTGGGGGCTGTGGGCAGAGGGCCGAGGGTGGGCGGGGGCGCAACCCACCAGGGCTGCCCAGCTGACCCTTTGCCGTCCCCCAGGCCCTGTCTGACCTCCGCGCTGACAACCAGCGCCTCAAGGATGAGAATGCAGCGTTGATCCGCGTTATCAGCAAACTCTCCAAGTGACTGGAGGGACTTTCCCGCACCCGTATTTATACAGCTGCTTCTGCCACACGCACCCCTTCCCCCGTGTGAACACGAGTGACAGGGCTCCGGGGGAAGTCTCAGAGAAGCCATAGCCCCCCTGGGACCTCCGAACTGGGAGGGGAGCAGAGTCCCCAGGAGCCAAGGGGGCCACCCGAGGCCAGGATGGAGGTGGGAGGCCGAGCCAAGTAGGGGGACGTTGCCAGAGGGGACCAGGGCCAGAGACGGGACCAGGAAGGAACTAAGGACCAAGAAGTGCAAGGATCAGTAGCCAGGACCAGAGTGGCCGCCTGGAGGTCCCCATCTCACGTGTGATGCCACCCCGTCACCCCTCCCCTCCTGAGCAGGGATCCAAGAATGTGCCAAGAGTCCTGCCGGCCTCAGCCAGGTGGGCCTGTATATAGGGGTCCATGTGCAATAGGGAGGGACGTCTTCTATTTTTTGCTGCCCCCTCCCCGCCCACTGTCTGGGGCAGGGGGAGAAGGTATTTTCGAGATAAAGCACAGGCACCACAAATAAAAGTCGTGAAGTTGCCACTCAAGGTCTGTGTTCCCAGCCAGAGGGAGGGCGCTGTTTCCTGCTTGTGCGCTGGGGGGCTGTGCATGTCTGTGACCAAACCACGGGGCCGTTGGGTGGGGTGCCGAGGGATGGGCTGGTGCTTGCTCACCTGTGTGGCCAAGGAGCTTCAGGATGAGCCCCCAGTGGGAGTGAAGGCTCCAAGATGGAGCCGGTGTGATCGCAGGCAGGGGGCTGAGAGGAAGTTGATGGGGGCAGGAAGGATCAGCGGGCAAGACCTCTGGGGCCAGGGAGATGGAGCTGCGGAGCTTGGGTTTTGCCATCAGTGTCTTTGAAACAGATTTAGTCAGTTGCCAACGTTTAACATTTGGAGTAATCTGTGTATAAAAATCTGGAATTTTGGCTGGGTGCGGTGGTTCATGCCTGTGATCCCAACACTTTGGGAGGCTGAGGCGGGCAGATCATTTGAGGTCAGGAGTTCGATACCAGCCTCGCCAACATGGTGAAACCCCATCTCTAGTAAAAATGCAAAAATTAGCCAGGCGTGGTGGCAGGCGCCTGTAGTCCCATCTACTCTACTCGGGAGGCTGAGGCAGGAGAATCGCTTGAACCTGGGAGGCAGAGGTTGCAGTGAGCCGAGATCGAGTCACTGCACTTCAGCCTGGGCAACAGAGTGAGACTCCATCTCAAAAAGGGGGGGAAAAAAGGAATTTTGGCTTCTTTTGAAAAAACAGGAATCTGTGACAATGTGAACTCTTCAGTCCTGCATAGCCACAGTTGACTAGAGCTGAGTAGGACCCATCTTCTGAGATGAGGCATGCATTCATTCATTCAGTAATTACTATAACACCAACAGGCAGAACAGGACTTAGTAAGTACAGTGTGACTGATAATTACTGAACAAAACAAAGATCCAATACCTTTAGGAGGGGAGCATCCGATGTTAAAATAAATGTATTTCAAGGCGGCAGCGCTCTGGAGAAAAGAAAGGGGTTGGGAAGGCAGGTGCATGTGTGTGCACATGTGTTTTGAATAGAGTGGTCTAGGCAGGCCTCACGGAAAAGCTGGCACAGGTAGAGGCTTGAAGGTGGTGGAGAGGGAGCTGTGTAGGTGGGGGAAGGGTGCTCTGGATGATGAGAGCTGTGTGTGTAGAGGCCCTGGGGTAGGAATGCACCTGATGTGTTGCAGGAAGCTGAGGAGCTGGAGAAAGCAGGGAATGAGGTTAGAGAGGTAACGGTGGCTGTGTGGGGACTTGGCCCTGGGAAGGGCTTGAGCTTTGAGGTGAGAGCCCTGGGTGGCTTTTGGAGCATGGCCATGGCCTGACTTAGGTTTTAACAGGTCCCTCTGGCTGTTGCGTGAAGAACAGACTGGGGGTTGGTGGTGAGGACTGGGGAGACCAGCTAAGGGGCTACTGGTAAAATCCCAGCAAGAGAGATGGTGGCTCTGGCTGGGGTGACGGGAGTAGAGAGGGTGAGAGATGGTCAGGTTCTGAGAATATTGGAAGATACAGCTGCCAGGATGTTCAAACAAGCTGGCCTATGACGGGAGTAGGGCTGAGGCCCAGCTGGCTCACTTGGTCTCTTGTGGGGTTCCTGCAGACATTTCAGTTTGCAGCCTGGGTGGTGTGAGCCACGGGGGATTATTGGGGAGGGGAAAATGGAGCAGAGGTTTGGGGGAATTGCCTACCTTTCCGATTCCCCTGTTAAGAATGAGTGGTGGGGCCCCGGGCAAGTAGTAGAGGGGCTGAGAGTATTCTGGGCAGAAGCAACCACATGAACCAAGCCTGGCAGCAGGAGGAGGGAGCTGAGCCCTGTGGGGTCGAAGCCGGTGAGCCAAGTGGCAGCCTGTGACTGCCAAGCTGGGGCCTGGGTTTTGTCTGGTGGGCCATAGGGAGCCAAGGGAAGTGTGTGAGTAGGATCTAGGGACGGGGCAGATAGGGGAAGGACTCTTGGAGATCCAAAGAGGAAGGAAGGAACCAGAAGGAACCAGGCAGGAGTTGGCAAAGTGGGGACTGAGAACTCCTGCCTGCCGCAGGAGGATCTCTCTGATACTTTCCCATCTTGGAGGGCACCATCTGGTGCCCCAGGTTGGAACAACTCGGGGACAGGCTTGAGGCCCATAGGCCCGCAGTCATCTGGGGAAGGAGAGCCACGGAAGAAAGAGAAAGGACCATTCTTCCCAAAGGCAGAGAATGTCCAGTCTGGAAACGGTGGGATCCAGAGAAAAGCAGACCTTACCAGCCACCTGGATAATGGGGAAAAGAGAGTTGCAGGGCTTGCCAGAGGGAAAAGGAGCTAGTTCTTGAGGGAGTAGGAAGTTTTCAGTTGGCTGCCATCTCCCAGGACAAAAAGTGACCAGAAAGCTGTGGCATGCTGGGGAGGCCGCCAGTTCTACCTGGCAGGGTCGTGGCAGGAGGTGGGGAACAAAATGGAGAAGTGGATGCTGGGAAACTAGCCTCCGGGATGAGGGCAGGCTTCACCACAGTGAGTGAGTGAGCTGGGCCAGGAAGGCTGAATAGGAGGAGTTTGCCAGGCGGGGAATGGCTGTTTCGGCCAGCAGAGACAGCAAGTGCAAACCGCAGAGGTTGAAGGGGCTTGGGAGAGTTTGGAGAAGGGCAGGGCCAGGATGCAGGAAGGAATGAAGTGAGAACGTTGGTTTTCACATTCCGGCAGCCACGAGCCAGGGAAACCCGAAGTTGGGGCAAGCTGGACTTGGCTGGCTAGGAGGTCAGGAGGGAGCCTGGTTTGGGACCCTGGGGATGGAAAGGAGGGTTCGGAGAGAGAAACCAAAGAAGGTGGAACGTCTTCCAGGTTCCTTGAGGCTGTGACTGGGGCAAGGGGAAGGTTTCTGGGCCCCCTGATAGCCGGGTAGAGGACAGCAGTTGACACACCATCTGCCAAGTAAGGAGGTTGTTTATAGGCTGGGCGGCATATTACAGTGCTCAGGGCTCTGCTGCACCCTCTCGGGGGTCTGCTAGCGCTTTCAGTAGACTGTCTCCACGCCCTTCCCACTCACAGCCAGTCCAGGTCTGCTCCGGAGGGACTGCAGCAAGGATTGTTCAGTCTGTCCACGGGGATGGGAGAAGACCAGGGCCGGAGCAGATTGGCCATCCTTCAGAAGATGGACTTCTGCTGTTGAGGAGTCTGAAGAGTCCGTTCTCACACGGGGCCTGGTCACTCTTTGAGAAGGGCGCCGGGCAGGTCAAATGACCTCCATTTCCATCCCGCCTTCCACCTTCTTCTTTTGCTTCTCCATCACTGCCTCCAGCTCTGACACCTTCTCTTTGTCCTGGAGGGCGGGGTGGAAATCGCTTTGTCCTGGCGTCCGAGCCCTCGGCGTCCCAACCCCACCCAGACCCAGGGACCCGCGGCCCGGCTCACCTCCAGCAGGGCGCGCTGCACGGTGACCTGGCTGTACACACGCGCCCCCTCCTCGGGGCTCACCGCCCGCAGCTCCTCCTTCTGCAGCGAGAAAAGCTGCGCCCCAGTCAGCACACCCAGCGCGTCCACGGTCCTGAGCGAGGGCAGCCGGGGCGCGGTCAGGCAGGTCGGCGGATGCCCCAGCCCCCGCCACTCATATCACGCCCACCCGGCGATGATCCAATCAGAAGAGCTCCGGGGGGCAGGGCCCACACCCCCTGTACCCACCCACCAATCACAATGTGCCACCCGGGGGGCGTGGTCATATCGTGCTTTCGAAGGGTGCGAGATTTCCCTAAGGAATCCAGTCGGAATCTGAAAACGCGTGGCAATCACAGCCTGCCATTGGGTGTTGCTACCAGACAGACCCTCACTTCGGGCTAATCCCGGCTCCCTGTGGTCTCCACGACTGCCGCCCCCCGACTCCCGGAAGGCTCCGCTCCCAGCCTGCGTATCAACCCGCGCCGAGCCGCCCCCCGCCCCACTCACCCCGAGCTAAAGCCCTTGGCCTGCAGCCAGGCGCGGACTTCGGAGGCGTCGGAGTGCGGGCTGAGCTGCGGTTCCGGGGCGCGGGGCCCTGGGACTGTGCGGCTCGGGCCCGAGCGGCCCTGGGCCAGGCGCGCCTGCAGTTCCTCGTTGACAATGAGCATCTGAGAGAATTTTTCTGCAGGTGGGAAACCGGGAGGGAGGAAGTTCGGGCTCAGGGCGAGGGGTCCTGGGGCCAGAGGGCGGGTGGGGATGGGGGGTGCTCCAGCCTCCCCAGAATGGGGCAGGAGTCCATTTGCTCTTGCTGAGCCCCCGTTTCCCTGCCTGGAAAGCAAGAATAAGAACCTCTCCCCACAGCCGGCGTCCCCACCACTCACCCTTCTCGCTGGGGTCCAAGCTGTTGAGGCTATCGCAGCTGTCCCAGCGGGGCCGAGCCAGAGCTGGAGGTGGGGCTGGGGCTGGGGCTGGTGGCGGAGGAGGAGTGCTGTTCTGAAAGGAAGGAGAGGAGAGCACCTGGGTTAGGGAGAGGAATCAGAGTCCCAGCCTCTCCCCTTTCTGGAGATGCATTTCTGAACCCCCAGTTACCACCTGCACCAGCACTCTTGACAGCTGATCCCCACACCCCTTGTTCCCAGTATCTGGTCCCAGCCTCTCCTCCCTCAAGACCCCAGCGTCTGCGCTGGCTTACCAGGCTGCGGGCAGGGCTTTGGCAGTGGTGCAACCGGGGTCCGGGGTGGGGTGTCAGGATGTTATAGGGCACATATCCCTCTTGCCCCGCTGGGTCCCGAACCTTCCACCACTTGCGCCTGTCATCTAGGACCTGGGTGCGGTAAAAAGCAGAGGGTTCAGAGCCTGCATCTGCAGCTAGGGCTGGCTAATTCCTGCCCCTCAGCCTCCCGCTCCTCTAACCTCCAGTACGTCCCGCTGCTTGACGGACAGCTCACTGCTGTTGCGGGCCTGGAAGTCATAATTACACAGGACCCATTTTCCTGCTGTCTCTGACACCAGCTGAGGCTCAGATTCTGGCTCCAAGTCTTGGTGACTGAGGAGAAGCAGGAGGGTTGGAGATAAGGAGGCAGCCAGCCCCATTGCTCTGGGCTGCAGGGTGCTGGTGTGAGCTAGGGTTAGAGCCAAGCAGGGGCCACGGCAGGGGCCAGGTTAATACTGTTAATAGAAATTTGAAACGAGAATAACAGCCTAAATATGTTTTGCTCCCTCCATTGGTTGGCATTGTGCTATGGGCATATGCAGTGGGTACTATCCCGTCACCGATTCCATTTTACAGATGAGAATGAGGCTCTGAGAGATAAAACCACTTGCCCACAGCACACAGCTAGAGACAGCTGTCATTTATTAAGCATCTAATAGGCACTGGGCTCAAATATCATAACTCATGAGCATAATAAAAACAATAGCTAGGCCGGGCACGGTGGCTCACGCCTGTAATCCCAGCGCTTTGGGAGACCGAGGCGGGCAGATCACAAGGTCGAGAGATCAAGACCATCCTGGCCAACATGGTGAAACCCTGTCTGTACTGAAAAATACACCAATTAGCTGGGTGTGGTAGCGCACGCCTGTAGTCCCAGCTACTCTGGAGGCTGAGGCAGGAGAATCGATTGAATCTGGCAGGCAGAGGCTGCAGTGAACTGAGATCTCACCACTGCACTCCAGCCTGATGACAGAGTGAGACTCTGTCTCAAAAAACAAACAATAGCTACCACTTCTGTAGCACTTACTATGTGCTAGGCACTGTTATGTATATTAGTTGATTTGATCTTCATGACAACCATTGGTAGAACCATGAATTTGGACTCCCCTCTCCCCCACCCCCAGTTTCTTCCTCCCCCAGAGACCCTATTATCTTCTCCATTTTCACAGAGGAAGAAGCTGAGGCACAGGGATGTACAGGTCACAGAGTAAGACAGTGGCATCGCAAGCCTGGGACCAGGGCAGTCCATGTCTGAATAATGCTGCCCTCGTTTGCAGGCAGTTGGACTTGAACATGGTCACAGCCTTGAGCCTTTAACTGCTAGTTCCTACAACACCAGACTTCTCACTGTTCCGGGAAGGGATTATCATTATTCCCAGTTTCCCTGCAAAGAACTTGAGGCTCAGAGAAAGTGACTTGAAGCTGTGAACAGGGAGGGGGGTTGCGATATCAGGCAGCTGGGGCAGGGGTGGGATTTCAGCTCTGACTCCCAATAAGAGGGACCTCAGCCTGGATCAGGCCTACCTGTGCAGGGGAGAGGGGGGGTCTTCAGGGCCGCGGCACCCCCTGTGTGGGGCCGACAGCTCCCAGCACGCTGTCCCTGCTGAGACCCTCTGCCCAGGCCCTCACCCAGACCCCCCTTTGTCTCCTCCAGACTCACTGCTTTGTTTTCGTCTCCTCCCACGTTGTTTCCCTCCAATCTGCCCTCTATTTGCTCAAGGACCCTAGAGTTCTGGTCCATCTACATCCTTTCCTCCTCCAGGACCCAGAGTCTGAGCCCCCACTGCTTGGTAGAACCTGACGTGGAATGTTCTTTTTTCCCCCAGAGACCTAGGAGTCCAGGTCTCAAGCTTCAATCTTATCCTTTTAACCCTTAAACCTTTTAACCCAGTCCAACACCCAGCAGTGACTTAGACAATTGCATTAGAGCATCTGGAAAACCAAGAGTTTAATCACCCGGCCTTTATGCCTGTCGGGGGCGCAGAGATACTACCACTTCCTAACCTTCCCAGAAACTTGCCCCCAAGCCCTTAAAGTCCCAAGCCTGCTCCTCTGGGTCTCCAGGATCCCAAGCACCAGACTTGGGCTCGTCTTCAAAACCCAAAGGTCCAATTCCCCAGCCTCTCCCCTCCAATATCCAGGGCTCTGTCCTCCTAGGGAGCCCAGGCATGGTGCTTCCCAGGCCCTGAGAAACCAAACTGCCTTCTTCCAGCCTTTTGGGGATCCAGAGATCCAACCTCTCAGACTTTACCCACTCCCAGCCCCTTTCCTCCCTTAGGCCCGGGAACCCGGGTCTCTATTCCCTCCTCCCTTGACCCCAGAAGTCTGGATCCCGCCCCCTCCCTCCCTGCTCCTCCCTCTCTCCCGGCCCCGGCCCGCCCCTTCACCATCTCACCCACCTGAAAAGAGCCAGGAAGACAGAAAGAAAAACACAGAAAAAAAGGGGGCGGAGTCAACATCGGGAGCCCCCGGGAAGCACCCCTCCTGGACTCCCATGCCCTGCCCTGGGGCGGACACTCACCCATTGACAGCGACCTGGGGGGCGCTTTGCTGCAGGAAGAAAGAGAGTCCGGTCAGGAGGGGCCAGGCGGACCGGCCGCGCGCCCGCCCCGGAATTCCCAGCCTCGGCCCTGCTCTGTCGCTTGGGGGAGCTGGCTGCTCCCCTGGAAGCCTCAGCCTCACCTGCCGGCGCCTCCGCTCGTGCTGTAGCTGTTTCTCAACTGGGTCTTCCCAGGCGCGGCCCTGCGGGTCAGTGACCGGTGGCTCCCAGCCGCTGAAGAAGTCGGGTCTGTATGGGGGTCCCTCTTCCGGGGGCAGCTCCAGCCTGCGGCCAGGGACAGGGTCAAGAGCTCAGGGATCCTGGTACAGCCCCCAGCTGAGCTCTGTCATTAACTTCACTAAGTTTTCCCCTAAAGCTCACTGTATCTAGCCCCGCCACTTTTCACCAAGTCCTGCCGGTACTTCCAAGCCCAACTCAACAGTAATTTATATTTCTAGGCCGGGCGCAGTGGCTCACGCCTGTAATCCCAGCATTTTGGGAGGCCAAGATGGGAGGATCGCTTGAGGCCAGGAGTTCGAGACCAGCCTGGGCAACATATTGAGACCTCCCCGCCCATCCATCTCTCTCTCTCTCTCTCTCTCTCTGGAAAAAAAAAACTTGCCTTATCTAGCCTCTAAATTTCACCTCTGATTCCAAATCAGGTTTTCGTTAAGCTCGGTTTCAGGTTCTGACCCTTTCCCTACGAAACTCCCAGCCCCCAGTACACAGACTCTGTCCCATCGCCAAAGTTATAGACCAAACTTTCCAGAAGCCCCGCCCCTTCGCGTAGCCCCGCCCCTTCCGCGTAGCCCCCTCTATTCCTTTAAGCCCCACCTTTTCTTTCTTTCTTTCTTTCTTTTTTTTTTTTTGAGACGGAGTCTCGCTCTGTCGCCCAGGCTGGAATGCAGTGGCCCGATATCAGCTCACTGCAAGCTCCGCCCCCCGGGTTCCCGCCATTCTCTTGCCTCAGCCTCCCGAGGAGCTGGGACTACAGGCGCCCACCACCGCGCCCGGCTAGTTTTCTGTATTTTTTAGTAGAGATGG
>NW_012123598.1:2663061-2663375 GCF_000951035.1 Colobus angolensis palliatus
GGACTTCTGCAGCCTAGATACGAAGCTCTCTACGTCGTCGAACACGTGGTTCAGGATGTCCTGGGGGACAGAGGGGGGCGCTCTGGGCTCCCAAGTTCCAGAACCATCGCCGTCGAAGCCCTGAACCTGAGCACCTAGACACGTCCCCAGACGGGCCCCGCCCCAAACACCTGGCCACGCCCTGCAACAAAGCCCCGCCCCCGCCCCGCCTCCATAACGCAGAAGTCTGACCAGATTGACGAAGAACTCCCATCCCGCAGCTGGCCCCGCCCTTCCACGCCCTAGCCCCGCCTCCAGCCGTCTGGCCCCGCCCC
>NW_012123598.1:2668675-2671010 GCF_000951035.1 Colobus angolensis palliatus
GGGGACACCAAGGCTGGGTCCACTGAGGGGTTCACGGAGGGGGAAATCCGGGGCGCAGAACGAGACACACTGAGGCTCAAAGGGAGTAAACAAGTTCAACGAGGTAGGGAGAAATCCGATATGGGGAGGGGTAGCACCTCTCTAGAGTGAAACTGAGGGCCTGGACAGGGAACAGGGAAAAGAAGTGGAGTTCTGGAGAAGGAGTCAGCTCGTCTGGGAGGTACAGACAAGACTCGACTAGGTTGTGCTTGACTCCATGCAAAACTTGCTCTGTTCCTGTCTGGTGTTGTAGACTGAGGCACAGGGAGGGGAAACCGGCTTCCCAGAGACCCCGCCAACTTCTTCCCTCTCACCTGAGCGCCGCCGCCCTGCGCTCCCCGCGGCCCGAGCGGTAATTGTGCAGAGCCCCCTGGATGTCCTCTCGGATCAGCTCCGCCTGCCAATCACACATCAGGCCACGCCTCCCCACGCCGCACCCCCTTCCTACCCGGGCCACGCCCCTGGCCGATTTTTCTGCTCCGTCCCAGCCCACGTGCGGCCATCGTTCACGCCTATGGACCCACGCACGTCCACGCTCTGGACTCACCCCTCGCCCTACACCTGTCCCTGCCCCAAACCACGACCCCGCCCATGGAGGTGGTTTCTCGCCCCCATCCTCGTCCTGGCTGCTCCCCCCAGGCCCTACTTGCCCATTTTCTGTTCATGTCCTCATCCCACCCTCATGTTGCATCTTGACCCTGGGTCCAGTCTCCTCAAACCCCACTCCCTTTCAGAACTTCCTTCCCAGGTCCCATGCCCCTTCCTTGCTGTGATCCCGCCTTAGCCCTAGGCCCCGCCCCACCTAGAGGCCCCACCCATTTTCGCCTCGGCTCCAGGCTCCGCCCAGTTCCAGCTCCGCCCCCAGAGCCAATCCGAACGCCATCCGCTCACCCCGAGGCGCAGGCCCTGGAAGAAGTGCACGTCGGGCTGCGCGCGCTCGGGTTCCTGGCACACGAGCAGCAGCAGCGAGCGGCTCCGGCCGGGTGGCATCACCGCATCACAACGCACGATGGCGCCCAGCGGGTACGACTCCAGCTCCTCCTGCCGGGTGGGATGGCAGGGTAAACTGAGGCCCCGAAATGATGGTATTACTAAATGGCGACGGGAGTGTGGGCCAGCAGGTCAGGGCAACCTCACGCAGTTAGGGGGTTAGGGATAACACCTCTGGTTAATAGATGAGGCTATTAAGGCTCAAGAAGGGGGCTGGGGTCCCTCGCCAGAGTTCCCAGAGGAAGGACATGCAGGAGCCAAGATTCACACCCAGACCCCCTGAAGTCCCTGCCGCAGACACTCCTCCCACCGACGTGCCCCCTGGTACCTTGGAAGCCGGGTCGAGCAGCGTGACATGGTCGGGAGACACTCGCAGCAGCATCTCCTGTGCCCAGACTCGGCCCTGGCTATCCATGACGGCCAGCTTCCTGGAGGCATCCTCCACGGTGTGCACGCCATCGTCCTCACCCAGGCAGAACGTCACCAGGTGCTGGCACGGACCAGGGAGAAAGCAGTGAGGCCCAAGATGATGCCAGGTGGGCTCAGAATCCCCCAGAATAATCAGACTTTCAGCCTGAGACTAACCACACCTCCTCCAGGAGGCCTTCCTTGATCACCTGCTCCACAAATCAGCTCCTCCCCGCAGTGCTCTTTGTTTCCCTTTCATCAGAGTGACTAGCACCTGAGTCTGGCTTCTCACAGACTGGAGGCTCCTTGCGGGCAGGGAAGGAGTCTGGATTATAGCTCTCTCCTTCTAAATGCCTCCTTGGGTCTCCCGCTGTGCCCCCTGCTACCTCCATTAGAGCACCAGGCACCTCCGTGGGTTCCTCTGGACCTTGTCTACCCCCTCCTCATGCAGGGCTGTGTCTTGATTTGTCCCCATGGTCCCACTGTCCAGCACAACAGCTAGCCCGGAGAAAAGGCTGGCAGATTTGAGTGGACCCGAGGCCCCTGACTTCATATCCATGACTGAGGTGAGGCAACGGAGGTCCGTTTTACGGATGGGCAAACTGATTTTCCACATGCTTCATGCTTGGGGGCCCAGCTGCTTTCAAAAGCCCTATCTCCTGAGGCCACCTTTGCCCTAGAAGATGTCCTGGGGAACACAGACCCCAGACTCACATTGACTGGGTACTGGGATACATCGGCCATAACAACTGTGGAGTAACGCTTCCTCTGCTCTGCCAGGGGAGAAAGAAAATCAGCCTGGGAGTCCAGGCCCAGCCCCTCCTCCCTCAGACCCAGGAGTCCAGCCTCAACCCCTCCTCCCTCAGACCCAGGAGTCCAGGCCCCAGCCCCTCCTCCC
>NW_012123598.1:2671953-2677756 GCF_000951035.1 Colobus angolensis palliatus
ATGGGAGGCTGAGGCAGGAGAATCACTTGAACCTGGGAGGCGGAGGTTGCAGTGAGCTGAGATCGCGCCACTGTACTCCAGCCTGGCAACAGCGAGACCCCATCTCGAAAAAAAAAAAAAGAAGACAGGTCAGGCGGTGGTGCTGGGTGGTAGGGGGAGTGTGATCTCCACCATGGCATAGTCCTGGATTCAAGCCCTCTGTCTGCTGCCTCTTTGCCATAAGACCTTGAGAAGGGGACCTAATCTCTCCTGCCTCGGTTTCTTTCTGTAACGTAGTAACTATCTGGTAGGGCTGTTGGGCAAATTCAATCAGATGATGCAGGTGAAGTATTTTGAAGCCTCAATAACTGTTATTATCATTCTTAAGATGCTGCCAGGGCTTAGCACACAGAAGTTGCTCAATAAATGGGGATTGTTACAATAGCATTAGTAGTATCTGAAGTAGACAGGGAATTATCTGTTTCCCCTCCCACCCCCATGGGCCAGGCGCTTCCCAGCCACATCCTTCTCTGTCTCCTCTTGTCCTCGATTTCTTCCTGAGGTTACCTTTCCTAAGAATTCTTGGATCCCCACTTCCATGTGCATAACAGAAGCTCAGAGATCAGGTGGCGTCAGGGGAACTGAAAATCCCTTTTTCCCAAACTCCTGTTCCTCATCCCGCTCCTGCCAGTCTGATGTCACCACAATTTGATTACCTCTGGGCCAGACAACTCACTACCTACCATGCAGGTATTTTGACTCATCTCTCATTGTTCTTCTCCCTGCTTCCTCTGGGGGACTTAAGTCTTCATTATGAGCAGTCCTGATTTTCTAGCAAAGGGTTACTATTTCCTAACAAGATAACAATCCCAACAGGGGCTCCTATGGGCTGAGCACCGGCTGTCAGTGAGGTGGTCGGCTAAGTCCTGTAATGCACTATCCCGCCAATGTTTCACAATTGTCCGTGTGTCACAGAGGAGGGGCTGAGGCTCCAAGAGGTGATGTCCTTTGACCAGGGTGACATCAGCACAGAGTGTGAGGGCCGAGCTGGAGCTCAGGCCTGTCTGCTCTACAGTGGGGGCCCCTAACCCCAGGCTGGGCAGGGAGGAGAGTGGCTCTGGCTTCCTCCTGAGTGTCCGGGCTTGGGCCAGAGTCTGGGCTGCCAGAAACAGGATCTGCGGGTGTGGGTGAGGAGGCGAGGGGAGGCGGGAGGCGTGCTGGGGCTGGGGACTGGGGGCCGGGGGCACTTACCCGGTGGCGGTGCTCATGGTGCTGAGTGGGAGCTCCTGCCCACCTGGAGGTGCCCTGGGAGCCAGCAAAGATGTGAGGGCCTGGCCAGTAGGAGCCTCTACTTCCTACCCTAGCCTCCTCCCTCAACGCAGGCATCCAGGCCCCAGCCCCTCCTCCCTCAGACCCAGGAGTTCAGACCCTCAGCTCCTCCCTCAGACCCAGGAGTCCAGACCCCAGCTCCTCCCTCAGACCCAGGAGTCCAGGACCCCCAGTCCTTCCTCCCTCAGACTCAAGAGACCAAACCCCAGCCCCTCCTCCCTTGGACCCCAAGGGTCCAGGCCCCCAGCCCCTCCTCCCTTAGACCCAGGAATCCAGGCCCCCAGCCCCTCCTCCCTCAGACCCAGAAGTCCAGACTCCCAGCTCCTCCTCCCTCAGACCCAGGAGTCCAGACTCCCAGCCCCTCTTCCCTCAGACCCAGGAGTCTATACCCCAGCCCCTCCTCCCTAGACCCAGGAGTCCAGACTCCCAGACCCTCCTCCCTCAGACCCAGGAGTCCGGACCCCCAGCCCCTCCGCCCTCAGACCCAGGAGTCCAGACCCCAGCCCCTCCTCCCTCAGACCCATTGGTCAAATCCGGGCCTCCTTCTCTCGGAACCCGGATCTCCTCACCTGCCTGCTCAGGCTCTGCCCTGCTGTCTGCTGTCCTTTCCCTTCCAGGCTGCTGGCCCCTCCTCCTGCTCCCTCCCAGGGCCGTCCTGCCTCCGCCTCCGCATACCTGAGCGTTCACCTGGCACAGCCTGGCTGGAGTGACCTAGGGGTGGGGCTGGCAGACAGATCCAGGAGGGGCTGGGAGGACTGCAGGGGAGCCGGGAAATTAACTGTCTGCTCGTAACAACAGAATAATAACAACAAACAGTAAATTTGATGTCACACTTGTTCACAGGTCAGAGTTGAAAGCTCTATCTTTAAAACTCCCTTGAAATTCTAACAACGGGAGGAAGTTTGAGGTTTGATTTCTGCTTGACAGACGAGGAAGCTGAAGGCTAGAGAGGTTCAACAACTAGTCCATTTCAGCACTTGGCTAAGGGAGGATTTGAACCCGGGGCTGACCTTCTGTCTCCAGGGCCAGTGGCAGTCCCTGTTCTGTGAACACCTCCTGTCTGTGGTCACTGCCTCTGCCTATTGCCCTCAACACCGCCCCCCACCCCACCCATCCCGTTCCCCCTTCCTTCGGAAATTTCCCTCCATGACCTCCCCCCCGATTCTGACAAAAGTTAGATTTAGCTCGATAAGTGCCTGGCCCAGCTCCAAGGATATCACAAAAATGAACAGGCTTCCCAGGCATAAACACCTTTCTAAAGTCACTTTTTGAGAACTCCCTCCATGCCGTAGAGGTTACTAGCAAAGCTTTCCACGGTATTTCTCCCCAGAGCCACGTGAGGGGAGTGTGTCTTGGTGGGAGGCTTAGTCTTACAGATGAGAAAATGAGGTAGAGAAGGGTTAAGAAACTTGCGTGGGTGCTGTAATCCCAGCACTTTGGGAGGCCGAGGCGGGTGGATCATCTGAGGTCAGGAGTTCGAGACCGGCCCAGCCAATACGGCAAAACCCCATCTCTGATAAAAACACAAAAATTAGCCAGCCGTGGTGGTGGGCACCTGTAATCCCAGCTAGTCAGGAGGCTGAGGCAGGAAAATCACTTGAACCCGGGAGGCAGAGGTTGCGGTGAGCCAATAATCGCACCACTGCACTCCAGCCTGGGCAACAGAGTGAGGTCTACCTCAAAAAACAAAAACCAGAGCCGGGCATGGTAGCTCACGCCTGTAATCCCAGCACTGGGAGGCGGGCAGATCACGAGGTCAGGAGATCAAGACCATGGTGAAACCTTGTCTCTACTAAAAATACAAAAAAGAAAAATTAGCCGGGCACGGTGGCGGGCACCTGTAGTCCCAGCTACTCAGGAGGCTGAGGCAGGAGAATGGCATGAACCCAGGAGGTGGAGCTTGCAGTGAGCTGAGATCTGGCCACTGCACTCCAGCCTGGGCGACAGAGCAAGACTCCGTCTCAAAAACAAACGAACAAACAAAACAGACTGGGCGTGGTGGCTCACACCTGTAATCCCAGCACTTTGGGAGGCCAAGGCGGGCAGCTCACGAGGTCAGGAGTTCGAGACCAGCCTGGCCAATATGGTGAAACCTCATCTCTACTAAAAATACAAAAATTAGCCGGGTGTGGTGGTGCGTGCCGGTAGTCCCAGCTACTCAGGAAGCTGAGGCAGGAGAATCGCTTGAACCCGGGAGGCGGAGGTTGCAGTGAGCTGAGATCATGTCATCGCACTCCAGCCTGGGTGACAGAGTGAGACGCTGTCTCAAAAAACAAACAAAACAAAACCCAAAAAACTACTCGCCCAAGATTACCTGTGCAGTGAGTGGATGATGAGACTGTCAGACTCCAACACCCAGATTGCAGACAGCAGAGAGCAGGGCACGGGACGGACCTGCCCATTCTTAGTCTTTTGCATGATCAATGATTCCCACCTGGTTCCTGCCACCGCTGCCTCTCACCTGGACCATTGCAGTAGCCTTCTAACTAGTCTCCCCACTCCCTGCGAAGTCTAGTCTCCGTTCAGGGGTGCTGTAGAAACCTAAGTCGGCTCATGTCATTCCTGTTTAGAATCCTCTATGGCTCCCCATTTCTCTGTGTATAAAAGCTGACATCTTGCAAGGCCTTAAGGGATGTGATTCTGATCTCATCTCTTCCTTCTGTGTGTCAGCACACTGGCCTCCTTGCTGCTCTTGGAACACCGAGTCCCGGTTCTGCCTTAGGGCCTTTGCACTTGCTGTTCTCTCTGCCTGGAATGCTCTTCTACCAGGTACCCTCATGCCTCACTTCCTTGCCTCCTTCGGTCTTTGCCTGAATGTCACCTTCTCAGGACTGGGTGACCACCCTGTTTCAAATGGTGGCATCCCTTACCTGACTTCTTTTTTTTTTTTGAGACAGAGTTTCACTCTTGTTGGCCATGCTGTAGTGCAGTGGTGTGATCTCAGCTCACCACAACCTCCGCCTCCTGGGTTCAAGCGATTCTCCTGCCTCAGCCTCCTGAGTAGCTGAGACTACAGGTGCGCACCACCACGCCCGGCTAATTTTGTATTTTTAGCAGAGACGGGGTTTCACCAGGATGGTCTCGATGTCGTGACCTTGTGATCTGCCTGTCTCGGCCTCCCAAAGTGCTGAGATTACAGGCATGAGCCACCGTGCCTGGCAACCCAACTTCTTTGTAGTCTCTTTCCTCTCTCCCTACTTTATTTTTGTGTGGAGCACTTTTCACCTTCTTACCCACTGTGTTCCTGGCTCATTTTGTCTGTGTCTCCTCTGTTAGAATGCGAGCTTCACAGGCCGGGCGCGGTGGCACATGCCTGTAATCCCAGCATTTTGGGAGGCTGAGGTGGTTTCGAGACCAACCTGGCCAACATGGTGAAACCCTGTCTCTACTAAAAATACAAAAATTAGCCAGAGGTGGTGGTGCACACCAGTAATCCCAGCTTCTTGGGGGGCTGAGACAAGAAAATCGCTTGAACCCAGGAGGCGGAGGTTGCAGTCAGCTGAGATCACACCACGTCACCAACATGATAAAACCCCATTTCTACTAAAAATACAAAAAATTAGCTGGAGTTGGTGGTGCACACCTGTAATTCCAGCTTCTTGGTAGACCAAGGCAAGAGAGTCGCTTGAACCTAGGAGGTGGAGGTTGCAGTGAGCTGAGGTGATCGTGCGACTGCACTCCAGCCTGGGTGACAGAGCAAGATTCCATCAAAAAAAAAAAAAAAATGCAAGCTTCACAAGGGCAAAGATTTTTGTGTGGTCAGTCCCCTACTTAATCTGCAGCACATGGAACTGGGTCTAGCACCCAGGACGTGTTGGAGAGATACTTGTTGAGTGAATGAGCTTTTGGCATTTGGTGCATTCATGTGCATTATTGCTTCATTGCTTCATTCAAGATATGTTGCCTCCACAGTCTATGCTGAGTGAGGCTGGAAATCAGAGAAGGCATGTTTTTTGCCTTGGATCGATGGGAATAAAGGAACACAGAGAAAGAGATATAGCGTGGTCTGATGGCAGAGAGCCTCGGGCAGGTGTGGGTCTGAATCCTGGCTTTGCCACTTCATAATTTTGGAGATACTTATTGTGTGCTTATGTCTTCTTCTCAGTACATCATAATTGTGTGTGTGCGTGTGTGTATGCATAATCCTCACCATATCCTATGGAATGGGTCCTCTTATCCCCATTTTACAGATAAAGAAACAAAGGCACAAACAAGCTAAGTCATGTATTCACAGCCCCACAACAAATACATGGACGAGACGGTTGAACCCATGCCATACAGTGTAGAGCTTTGCATCCTTTGATGCTACCCTATGCTGCCACCTTGGGATCCTGCTCTTTTCTAGCTGTGTGACCCTGGGCAAATTACTTAACCTCTCTGTGCCTCTGTCCTTCAACTGTAAAATGGGAATAACAATGTTGGAAGAATTTTTTTCTTTTTCTTTTTTCCTTTTCTTTCTTTCATTTTTCTTTTCTTTTCTTTTTTTTTTTTTTTT
>NW_012123598.1:2681256-2682429 GCF_000951035.1 Colobus angolensis palliatus
TTTTTTGAGATGGAGTCTCCCTCTATTGCCCAGGCTGGAGTGCAGTGCCGTAATCTCAGCTCACTGCAACCTCCACCTCTCAAGTGATCCTCCTGCCTTGACCTCCCGAAGTGCTAGGATGACAGGCATGAGCCACCGCGCCCAGCTTATTAGGAGGATGAAGTGAGGTTGTAGAGAGTTGTCAATACAGTACCTGGCAAAGAGGAAACGCAAGGCCGGTGTTAGCAATGGCGAGGATGATGGCCTTTCTTCCCGTGCGTGCTGCAAGGGAGGACACGAAGGGCTCTGCCAAGGCCAGGAGAGGCTGCTGAGGGCCAGGACAGACTGCCTAGAGGAGGGGGGCAGGCCAGGAATCACTTTGAAGGACGAGTTTGACAGCCAGTGTCAAATCCTAGAGGATGAAGGTTGTTCCGGGCCATGAAACTGCCTGAATGAAGGAGGGGCTGCAGGGGTGGCCAGCGGGGCGAGGCTGTGAGCTCCTGGCTACCCGGCAGGTGGGCCTGGTGTGTGAAGCAGCGGGTGGGGGAGGTAGGGGGTGGAAGGAGGGCCCTTATGCTTCTCTTTCTTTGGCTTCTGCAGTTCTGTGTTCTCATCACATTTATGCCACAAGCATTTCCTGTGCTTGACCCTACCTGGGTTGGGGTTTGAGGGAGCAGACCCCTTGCCCCATGGACAGAGGAGAGAACAGAGGCACAGAGAGGGAAGTCAGTAGCCGAAAGTTACAGTGGTCCTGGGCTGTGACACAGATGCAGATCTGACTAGGCCTGGGCTCATTTCTTCGTGGGCAAGTGGAGAAAACTATCTCATAGAAGCATTCGGTGTGGGTCTGAGGCCTCTTGGGTCTGAGGGAGGAGGGACTGGGGACCTGGACTCCTGGGTCAGAGGGAGGAGGGACTGGGGGCCTGGACTCCTGGGTCAGAGGGAGGAGGTACTGGGGGTCTGGACTCCTGGATCTGAAGGAGGAGGGGCTGGGGACCTGGACTCCTGGGTCTGAGGGAGGAGGGGCTGGGGCCTGGACTCCTGGGTCTGAGGGAGGAAGAGCTGGGGGTCTGGACTCCTGGGTCTGAGGGAGGAGGGGCTGGGGCCTGGACTCCTGGGTCAGAGGGAGGAGGGACTGGGGGCCTGGACTCTTGGATCTGAAGGAGGAGGGGCTGGGGCCTGGACTCCTGGGTC
>NW_012123598.1:2683099-2684650 GCF_000951035.1 Colobus angolensis palliatus
CTGGGGCCTGGACTCCTGGGTCAGAGGGAGGAGGGACTGGGGGCCTGGACTCTTGGATCTGAAGGAGGAGGGGCTGGGGCCTGGACTCCTGGGTCTGAGGGAGGAGGGGCAGCGCCTATCTCCTTGCTTTGGGGGTGGCGCAGGCGGCCCTCCAGGCCATGGTCTGGAGCAGCAGGTAAGACCGAAACCCGAGCCTCCACCCTAGTCGCAGGGCCCAGGGCCTCTTTCCTCCTTCTCTGGCCGCAAAGCAGGCCCCTCCCTCTCTGTAACCCACAGCAAATGCCTCCCAAATACCAGTCAAAGTGTCCACCCCTGCACAGTCTGACTCAGCCAGTCCAGGGCGGAGGCAGTAAAGCCCTGTCTTGGCAACTCACCAGGGAAATCCATCACTGAAGCACCTCTCTTCCCCCCTCGGCCTGGCTATTCTGTCATTGGCACCTGTTCTTGGGTGAGTGACAGGGCCCTGTGGTCAGGGTAAGGAAGGAGACCACTACTCCTCCTGCTGCCCTCCTCCCCCACCTTGCCTAGTTCACAAGACAGGAGGAAAGAGAGAAAGAAACAAAAGTAAGATCAATAGCCAGACAACCTTGGCACCACCACCCGGCCCTAGGAGTTAAAAAAAGGAATAATAATAACATCAACCCCGACCTAAACTACTTGTGTTATCTGTAAATTCCAGACACTGTATGAAAAAAACATTGTAAAACTTTCTGTTCTGTTAGCTGCTGCACGTAGCCCCCAGTCACGTTTCCCACGCTTGTTTGATTTATCGCGACCCTTTCACGTGGACCCCTTAAAGTTGTAAGCCTTTAAAAAGGCCAAGTATTTCTTTTTCAGGGAGCTTGGCTCTTAAGACGCGAGTCTGCCGACGCTCCCGGCCGAATAAAAAACCTCTTCCTTTAATCCGGTGTCTGAGGAGTTTTGTCTGTGGCTCATCCTGCTGCAAGGGGTTGCCTCTATGCCCAGTCTGGGATAGCTGTCTTGGGGGGCTGGACTTTCTTCTCTGTCACGTAGAATGTCCCAGGAATGGAACAGACTTTTCCCCTGGGGCTTGAAGAGTTCACTCCTCCACCATCTCCTCCGTTATCCCCACCCCTACACCACCCCACACATAACCTCCAGTCTGTAGGATTTGCTGACAAATTCCTATGACAGCCAGGTGCGGTGCCTCACACCTGCTACCCAGCATTTTGGGAGGCCATCACTTGAGATCAGGAATTCGAGACCAGCTTAGCCAACACGGTGAAACCCTGTCTCTACAAAAGTAGCCGGGTGTGGTGGCATGCGCTTGTAGTCCCAGCTACTAGGGAGACTGAGGCAGGAGAATCACCTGAACCTGGGAGGCAGAGGTTGCAGCGAGTCATCGTGCCATGCAGTCCAGGCTGGGTGACTAACTGAGATTCTGACTTAAAAAGAAAGAGAGAGAGAGAGAGAGAGAGAGAAAGAAAGAAGAAAGGAAAGAAAGGAAAGAAAGGAAAGAAAGGAAAGAAAGAAAGAAAGAAAGAAAGAAAGAAAGAAAGAAAGAAAGAAAGAAAGAAAGAAAGAAAGAAA
>NW_012123598.1:2684913-2686708 GCF_000951035.1 Colobus angolensis palliatus
AGAAAGAAAGAAAGAAAGGAAGAAAGAAAGAAAGAAAGAAAGAAAGAGAGAAAGATTCCTATGACAAGGAGAAAGGTCAGATTCCCTGCCAGTGGGAGCTGAGGCATGTTCTTGAGAAGGGGGGAGGTTATAAATTAGATGGGGGCTGGGTCTTAGAGAGATATAGCTACTTACATATGAAATAATGAGGCAGAGTGTGATGTCTCACACCTATAGTCCTGGTACTTTGGGAAGCAGAGGCAGGAGGATCCCTCGAGCCTAGGAGTTTGAAACCAGCCTGGGCAACATAGGGAGATTCCAACCCTACAAAAATAATTTAAAAATTAGCCAGGCATAGTGGCATGCACTTGTGGTCCTAACTGCTTGGGAGGCTGAGGTGGGAGGATTGCTTGAGCCTGGGAAGTCAAGGCTACAGTGAGCCATGATTGCACCACTGCACTCCAGCCTGGGTGACAGAGCAAGACCTTGTCTCAAAAAAAGTAATTAATTAATTCATTCAATACGTAGTTCCTGAGACAAAATGTGTGCCTTACTCTAGACTCTGCTGGTGTGCACAGTTCATGGGGGATATGTGCACTAATGGAAGTGTGGCACAGGACATATGTGTCCCCAGAGAAAGCCCTAATCCAGCTTTATGGGTGGTTGTATGAGGCACAGAAGCCTTTCCTGGTTAAGGGATAAATGGATAGGGTTTCAAAGGATGAATAGGAGTTTGCCAAGGACAATGAAGCAACAATTGACATTCTAAGCATTGGGAGTGTCCTATGCAAAATCCCAAAGTGACATAGTAGCAAATACTTAAGCACTTATGGTGTGCCAAGCATGTTTTATGTGCTGGAGATACAGAGGAGGAGGAGACAGATGAAACCCCAGCCCTTGTGATATTGTCATCCTAGTGGGTGTGGTGGGGAGATAAACAAGTAGACACCTACATGAATAAGACTTCCAGATTGTGGTAAACGCTGTAGAGGAAACGAAACAGAGGTGAAGGGACGGAGTGACTACGAGTAGGCAGGTGCGGCTGCTTCAGATAGGGTGGTCAGGGAACGAGGCGGTTTTGACCTCAATTTCGAGAATGAGCCAGGAATGCGGAGAGGATTTCAGGCAGAGGAAACCTTAGGGAGGCTGGCGGGTTAAATGTGCAGGGGTGTGGCTGGCCGGAGGAAGTGAGGTGTGAGACGGTCACGTTGATGGTGACAGCAATGACCGTAGCAGCTGAGACGGTGGCTGAATGCTTATGCTAATGGGCTGGCCCAAGCCTGAGTCTCTAGACTTCCCAGCCCGCCTGAGGAAGGAAGGAAAACGCAGGCAGCTCTAAGTGTGCGATGAGGGAGGTCTCATTGGCAGAGAGGAAGCCCAGGCGGGTCCCCTTCCCAGCGGAAAGGGGTTCGGGTAGGTTTTTCCTAGGTGTTCCTCTGAGACCAGCCAGCCCTGGTGAGGGTGCGGGGAGAGGCGCTTATGGCACAGGGAGGGTGGGTCTGGGAACCGGCCTGGCAGGAAGAGGAGGGAGACTTGCGGCGGCCCAGAGCTGTTTGCTCTCTGGGAGGGATCGTGGAGGGGTGGTTTGTGCTGCCCTTTCCTGAAACCGGAGGAGCCTGGCTCCTTCCCAGGTCTGTGGTGGATGGGTCGGGGAGGGGGTGGTGACGGGGATAGGACCCCAGACAGACTTGAGTTTGGATCCTGGGTTGGAGCCAGTGATTTCACTGTCAGCTCCCTGAACATCAGGGCCTTCCTTCCTTCCTTCCTTCCTTCCTTCCTTCCTTCCTTCCTTCCTTCCTTCCTCCCTCCCTCCCTC
>NW_012123598.1:2687628-2691213 GCF_000951035.1 Colobus angolensis palliatus
AGAGACGGGGTTTCACTGTGTTAGCCAGGATGGTCTCGATCTCCTGACCTCGTGATCCACCTGCCTCGGCCTCCCAAAGTCCTGGGATTACAGGCGTGAGCCACCAGCCTCCTCTTACTTTTTCTGAGACAGAATCTCGCTCTGTCGCCCAGGCTGGAGTGCAGAGGCGCGATCTCTGCTCACTGCAACCTCTGACTCCCGGGTTCAAGCGATTCTCTTGCCTCAGCCTTCCGAGTAGCTGGGACTACAGGTGTGAGCCACTATGCCAGCTGATTTTTTGGTACTTGTAGTAGAGACAGGGTTTCATGTTGGGCAGGCTGGTTTCAAACTCCTGATCTCAAGTGATCCGCCTGCCTCGGCCTCCCAAAGTGTTAGGATTACAGGCGTGCACCACCATGCCCAGCCATGGGGGAGTTAAACTTATCTTACACTGCTGAGGCCTCTCAAGATGTGTGTAGGGACAGAAAGTTGGGGGGAGAGGGAGAGACAAAGGAAAAGAGGAAGAGAGAGAGAGGGAGAAAGAGGAAGAGAGAGAGAAACAGAGAGGAAGGGGGAGAGAAAGAGATAGAGAGAGAGAAGGAGACACAGAGGGGGGAGAGAAAGAGGGAGAGAGAGATGAGAGAGAGAGAGGAGACACAGAGGGGGAGAGAGAGAGAGGGGGAGAGAGAGAGAGGAGACACAGAGGAGGGGGAGAGAAAGAGGGCGAGAGAGAGAGAGGGAGAGGGAGAGAGAGAGAGAGAGAGGAGACACAGAGGAAGGGGAGAGAAAGAGGGGGGAGAGAGAGAGAGAGATTAATAGCCCCCAGCTATCAATCAGTGGCTCTAGTGCCGTGAGCCAGAAGGGAAGAATGGATACCGAGGAAGTTACTTGACTTTCCTTAGTGGGACAGTTCCTCCTTCTAGAACTGCCCTTCCTGTGTCCCCTGTGCTCCTCTCCAGTCCATACTCTACATCTCAGCCAGAAAAAACAGCAATTCTAAAGCGTGTATCTGCCCATGACCCTCCGTGGCTCAACACTCTTCAGTGGTACCCAGCACCCTCTGAGTCTATGCCAAGCTTCCTACCATGGCATTGGAGCCATGCTCTGGGTCCTTTACTGATGGCGCTCCTGCCTCATCCCTTCCACCCCCTCCCATACCCTGCATGCCAACCCAGGCAGCCCCTCCCCCCTCCCACAATAGCTCTCATGCATTCCTGTCCCCTGCCTTCTGCTTAAGCTGTTTCCACAGCCTGGAGTCTCCTTCCTGGCTGGAGGAAATCCTGCTGGCTCACATGGCCGTGATCTCCATCATTTCCTACAGAAAGCTTGCCCAGCTCTCCAACACAGGGGCCTTCTGCCTGAGTCCCCTCCGTCTTAACTGGGACGTCAACTGTTCGCGTGGTGTCTGCTCAGTCTGCAGGCAAGGCCACCAACACGGTCCTTTCCTGTCTTCTTTCCTTCCTACCATCCTCTCCTGTCCACCCTCTGCCCCTCCCTCCCTTCTTCTCTTCTTTCCTTATTGAGCCATGCATGCAGTGAGGATGAATAAAATAAATAAACCTAGATCAATCATACCAGTTACTACAGCCATATAACAAATTATTCTAAAACTCAGTGGCTTCAGACAAGTACCATATTTAGTTTGCTCAAAAACCTACCGTCTGCACAGGCCCTGGTGGAGGCAGCTTATCTGTGTGCTCTTTGGTGATGGCTGGGGCCGGCAAGGAGCTGGGGAGGTGCTTGGGCTGCAAAGACACAAACGGCTGGAGTCTGGGACAACTGGAGCTCGATGGCCCCTGTGCTTATCTCTGCACAGCTTCAGGATAGCTAAACTTACCTTACACTGCTGAGGCTTCTCAAGATGTATGTAGGGAGACAGAGTTGGGGGGAGAGGGAGAGAAAGAAGAAGAGAGAGAGGAAGAAAAAAGGAGAGAGAGGAAGAGAGAAGGAGAGAGGAAGACAGAGAGAAGGACGGAGAGGGAGAGAGAGAGGAAGAAAGAGAGGAAAGAGAAAGAGAAAGGAAGGGAAAGACGGGTGTGTGTGAGAGAGAGGGAGAAAAGAGAGGAGAGAGACAGAGAAGACAGAGGAGAGAGAGAGGAAGAGAAAAAGGAGGGGGGGAGAGAGAGAGGAGAGTTAGAGAAGAACAAGAAAGGAGAGAGAGAATGAGAATGAGAATTGGGTGCCATAAACCCTCTGATGGGGAAAGCAAAGGGCATTGTGGGAGAATCCTCTCAGCACCTGGGACAGCACCCAATGCCGACCAGGAACTTAACAACCAGGAAAATGGTAAAGGGGTGCACAGCCCATCTGGAGTCCAAATAGATGTTCTAACTCTCTTGGGTGTGTCTGGGAATCAGGTAGGAGGTCTTCAGAGGAGGAATTTGCATGCGTTGTTCTCTTTATAATAACCATACTAACAGCCAGCAATGTTCTGGCACTTACCACGGATTAAGTCGTTGTTATGAATGACTTCATGTCATCCTTCCAAATTCAATGACAGGTAGCCGGGCACGGTGGCTCACATTTTGCAATTCCAGCACTTTGGGAGGCTGAGGCAGGTGGATCACCTGAGGTCCGGAGTTCGAAACCAGCCTAGCCAACACGGCAAAACCCCGTCTCTACTAAAAATACAAAAATTAGCTAGGCGTGTTGGCGAGCGCCTGTAATCCCAGCTACTCATGAGGCTGAGGCAGGAGAATCGCTTGAACCCAGGAGGCAGAGGTTGCAGTGAGCTGAGATTGCGTCACTGCACTCCAGCCTGGGCATCGGAGCGAGACTCTCAAACAGGAGCTGGCAGACTATGGCCCACTGCTTATTTTTGAAAATAAAATTTTATGGGAACACAGCTATGCTCACTTGTTTTCATATCATCTATGACTGCTTCCCAGTTACTATGGCAGAGGAGGTGCAACTGTATGGGTCACAAGTCTGAAATTATTCACTATCTTGCTGTTTGTAGAAAAAGTTTGCTGATCCCTGTCCTGGAGGTCAGTGATATTAGGATTTCAGTTTACAGAAAAGGAGACAAAGACATAGAGAAAAACAGTGTTTTTTTTTTTTTTTTCAAGGTTGAGAAAATGAGCATCTGAACCAATTGCCCGTGTTATTAAATTTAAACATTTATTATTATTATTTTTGAGACAGGGCCTTGCTCTGTCACCCAGGCTGGGGTGCAGTGGCCCAATCACAGCTCATCATAACCTTGACCTCCTGGGCTCAAGCAGTCCTCCCACCTCAGCCTCCCAAGTAGCTGAGGCTGCAGATGCATGCCACCAAACCTGCTAATTTTTGTATTTTTTGTAGAGATAAGGTTTTGCCGTTTTGTCCAAGCTGGTCTCAAACTTCTGGGCTCATGCTATTCTACACTTTGGCCTCTGAAAGTGCTGGGATTACCGCCACCATGCCCAGCCTAAAATTTTTACTTTTAGTTGTGCAACATGGTTGCACAAAAGACCTTCAGGTCTTTTTATTATTTTGCAAACAAACTCTGTATCTATTTAAAAACAGCTTCCCCCGGCCGGGTGCGGTGGCTCAAGCCTGTAATCCCAGCACTTTGGGAGGCCGAGGCGGGTGGATCACGAAGTCAGGAGGTCGAGACCATCCTGG
>NW_012123598.1:2691816-2692451 GCF_000951035.1 Colobus angolensis palliatus
ATGGTGAAACCCCATCTCTACTAAAAATACAAAAATTAGCTGGGCGTGGTGGCGCACGCCTGTAGCCCCAGCTATTTGGGAGGCTGAGGCAGGAGAATTGCTTGGACCCAGGAGGCAGAGGTTGCAGTGAGCCGAGATCACGCCACTGCACTCCAGCCTGGGCGACGCAGTGAGACTCTGTCTCTCAAAAAACAAAACAAAACAAAACCAAAAAAACACAAATCCTGCGACTTCCCAATCTCATCTCCTCCAGCCCCTGGCAGCCATCACTCTATTTTCTGTCTCTATGAATTTGACTCCTCCAAGTGCCTCATGTAAGTGAAATTATACAGCATTTGTCATCGTGTAACTGGTTTAATACGTTTGAGATGGTGAGAGCTTAAGGTCTACAGGACTAAGGTGTGTTTTTGTTTTGTTTTGTTTTTTTTGACAGAGTTTCACTCTGTCGCCAGGCTGGAATGCAGTAAGGCGATCTCGGCTCACTGCAACCTCTGCCTCCCGAGTTCGAGTGATTCCCCTGCCTCAGCCTCCTGAATAGCTGGGACTACAGGTGAGCGCCACCACACCTGGCTAATTTTTGTATTTTTAGTAGAGACAGGGTTTCACCATGTTGGCCAGGATGGTCTCGATCTCCT
>NW_012123598.1:2693287-2694277 GCF_000951035.1 Colobus angolensis palliatus
GTTGGCCAGGATGGTCTCGATCTCCTGACCTCATGATCCGTCCACCTCCGCCTCCCAAAGTGCTGGGATTACAGGCGTGAGCCACCGCACCAGGCCATGGACTAAGGTCTTAAAATAGCTCTTCCTGCCTGTGTAATCTCCATTATGGCAGGACTCATATAAGAAGATGACAGTTCATCTGATGCGGAAGAAAGCTTACTCCTAGTTAGAGTGACTTGGGTTGAATTCTTCCCTGTTCCCAGCGGTGTCTGCTCCTGGAGTCTCAGGCACTGTCAGGGGTAGGAGGTGGTGATCAGATGTGCTCGCTCTGAGCAGTGCAAGTGGAAGCAGGTGCCCAGAGGTGCATCCCAGTTTGGTGGGGGTGATAAACACGGACAGGTAAGTGCAGGAGTGTCTGCAATACTCACTCTAAGAAAGGTAGTTCCGGCAGAGTTCAGGGAAGATATCGCTGTGCAGAGCCAGACATGGGGATGAGATTCTGAGAATTTGGAAATGAATCATGCCACCAGCCCCTCCTCCCTCAGAGTCAGGAGTCCAGGCACCTGTCCCTCCTCCCTGGGACCTAGAAGTCCATGCCCCCGCCCCCTCCTCCCTTGGACCCAGGAGTCCAGGCCCCCAGCCCCTCCTCCCTCAGACCCAGGAGTCCAGGCCCCCAGCTGCCTTCTCCTGCAGGGCCTCAGGAGCTTGGGTACCTGCAGGCTACTAGATCCTTGTTTCTGTGCATGGAAATTCTCAAATTATCCCCAAAAGTCTATGAAGAAAGTAAACACACATTTCCAGATGAAGGAATAGGCTGATATATTTGAAAGACACACAGAGGGTCACAGTCTGGAATTGACAGTGGTGGGATTCGAACCTGTTTCACGCCAGAGCTGTGTCGCGCCTTACATGGTGCGGCAAGTATGACGTCATTCGAACAAACCATAGGTCCCGCCCCCTGACGTAGCCACGCCCACAGGCTCCTGAAACCACCTCTCCCAGCTGTGACAG
>NW_012123598.1:2699882-2700479 GCF_000951035.1 Colobus angolensis palliatus
AATAAATAAAAATAAATAAATAAATAAATAAATAAAGGAGAGGTTCCAGTGATTATGCAGTTTGAAGATGGAGGCGGGGCCAAGAGTGGAGGAATGTGGCGATTTGTAGGAGCTGGAAATGGATTCTCCCCTAGAGCCTCCAGAAGGAACCTGACTCTGCCAATACCTTGATTTATTCCAGTGAGACGTATTTTGGACTCTTGAGCTAAAGAACTGTAGGAGGATGCATTTACATGGTTTTAAGCCACTAAGTTTGTGGTAATGTGTACAGCAGCCACGGGAATCTCATGCAGTGGGCATTTTAAATTTACATTAAAATTTTTTTGAGACAGCGTCTTATCCTGTTGCCCAGGCTGGTGCCATTTTGACTCACTGCAAACCCCGCCTTCCAGGTTCAAGCAATTCTCGTGCCTCAGTCCCCCGAGTAGCTGGATTACAGGTGTGCACCACCATGCCTGGCTACTTTTTGTATTTTTAGTAGAGACGGGGTCTTCGCATGTTTACCAGGCTAGACTCGAACTCCTGACCTCAAGTGACCTGCCCCCGGCCCCCGACTTTGGCCTCCCAAAGTGCTGGGATTACAGGTGCGAGCCACCT
>NW_012123598.1:2700529-2701235 GCF_000951035.1 Colobus angolensis palliatus
CTGGCCGGCCAGGTCACCGGCCCAAGGTCACTCGGAGGGAAGGGCGAACCTGGGCCCTTGTAAATGCTGCTTTCCTTCCAGACTTTTAAACTCTGTATTTTATTGTATTATTTATTTGTTCGTTTGTTTTTAAAGGCAGAATCTGGCTCTGGCGCCCAGCCTGGAGTGCAGTGGCGCGATCTTGGCTCACTGCAGCCTTGACCTCCTGGGCTCAGGTGATCCTCCCACCTGAGCGTCCCCAGGAGCTGAGACCACAGGTGCGCCACCACGCCCGGCTAATTTTTGTTTTTTTTAGTAGAGACGGGGTTTTGCCATATTGGCCAGGCTGATCTCAAACACCTGCCCCTCAGGTGATCCGCCCGCCTCCGCCTCCCAAAGTGCAGGGATTACAGACGTGAGCCACCTCGCCCGGCCTTCTTCATTTAAACTTACTTAAAAATTAGCCTGGGTGGCTGGTGGACACTGTATTGCATGGTGCCCTTCTCTCCTGTGGGTGCAGTGCTGTTTACCTGCTCAGCCTCCTGTTGCTGGACACTGGCTTGTTTCCAGCATTAGCCTCTGTGGGACATGGGTGTGGTGGGCAGAGTCATGGCTCCACAGAGGGGTCCACCTCCTAATCCTCAGAACGTGTGAGTACTTTACCTCAGGTGTCAGAGGTTCTTGCTGATGTGTTAAGTGAAGGATCCTTTTTTTTGAGACAGTTTTG
>NW_012123598.1:2707550-2708026 GCF_000951035.1 Colobus angolensis palliatus
TTTTTTTTTGAGACAGGGTCTCTCTGTCCCCCAGGCTGGAGTGCAGTCACGCTGTCACAGCTCACTGCAGCCTCAGCCTCCCTGGGCTCACGTGATCCTTCCACCTCAGCCTCCTGAGTAGCAGAGTCTATAGGTGCGCACCACCAAACCCTGCCAATTTTTGTATTTTTAGTAGAGATGGGGTGTCAGCATGTTGGCCATGGCTGGTGTTGAACTCCTGACCTCAAGTGATCCTCCCGTCTTTGCCCCCCAAAGTGCTGGGATTACATGTGTGAGGCACTGTGCCGGGCCTGCCTTGTAGTCTTATAGGGTCCTTATAAGAGGGAGCAGGAGGCTCAGTCAGAGGGGAGATGGAAGATAGGAGAGGTTGTCAGGTGTGGTGGCTCACACCTGTAATCACAGCACTTTGGGAGGCCAAGGCAGGCGGATTACAAGGTCAGGAGTTCGAGACCAGCCTGACCAACGTGGTAAAACTA
>NW_012123598.1:2712446-2714532 GCF_000951035.1 Colobus angolensis palliatus
ACTGCGTCTCAATAAAAAAAAGACTGTCACTTGCTGAAGGCGTTCCACATACCAGACACTGGGTGGAGGCATTTATGGGGAACAGGACAGAGGTCCCGTGGTGTGATGTCATGATGTCTGTTTCAGCTGGGGGACCTGGGTGAGCTCAGACGGGTTGGCCTGAGATTGCTCAGTCAGGGGCACGTGAAGTGAGAGTTGGCAGACAGGACTGACCATGCCGCTTCTCACCCTCAGGGACTATGTCACCGGTGGGGCTTGTCCCAGCAAGGCCACCATCCCTGGGAAGACGGTGATCGTGACGGGCGCCAACACAGGCATCGGGAAGCAGACCGCCTTGGAACTGGCCAAGAGAGGTAAAATCTCCCCTGCTTTGGCTCTCAGAGAGATATGTGCACATCCGTGCTCACTGCAGCATTATTCACAGTCCGAAGGTGGAAGCAAGCCAGGCACCCATCCACAGATGAACAGAGAAACAGATTGTGGCCTCTGTACACAGTGGTATATGAGTCAGCCTTAAAAACGAAGGGCATTCTGGCTGGGCACGGTGGCTCACACCTGCAATCTCAGCACTTTGGGAGGCTAAGGCGGATGGATCAGCAGGTCAGGAGTTCGAGACCAGCCTAACCAACATGGTGAAACCCCGTCTCTACTAAAAATACAAAAATTAGCCAGGCATTGTAGTGGGTGCCTGTAATCCCAAGCTACCCGAGAGGCTGAGGCAGGAGAATCACTTGAACCCGGGAGGCAGAGGTTACAGTGAGCCGAGATCACACCACTGCACTCCAGCCTGGGCAACAGAGCGGGACTCCATCTTCAAAACAAAGCAAAACAAAACAAAACAAAAAGTAAGGTCATTGAAACAGATGAACCTTGAGGACATTCTACAAAGTGAAATAAGTCAGTCGACAGAAGAGCAAATACTGTATGATTCCACTTATAGGAGCTACCTAGAGTTAAATTCATAGAGAAGTTTGAATGGTGGCTTGCCAGGGCTTGGGAGGGGAGGGGAGAATGGGGAGTTAATTGTTTAATGGGCACGGAAGTTTAGTTTGGGAAGACGAAACAGTTTGAGAAATAGGTGGTTGTAATGGTTGCACAACATTAGAAATTATTATTAGTTTTTTTTTGAGAGGGAGTTTTGCTCTTGTCGCCCAGGCTGGAGTGCAGTGGCGTGACCTCAGCTCACTGCAACCTCCACCTCCTGGGTTCAAGTGATTCTCCTGCCTCAGCCTCCCGAGTGGCTGGGACTACAGGCGTGTGGCACCACAACCAGCTAATTTTGTATTTTTAGTAGAGATGGGGTTTCTCCATGTTGGCCTCGTCTTGAACTCCTGACCTCAAGTGATCCACCCGCCTTGGCCTCCCAAAGTGCTGGGATTACAGGCGTGAGCCACCGCGCCCGGCCAGGCGTGGATTAGTATTTAAAATCTTTTTCCATCCTGGGTTTTCAGGAGGCAACATCATCCTGGCCTGCCGAGACATGGAGAAGTGTGAGGCGGCGGCAAAGGACATCCGCGGGCAGACTCTCAATCACCACGTCAATGCCCGGCACCTGGACTTGGCTTCCCTCAAGTCCATCCGAGAGTTTGCAGCGAAGATCATTGAAGGTAGGAGGAGAACGCTGGCCGTGTGGGATGAGGACTGGGAGAGGCAGCTCCTAGGGCCCGGCTCTGAGGAGTGAATGAAGCAAGCAAACTTTAGAGCAGAGTTTTGGCAAACCAGGGGCTAGGGGCCAAATCCAGTTGCTGCCTTTTTTTGTACAGTCTGCAAGCAATGACTTTATTTATTCATTTATTTATTATTATTATTATTTTTGAGACAGAGTCTCACTCTGTCGGCCAGGCTGGAGTGCAACGGCACGATCTCGGCTCACTGTAACCTCTGCCTCCTGGCTTCAAGCACAGAGCCTCCTGAGTAGCTGGGATTAAGGTGCCCGCGACCACACCCTGCTAATTTTTTATTTTTAGTAGAGACGGGGTTTCACCACGTTAGCCACGCTGGTCTCGAACTCCTGACCTCAGGTGATCCACCTGCCTCAGCCTCCCAAAGTGCTGGGATTACAGGTGTGAGCCACTGCGCCCGGCCT
>NW_012123598.1:2715787-2716305 GCF_000951035.1 Colobus angolensis palliatus
CCACACTCTAGCTTTTCTATTCTTGTTCATCTTTAAATAGACTCAAGAATACATTAAAATTATTTATTGTTTAGCTGACAGGTACACTTGTATATATTACATACAACATGATGTACATTGTATACATTGTAGAATTACTAAATCAAGCTAATTAACATATGCATTACTTCAGATACTTACCTGTTTTTGTGGTGACCACATTTACAATCTCTTCTCTTAGGATTGCGTGAGCTCAGGAGTTAGAGACCAGCGTAGGAAGCATAGTGAGACCTTGTGTGTACCAAAGATTAAAAAAAAAAATTAGCCGGGCATCCTGGCGTGTGCCTATAGCCCCAGTTACTCAGGAGGCTGAGGCAGGAGGATCGCTTGAGCCTGAGAGTTCAAGGCTGCAGGGAGCCGTGTTTGCGCCACTGCACTCTAGCCTGGACGACAGAGCAAGACCTGGCCTCTTTGCAATTTTTTTTTTTTTGAGATGGAGTCTTGCTCTGTCGTCACCCAGGCTGGAGTGCAGTGACGCG
>NW_012123598.1:2722300-2723762 GCF_000951035.1 Colobus angolensis palliatus
ATGGTGTGCACCTGTAGTCCCAACTACTTGGGAGGCTGAGGTGGGAGGATTGCTTGAGCCTGGGAAGTTGAGGCTCCAGTGAGTTTTTTTTTTTTGAGATGGAGTTTTGCTCTTGTTGCCCAGGCTGGTGCAATGGCATGATCTCGGCTCACTACAACCTCCGCCTCCTGAGTTCAAGTGATTCTCCTGCCTCAACCTTCCGAGTAGCTGGGATTACAGGCATGCGCCACCATGCCTGGCTAATTTTGTATTTTTAATAGAGATGGCGTTTCTTTATGTTGGTCAGGCTGGTCTCGAGCTCCTGACCTCAGGTGATCCGCCCGCCTCGGCCTCCCAAAGTGCTGGGATTACAGACGTGAGCCACCACGCCTGGCCTGCAGTGAGCTTTGATTGTACCACTGCACTCTGGGTGAGACCCTGTGTCCAAAAAAAAAAAAAAAGGTTGAGGCAGTTCCCAGATAAACAAAACAACAGGCCAGGCACTGTGGCCCATGCCTGTAATCCCAGCACTTTGGGAGGCCAAGGCGGGTGGATTGCTTGAGCTCAGAAGTTCAAGATCAGCCTGGGCAACACAGCAAAACCCCATTTCTACGAAAAATTTTAAAAGTGGTTGCTTGCTTGTGGTGTCGGGTGCCTGTGGTTTCAGCTGTGTGGAAAGCTGAGGTGGGAGGATCGTTTGAGCCCTGGCAGTGGAGGTTGCAGTGAGCGGAGATCGCGCCACTGCACTCCAGCCTGGGCCACTGAGTGAGATTCCCTCTCATAAAAAGAAAAAAAAACAGGCTGGGTGTGGTGGCTCACACCTGTAATCCCAGCACTTTGGGAGGCGGAGGTGGGTGGATCACGAGGTTAAGAATTCAAGACCAGCCTAAGATGGTGAAACCCCGTCTCTACTAAAAATGCAAAAATTAGCTAGGCATGGTGGCAGGCACCTGTAATCCCAGTACTCGGGAGGCTGAGGCAGGAGAATCACTTGAACCCAGGCTGTAGAGGTTGCAGTGAGCCAAGGTCACACCATGGCACTCCAGCCTGGGTGGCAGAGTGAGACTTCATCTCAAAAAAAAAGAATAAAACAAACCAAAACAACAGAAGCCGGCGGCACTCCTGGGTGCCCAGCTGTGAGTGGAGTCTCCCTGCTCCCGCCTTGGGGCCTCGCCCGCGCTGTGCCTGCTGCCTGCATTCCCCTTCCCTGGGTCTCCGCACGTGCGCCCCGCCTCATTTTCCTGGTCCCAACTTTTGTGTCAGCTCCTGAGAGGGGCCTGCTGTCAGCTTCCACGCAGCTCTATCACGGGTAGATTCTCTCATGAGTGGAAGCGGCTCTCAGCTGCACTGGAATGTCCGGTCTACGCGGACGGGGCCTCGGCCGTGCTGTCCACCCTGTATTTCCAGTGCCCAGTAATAGATGCTTAGAAAATACTGGCCGGGCGCGGTGGCTCAAGCCTGTAATCCCAGCACTTTGGGAGGC
>NW_012123598.1:2728893-2733539 GCF_000951035.1 Colobus angolensis palliatus
AGATGGAGTCTCGCTCTTGTTGCCCAGGCTGGAGTGTAATGGTGCGATCTCTGCTCACTGCAGCCTCTGCCTCCCAGTTTCAAGCGATTCTCCTGCCTCAGCCTCCTGAGTTGCTGGCACTACAGGTGTCCGCCACCACGCCCGGCTAATTTTGTATTTTTAGTAGAGACGCAGTTTCTCCATGTTGGGCAGGCTGGTGTCAAACTCCTGACCTCAGGTGATCCGCTCACCTCGGCCTCCCAAATTGCTGGGATTACAGGCGTGAGCCACCGCGCCCGGCCAGGTCTGTGAGGTTTTAAACCACCTGTCTGTGGCACTTTGTTATGGAACCCGAGCCGAGCGATATAGGGAGGAAGGCCCTGTGGTTCAGCGCATTTTACAGCTGAGGAAACTGAGGCTGCAGTCTCCATCTGTGTGCCCTGTTTGTGCGAGTGAGGTGGCAGGCTTGGGAGTGAGACCGCACTTGCAAACCTGCAGTGCCGGGGCTCGCACCGGTAACCCCGTTTGGCCTTGGGGCTCCTGCAGGAAAGAGTCCCAAGGCTTAGATGGAGGGGGTGTGAGTGTCCTGGGCCTGCTGTAACGGGGTACCTCAAACCCAGTGGCTTACACACGCATTCCCTCACAGGTCCGGAAGCCGGCAGTCTGATCACGGTGTCCCAGTGGCTGTGATCCTGTGAGACGGGCGGTAATCCTCCCCAGCCTCTTCCACTTCCAGCGGGGGCGCCCACACTCATCTTGGAGCTGCGCCTCTCCGGTCTCTGCTTCCGTCCACACGTGGCCTTCTCCCCGTGTGTCTCTGTCTCTGTTTTCCCTTCCTATAAGGACACCAGTCACTGGATTAGGGCTCACCCTAATGACCTCTTCCTGACGTGGCCACTTCAGCACAGACCCTGTTTCTGGCACAGGCCATGTTCACGGGTTCCGGGAGCACAGGAACGTTTCTACTGCTGCCTCAGGCTGGGGTCTGTCCTCACCCTGATGTCTCCTTCCCCACCCCTCTGTTCCAGAGGAGGAGCGAGTGGACATTCTAATCAACAACGCGGGCGTGATGCGGTGCCCCCACTGGACCACCGAGGACGGCTTCGAGATGCAGTTTGGCGTTAACCACCTGGGTGAGGCCTGGGCAGGGAGCTGCCCCGTGGGCTCAAGTGATCCTCTCCCGTCGTCCTCCCAAAGTGCTGAGATTTTAGGCGTGAGCCAAAAGTGACCTTTTTGTCATCCTTAATCCAGGTCACTTTCTCTTGACGAACTTGCTGCTGGACAAGCTGAAAGCCTCCGCCCCTTCACGGATCATCAACCTCTCATCCTTGGCCCATGTTGCTGGGCACATAGACTTTGATGACTTGAACTGGCAGACGAGGAAGTATAACACCAAAGCCGCCTACTGCCAGAGCAAGCTGGCCATCGTCCTCTTCACCAAGGAGCTGAGCCGGCGGCTGCAAGGTGCGGGGCGCTAGGCTCGGCCTCCCTCTTGCTTTACTCTGAGCCTAGAGCAGCCCTTCCATGATCCTAGGCTGATGGGAGGCCAAGCTGTGGCTCCACAACAGAATCCGTGAAAGTAGAGCACACGGACCACCCTGCCCACTTTTGGTGCCTGAAGCAGACATCACTAATCGATCGTTCTTCTGATGATTGTCTGTTCATCCCAGGTGGTCTAGTCTGCCTGGATCAGGTGTCCTTCCCTGCTGCTGTTGGGCAGGCAGCTCAGCCTTTTGGCTCTAGCCAGTGAGTCTCAACCAGGGGTAGTTCTGGCCCACGGTTGTCAGTGCCTGGAAACAACAGTGATCACAGCTGGGTGGGGGAGAGATTGCTCTGGGCATCTGGAGGGTAAAGGCCCGGATGCTGCTCAATGTCCTACAGCACACAGGACGGCCCCTCACTCCTCCCGATCCACAGCGTCCGTAGTGCTGAGGTTGAAGAATCTCTGCTGGGCCTCTGCTTCTGAAAGATGGTCTGTGGACCAGCAGTGCCAGCCCAAGTGGGAGCTGGTCAGAGTTACGGTATCTTAGATCCCACCCTCACCCACCGATTTGGACTCCCGGGGTGAGCTCAGCGTTCTGGGTTTATCGAGCCCTCCAGGAAAGCTGGGGTCCCAGCAGCCATGTGGCAGAGCCGCCCTGCAAGACAAGATGACTTCACTAAGATTTCAGAGAAGAGGGACGATGGGGTTTGATGTAGGAAGCAGCCCGGCGCCCGGAAGCCGCAGAGCTGGGTGTGGTGAGGCCGAACCTCTCCCTCAGTCTTCTGTTTCTTCCCCAGGCTCTGGTGTGACTGTCAACGCCCTGCACCCCAGCGTGGCCAGGACAGAGCTGGGCAGACACACGGGCATCCACGGCTCCACCTTCTCCAGCACCACGCTCGGTGAGTCCCCTCCCAGCCTGGGGTCTCCACGCTGAGCCCTCCACCCCTGCTTTCTCAGCCCAGGGCCCAGGACCCTCCCTCAGAGATGGTCCCTGGGGCCTCATGCCTGCTCCTCGCCTGTGTCTTCTGAGGCACAGGACGGGTCCTTTTCCTCTGTCGACCTGGCCTGCCAGCCTCTAACAGCCTCAAGAAGCGGGCAGAGCCCCACTGGCCGATGAGAAAACCGTGGCTCAGAGGAAGAGGCCGTGGAGCTGACTCCTGGAGTCAGGCTGTGCTCAGGGTAACTCCAGCTTCACCCCAAACCAGCCGTGCCTCCTGGGGAAGTGCTGTTACCCCTCTGAGCCTGTTTCTTCACCTGCAGAGTGGAGGCCATAACAGGACTCACCTCACAGGCACTGGGAGGGTTAGACAAGACCTTCCTTAAAAGGGCCAGCACAGTGCCCCGCCCAGAGAACAGGCGGAATCAACAGTTGGAGCTTTATTTATTTTTGAGATGAAGTCTTGCTCTGTCACCCAGGCTTGACTACAATGGCACGATGTTGACTCACCGCAACTTCCACCTCCTAGGTTCAAGCGAGTCTCCTGTCTCCAAGTAGCTGGGATTACAGGTGCACACCACCATGCCCAGCTAATTTTGGTATTTTTAGTAGAGGTGGGGTTTCACTATATTGGTCAGGCTGGTCTCGAACTGCTGACCTCAGGTGATCCACCTGCCTCAGCCTCCCAAAGTGCTGAGATTACAGGTGTGAGCCACCACCCCCAGCCAGTTCAAGCTTTATAACTAGTGGTTATAATCCTGAAAAACATGGAGTGGGTGAAGTGGTTGGCATCAGGAATCTTAACTTGGCCAGGCTAATAGCCATGCCTGTAATCCCAGCACTTTGGGAGGCTGTGGCAGGTGGATTACCTCAGGTCAGGAGTTCGAGACCAGCCTGGCCACCATGTTGAAACCCCATCTCTATTAAAAATACAAAAATTAAGGCTGGGGGCCATGGCTCACACCTCTAATCCCAGCACTTTGGGAGGCCGAGGCGGGCGGATCACCTGCGGTTGGGAGTTTGAGACCAGCCTGACCAACGTGGAGAAACCCTGTCTCTACTAAAAATACAAAATTAGCTGGGCGTGGTGGTGCATGCCTGTAATCCCAGCTACTCGGGAGGCTGAGGCGGGAGAGTGGCGTAAACCCGGGAGGCAGAATTTGCAGTGAGCCGAGATCGCCCACTGCACTCTAGCCTGGGTGACAGGGGGAGACTCCATCTCAAAAAAAACACAAAAAACAAAAAAAACCACTTCAGGAGCATTATGAATTCCATCGTGTCCCCCACCCTCAAAGATAGGTTGGGATCCTGACCCCCCAGTCCCGCAGCATGTGACTTCATTTAGAGGTGGGTGTTTACAGAGGTCCTCAAGTTAAAATGAGGTCATTAGGGTGGGCCCTAATCCAGTGACTGGTGTCCTTATTAAAAGGGGAAATTTCCACACAGAAACAGACCTGCCAGCCGGGCACGGTGGCGTGTGCCTGTGGCCCCAACTACTTGGGAGGCTGAGGCAGGAAGATTGCTTGAGCCTGGGAGGTTGAGGCTGCAGTGAGCAGTGATTACGCCACTGTACTCCAGCCTGGGTGTCAGAGAAAGACCCTGTCTCAAAGAAATATAAAAAATAGACCGAGTGCGGTGGCTCACGCCTGCAATCCCAGCACTTTGGGAGGCCGAGGCAGGTGGATCACAAGGCCGCGAGTTTGAGACTAGCCTGGCCAACATGGTGAAACCCCATCTCTACTAAAGATACAAAAAATTAGCCAGGCGTGGTGGCAGATGCCTGTAGTCCAGCTAGTCGGGAGGCTGAGGCAGGAGAATTGTTTGAACCTGGGAAATGGAAGTTGCGGTGAGCTGAGATTGCACCATTGCACTCCAGCCTGGGCGACAAGAATGAAACTCCACCTCCAAAAAAAATGGGCCGCAGTGAAATCGCAGCACTTTGGGAGGCCAAGGCAGGAGGATTGCTTGAGGCCAAAAGTTTGAGACCAGCCTGGGCAACCTAGTGAGACCATGTCTGAAAAAAAGTATATATATGCATGGAAAATTTAAAAAGGAAAAAAGAGACAGCTCCAGAGGGAAGAGGAAGGGAGAAGGGAGACGGTCACCTGTGAGCCAAGGAGAGAGGCCAGAGCAGATTCTCCCTGAGGGCCCTCAGAGGGAACCAGCCCTGCCCACACCTTGATCTGGGACTTCCAGCCTCTGGGACTGTGATTTTTTCTTTTTTTCTTTTCTTTTTTTTTTTTTTTT
>NW_012123598.1:2733589-2739356 GCF_000951035.1 Colobus angolensis palliatus
CCAAGCAGCTGGGATTATAGGCATCCGCCACCACACTCAGCTAATTTTTGTATTTTTATTAGAAATGGGGTTTCATCATGTTGGCCAGGCTGGTCTGGAACTCCTGACACCAGGCGATCCGCCCGCCTCGGCCTCCCAATGTGCTGGGATTACAGGCCTGAGCCACCTCGCCTGGCCAAAAAAAAAAAATTCTTAACCTGAGACTGGTGCTAGGTGCATTTAATAAGTATAAGTTATTTAAGGAGAAATGGGGTAGGGTGAGGACTGGGGCTAAACAAGAGGAGGAGAGCTTCCATTTTCCCGGACAAAGCCAGGAGGGCTCCTTGGGGGAGGCAGCTTCTAGTCTGATCCCTGGTCTGGAGGGATTAGCCTGGGCAGTGCCAGGGAAGGGAACTGCAGATGGAGGCAGCCAAGGGGAATGGGCTGGAGGAGGGCTCTGGGGGACTCCAGGGGCCCGGAGCTCCCTGACGGGGGAGTGGGGCGTCCTCACTTCTGAGCGTGTGTGGACTGAATGCCCTGTGTCTGGTTGCAGGGCCCATCTTCTGGCTGCTGGTCAAGAGCCCCCAGTTGGCCGCCCAGCCCACCACGTACCTGGCCGTGGCAGAGGAACTGGCGGCTGTTTCCGGAAAGTACTTCGATGGACTCAAAGAGAAGGCCCCGGGCCCCGAGGCTGAGGATGAGGAGGTGGCCCGGAGGCTTTGGGCTGAAAGCGCCCGCCTGGTGGGCTTAGAGGCTCCCTCTGTGAGGGAGCAGCCCCTTCCCAGATAACCTCTGGAGCAGATTTGAAAGCCAGGATGGAGCCGCAAGACTGAGGGCCGCTGTCTGCCATGCCCGCAGCTTCCTGGCACCACCTGAGCCGGGAGACTGACAACTGCTGACCGCCATGCCCGCAGCATCCTGTAGGGGACGCGCTGACACCACCTGAGGGAGGAGACCCAGGACTGCCGGCCCCCATGCCCGCAGCTTCCTCTAGGGGGCGGTGCTGGCCGCAGTGGACTGGCCTGCAGGTGACCACTGCGCTGGGGTCTGGCTGGTCCTATGTGCTCCGCTGCCAGCAGGGGAGCAGGGCCCTCTGATGCTTCCCCTGGGAATCTAAACTGGCAATGGCCAAGGAGGAACAGGCTCCGTGCACTTGTGGGCCATGTCAGGAGAGCCTGCGGTGCCTGTGGGGGCGGGCTCCAAGGTGCTCCGCAAAGAGCATGGGCAAGCTGTCTGGCACTCGGATTCTTGGGTGCCTGTGGGACCTTGTGCATGCGAGGGTCCTCTCTGAGCCTTGGTTCCTTCAGCGGTGAGCTGTTCAGAATAACCGCTGTCTCCGTGACGGGGTGGTGTGGCGAGCTGTCGTCTGTTCACTGTGTGGCTGTGCACAGCCCCTGCCAGGGGTGTCGGCTGAGGGCTTCCTGTGCCGGAGCCCGGCCAGAGAGCAGGTGCAGGTGTCATCCCGAGTTCAGGCTCCGCACGGCATGGAGTGGGAACCCCACCAGCTGCTGCTACAGGACCTGGGATTGCCTGGGGCTCCCACCTTCCTATCAGTTCTCAGGGTAGTCCAAACTGCAGACTCTCAAACTTGCTCACTAAAAAAAAAAAAGAAAATGTACTTGAGTCATAGGTTTTACTTTTTCCTCTGTGCATGGGTGAATGCCCATGAGCTGAACCAAGGCAACTCATGGATTTATTCCTTTTAGGAAACAAGGCATCGGTTTATCACCAGGGCAACAGGCCATGCAGAGTTCAGACTTTTTAAGAGATGAAAGCCCCCTTCACAGACCATAACCATTTAAGTCCAGGCATCTTATAAGACGGCTTGTTAGAAACTGGGTAGAGATCAGGGTGAGATGAAGGGGCTCTCAGCTTAGGTGGAGAACCGAAGGAGACACTGAAAAGCTCAGTAATCGAGATATAAAACATGTTTTTGTATCTGAGATACTGGGGAGGCCAGGGATGCTGCTCAATATCCTACAGTATGCAGAACAGCCACCCAGTCTTGCTCTGTTGTCCAGGCTGGAGTGCAATGGCATGATCTCGGCTCACTGCAACCTCTGCCTCCGGGGTTCAAGCGATTCTCATGCCTCAGCCTCTCGAGTAGCTGGGATTACAGGCGTCTTCCACCACACTTGGCTAATTAAAGACCGGGCATCACCATGTTGGCCAGGCCTGGTCTTGAACTCCTGACCTCAGGTGATCCACCCGTCTTGACCTCCCAAAGTACAGGAATTACAGGTGTGAGCCAGTGCACCCAGCCCTTTTTGCTTTTTAGAGACAAGATCTCACTCTGTTGCTAAGGCTGGAGTGCAGTGCCACACAGCTCACTACAGCCTCGACCTCTTGTGATTCTCCTGCCTCAGTCTCCTGAGTAGCTGAGACTACAGGTGCACGCCACCACACTTGGCTAATTATTTGTAGAGGTGGGGTCTTGCTATGTTGCCCAGGCTGGTCTCAAACTCCGGGGCTCAAGTGATCCTTTTGCCATGGCCTCCCAAATTGTTGAGCCACTGTACCTGGCTGTAGTTTTCTTTCTGATGCCATACCCAACGGCTGGAGGGTGTATTTGGGATGACCTGACTCTGGCAGGCAACTTCCAGTGGACCCCACAGTGAGATCACCTCCCTTTGACTGTGGGGGAGATGTGGCAACTTTTTTTTTTTTTTTGAGATGGAGTCTTGCTCTGTTGTCCAGGCTGGAGTGCAGTGGTGTGATCTCCTGCTCACTGCAAGCTCTGCTTCCTGAGTTCATGCCATTCTCCTGCTTCAGGCTCCCGAGTAGCTGGGACTAAAGGCGCCTGCCACCATGCCTGGCTAATTTTTAAATATTTTTAGTAGAGACGGGGTTTCATTGTGTTAACCAGGATGGTCTCGACCTCCTGACCTCGTGATTCATCCACCTCGGCCTCCCAAAGTGCTGGGATTACAGGCGTGAGCCACCGCGCCCGGCGTAGCGACTGGTTTCTAGCAGTAGGATAGGGCAGAAGTGACAGTTGGTTAGTCTTGTGGTTAGGCTACAAAACCGACCTCTGTGATGGTAGCATCCCTCTGGTCAGCCCTCTGTCTTGCCCTCTCGCTGGCTGGCTGTGGTGGAGCCAGCTGTCATGGTGAGCGGCCCTATGGAGAAGCCAAGGAGGAACGGAGACTCGAACCAGCTGGAGAAACTGAATCACACCAACAACCACGTGTGTGAGCTTGCTGTGTGCTCTCGCTTGGGGGCAAGTTACAGACTCAGCCCAAGAGGAGTGGACCCCTCCAGCGTGTGAATACCAGGAGAGGGAATGGGAAGCACGCCGACAGGAGAGAGTGTGTGTGCGGGACGTATTTCTCACTGGGAGAAAAGCAAGTTTGAAAAACACTCCATGAGATGGGTGGGCGGAGGATAACCTCAAAGCCTCTGGTTCTCTGAATAGGTGTGTAGGGCTCACCCAGGCACTCTTTCCTTGTCAAAATTGTGATAAAAAGTACACAACGCTGGCCAGGCGTGATGGTGCACTCCTGTAATCCCAGCTACTAGGGAGGCTGAGGCAGAAGAACTGCTGGAACCAAGGCGGCACCGCTCCCGGCTGTAACAAGTTTCCAACATCCTCCCTCTTCGGTGGCACAGGGACTGGCCCCGCATACATATGCGATGGCGACTGACCAGGTCCCTCATACACCGGCGTGCCCCAGACACACCTCGTTGCCTGGGACGGGGGAGGATGTTATGCGGCCCTCCGAGGGTTTGAGTTGGATAAATGGACAAAGGAAGTGGTTTTTAGTAGAAAGCCAGGTTTCCTTTTTTTTTTCCAGCCAGCAAACCCCAAACAGGAACCTATGGTTGGTGATGGATGTGCGTTCAGAAAGCGGGGAGGAGGCGGGAGTCAGAGGTGAGGGCAGTCATCAGCCATAGCTGTCCGTTGCATCACCCTCTCGCTAGCTCCAGAAAGTTTTCTGGACTTCTGTTGTGCAGTGGGGAAGTGCTCCATCTTCATTCATATCGAGTCAAGTCCAAGGACAAACTCTAAAGATGGCAGCATCTTCCTGCCTTCCTGGTCAGGTTGCTGCTGTAGCAGAGTGCCACCCTGATTTCCAGCCCTGCAGCACACAGTCGCACAGGGAGAACCTGCCTGGCGTGATTCAGAGGCAACGTATCTCCCAGCGTGACTGTGAAGGAACCAGAGGGTTAAACACAACCCGTGAACCGCAAGCCAGAAGACGGGTCCAGCTGGCTGCTGTTGACTCATCAGGGCGTGTTGCGTCCGAGCACTTCTCCAGACCACCCAAGTGGCACCCAGGGCGACATGTACATCATCTTCAGTACAATTCTCTCAAGGGAAAAACGAGTCCAGCATCTTCTGCGATGGCAACCCTGGCTTGGTGCCTCATAAGAGAGAAGGCCTTCAGAATACCATTTTCTTTCTCTAAGTTGCTCTTATGGGATACAAGTGATAATATTCTTTCTAAATGCCATCAATCACACCTACATGTGTCACCGAGAGCCGGATCATTCTCTGCCGTGGTGGGGCTGTCCTGTGCATTGAAGACTGCTGAGCAGTGTCCTTGGCTTCAACTGACCAGATGCCAGAGGCACCCCAATTTCTGCCATCGGGTGACTGACTTATCTTCACTGTTGCGTTTGAATGTATCTAAAGGACCCAGTGGGGCCAGGCGCAGTAGCTCACACCTGCAATCCCAGCACTTGGGGAGGCTGAGGTCAGCGGATTGCTTGAGCCTAGGAGTTCAAGACCAGCCTGGGCAACATAGTGAAAACCAACTCTACAAAAAAACAATTTTTTTTTTTTTTTTTTAGACAGAGTTGTGCTCTTGTTGCCCAGGCTGGAGTGTAATGGCGCAATCTTGGCTCACAGCAACCTCCGCCTCCCGGGTTCAAGCAATTCTGCTGCCTCAGCCTCCTGAATAGCTGGGATTACAGGCGTGCGCCACCACCCCCGGCTAATTTTGCATTTTTGGTAGAAATGGGATTTCTCCATGTTGGTCAGGCTGGTCTCGAACTGCCAACCTCAGGTGATCCACCTGCCTTGGCCTCCCAAAGTGTTGGGATTACAGGCGTAAGCCACCGTGCCCACTGGAGTTTATAGTTTTAGAACCCTTATGGCAAATCTCAGTATTCTACAGGGATAAGCACAAAACCTCTTGTTCAATAAATGCAAACAGAAACGCTAACAATTCTTAAGACATTTCTAATCTTATTTTACCAATAATTTTAAAGCCAGCTTTTGTATTAAAGATTTATAACCACTGTTATTCACCTTTAAAATTCTATGCAGTTTAAAGCATTTATAATGGATAAAACTGCCGATACTGAGTGCCTGACCTAATATTTTAAAGGTGCAGGCATTCAACCACGGTCGCTGAGTTAATTGGAGACGTAGAGAAGATGATGTCAGGGAGGGTTTTAGATATAAACACCCTGATATTTATCATTTTAACCACTTGGAAGTGTACATACAAGTCAATGGCATTGGCCAGGTGCGGTGGCTCACGCCTGTAATCCCAGCACTTTGGGAGGCCGAATCACAAGGTCAGGATAGATCGAGACCATCCTACCTAACGTGGTGAAACCCGTCTCTACTAAAAATACAAAAAATTAGCCAGGCATGGTGGCAGGAGCCTGTAGTCCCAGCTACTCAGGGACTCATGCCTCCATCTCCCAAGTAGCTGGGATTACAGGTGTGTGCCACCATGCCCGGCTAATGTAACGCCCAGCTAATTTTTGTATTTTTAGTAGAGATGGGGTTTCACCATGTTAACCAGGCTGGTCTCGAACTCCTGACCTCAAGTGA
>NW_012123598.1:2740058-2748211 GCF_000951035.1 Colobus angolensis palliatus
GTAGTGGGCCAAGATGGCGCCACTTGGGAGGCTGAGGCCAGAGAATTACTTGAACCCAGGAGGTGGAGGTTGTAGTGGGCCAAGATGGCGCCACTGCACTCCAGCCTGGGCAAAAAGAGCGAGACTCTGTCTCAAGAAAAAAAAAAATTATAGCCATCCCAGAAGGTGTGAAGTCATATCTCACTGTGGTTTTGATGAGTATTTTCCTAGCGACATCAGGGAATTTATGGGAGCACGGGAACACAGACCAGACCCCAGCAGGCGGACGAACGGGGCAACGCCAGGCTGGCCAGAGGAGATAAGCGCGGCTCCTTGGAGCTTGTGTGCAAGTCACTGTCCTGGGGAGCCGGCTATGGCTCGATGAGTCTCAATTAGGAAAGGCCGGGGCTGGCCGAGGAAGGGAGGAGAGCATTCTTCATCCTCATCACATCCTGAGCCCACGCCCCAGGCTCCCACCACTTCCCTCCCTGGCCACAGAGCTCAGGACAGGGCTGAGGAACCATGTCTCCATCCCCGACCGCCCTCTTCTGTCTTGGTGAGTCCTGAGGGTCGATCTGGGGAGTGCTGAAAGACAGGCATGGACTGCCAGACAAAGGATTTTTAAGAAATTTGCATCGGTGATGAATTTCAGGACAAAAAGGGACCTATGAGAGCCCCTTCACTGGTTGGGTGGGGAAGCGGAGGGCCAGCGAGGTGGTGTGTTTTGCCTGAGTTATTCCAGTGTATTCGTGGCTGGGTCAGGAAATGAACAGAGGTATCCTAGCATTGGTCACAACTTCGTTCTACTACACTGCAGCTGCCCCTTTTTAAAAAACTGTGGGCCGGGCGCGGTGGCTCAAGCCTGTAATCCCAGCACTTTGGGAGGCCGAGGCGGCCGGATCACGAGGTCAGGAGATCGAGACCATCCTGGCTAACCCAGTGAAACCCCGTCTTTACTAAAACATACGAAAAACTAGCCGGGCGAGGTGGCGGGCGCCTGTAGTCCCAGCTACTCGGGAGGCTGAGGCAGGAGAATGGCGTGAACCCGGGAGGCAGAGGTTGCAGTGAGCTGAGGTCAGACATTGCACTCCAGCCTGGGCAATAGAGAGAGACTCCGTCTCAAAAAAACGCTGACTGCCGTGGCTCATGCACTTTGGGAGACTGAGGCGGATGGATCACCTGAGGTTGGGAGTTGGAGACCAGCCTGACCAACATGGAGAAACCCCATCTCTACTAAAAATATAAAATTAGCTGGGCGTGGTGGCGCATGCCTGTAATCCCAGCTACTCTGGAGGCTGAGGCAGGAGAATCGCTTGAACCCGGGAGGCGGAGGTTGCGGTGAGCCGAGATCATGCCATTGCACTCCGGCCTGGGCAACAAGAGCAAAACTCCGTCTCAAAAAAAAAAAAATTGTGGACTTGATATCTGGACTAGGTTATGGATTTAATTTGTCAGTATCCCCTACAGCAGTGGAGTAAATAAGAGTCTCCTGACGGATGGGTGGCAGGTCGAATGCATTTCCGCTGCCTGCTCTTCACTTGTGCTGGGCATGTCGAATGCATTATTTCCTGATTTCTTCAGGAGAATTTGACCACTAAAGGGACAGCATCTCCAAAAGGCTAAGCAGGAAGGAGATGGTTGTGTTACTGGAGATGAGAGGGTTAACTGCGAATACAAACAACCTCTCATTCATTATCCATCCATGGGTGTATTCTTTGTTTTAAATTTTTTTTTTTTGAGATGGAGTCTTGCTCTGTCGGTCGCTCAGGCTGGAGTGCAGTGGCATGATCTCGGCTCACTGCAAACTCCGCCTCCCGGGTCCAAGTGATTCTCCTGCTTCAGCCTCTGAAGTAGCTGGGATTACAGGCATCCACCGCCAGGTCCGGCTAATTTTTATATTTTTAGTAGAGACGGGGTTTCACTATGTTGGCCAGGCTGGACTTGAACTCCTGACTTCAGGTGATCCACCCGCCTTGGCCTCCCAAAGTGCTGGGGTTACAGGCGTGAGCCACCGCGTCCGGCCTGTTTTAACTTTTATTTATTTAATTTTACTTGAGACAGGGCCTCACTTCTGTCACCCAGGCTGGAGTGCAGTGGCATGATCATGGCTCACTGCAGCCTCAACCTCCCAGGCTCAACCAATCCTTCCCCATCAGCCTCCTGAGTAGCTGGAACTACAGTTGCACACCATCATGCCTGGCTCATTTTTGTAAGTTTTGTAGTTATGGGGCCTCGCTATGCTGCCCAGGCTGGTCTCAAACTCTTGGGTTCAAGTGATCCACCCACCTCGGCCTCCCAAAGTGTTGGGGTTACAGGTGTGACCTGTACAGGTTACTGCATCTGGCTTAATTTTTGCTTCAATTGCTTTTGGGATACAAGTGGTTCTTGCTTACATGGATGAACTATATAGTGGTGAATTCTGAGATTTTAGTGTACCTGTCACCTGAGTAGTGTACCTTGTACCTAATGTGTAGTTTTTCATCCCTACCCTTCTGCCCTCCCCTTCTGAGTCTCTGAAGTCCATTACATCACCCTGTATGCCTTTGCATACCCACAGCTTAGCTCTCACTTGTGAGAACATACAGATTTTTGTTTTCCACTCCTGTGTTACTTTACTTAGAATAATGCCTTCCAGCTACATCCAAGTTGCTGCAAAAGACATTTTTTTTTTTTTTTGTGAAATGGAATCTCGCTGTTGCTGAGGCTGGAGTACAGCAGCATGATCTTGGCTCACTGCAACCTCCTCCTCCCGGGTTCAAGCAATTCTCCTGCTTCAGCCTCCTGAGTAGCTGGGACTACAGGCGCCTGCCACCATGCCCAGCTAATTTTTGTATTTTTAGTAGAGACGGGGTTTCACCATGTTGAGGAGGAAGGATGGTCTTGATCTCTTGACCTCATGATCCACCTGCCTCGGCCTCCCAGAGTGCTGGCATTACAGGTGTGAGCCACTGTGCCTGGCCAAAGGACATTATTTTGTTCCTTTTAATGGCTGAGTAGTATTCCACACTCATTTATTTTTACTTATTTTTTGACATGGAGTCTCACTCTGTCGCCCTGGCTGGAGTGCAGTGGCATGATGTCAGCTCACTGCAACCTCCATCTCCCAGGTTCAAGTGATTCTCCTGCCTCAGCCTCCTGAGTAGCTGGGATTACAGGTCCTGCCACTACGCCCAGCTTATGTTTGCACTTTTAGTAGAGACAGGGTTTCACCATGTTGGTCAGGCTGGTCTTGAACTCCTGACTTCAGGTGATCCACCTGCCCTGGCTTCCCAAAATGCTGGGATTACAGGCGTGAGCCACCGCGCCTGGCCAGTGAGAACTTTAAAATCTACTCTCAGTGATATGCGAGTGTGCAATATGTTGTTATTAACTACAGTCACCACGACGTGCAATAGATCTCCAAGATACACTCCTCCTGTCCATCTGAAACTGTGTCTCCTTTGACCAACATCTCCCCAAACCTTACCCCACCACCCCAGTAACCACCTCTGCTCCTGTAAGTTCCCAAGTCCACACTCTTTACCACTAAACGGTGCTGCTAGGGTTTGAACCCACCTCCTGCCAGTTGTAGGACTGTGGATAAGATACTGTCTCACTAGCCTGATGTATAAGAGGGGACTGATAATGGTAGCTAACCCGTACGATTACGGCGACTTGGAGTCCGTGCACAGGAGGTGCTCAGCACGGCACCTGGAAGGTTCCCAGCCGTGGTACAGGGTCGCATGGAAACCTACCAAGAGGCTGAGGCGGGCTGTGATGGGGCAGGCGGAGGGGGACAGAGAAGCAGCTGGAGCTTGGGTTGGGGTGCAGAGGGAGCCTGTGGTTGACAAAGGCTGGTCGCCACTGGGGAGCTGGTGACCAGTTGTCACTCTCTGAGCTCAGAATCAAGAGATGATCTGGGTTCACCCACTTCTTGCTATGTGAGCTACAGAAGGTTGCTCAGCCTCTGCGCCCAGTTTCCTTGTTTGCCGTGGGAATGACAACTATCCCGCCGTGTGTGTGTGTGTGTATGTGTGTGTGTGTGTAAGAAGGAGGGCTACCAGATAAAACACTGGATGCCTGGTTAAATTTGAATTTCAGATAATTAGTACTTTTTTTTTTCTCTTCTTCTTATTTTACTGAGACAGGGTCTTGCTCTGTTGCCCAGTCCGGAGTGCAGTGGTGCAATCTCATTTTTTTTTTTTCTCGAGATGGAGTCTTGCTGTGTCTCCCGGGCTGGAGTGCAGTGGCACGATCTTGGCTCACTGCCACCTCCACCTCCCGGGTTCAAGTAATTCTCCTGACTCAGCCTCCCAAGTAGCTGGGATTACAGGCACATGCCACCATGCCCAGCTAATTTTTTTTTTTTTTTTTTGAGGGAGTCTCGCTCTGTCGCCCCAGCTGGAGTGCAGTGGCCGGATCTCAGCTCACTGCAAGCTCCGCCTCCCGGGTTTACGCCATTCTCCTGCCTCAGCCTCCCAGTAGCTGGGACTACAGGCGCCCGCCACCTCGCCCGGCTAGTTTTTTTGTATTTTTTAGTAGAGACGGGGTTTCCCCGTGTTAGCCAGGATGGTCTTGATCTCCTGACCTCGTGATCCGCCCATCTCGGCCTCCCAAAGTGCTGGGATTACAGGCTTGAGCCACCGCGCCTGGCCGTAATTTTTTATATTTTTAGTAGAGATGATGTTTCACCACGTTGACCAGGCTGGTCTTGAACTCCTCACCTTGTGATCTGCTCACCTTGGCCTCCCAAGGTGCTGAGATTATAGGCATGAGCCACCGCGCCTGGCCAGTGGTGCAATCTTACCCTATGGCAGCCTTGACCTCCTGGGCTCAAGCAATCCCAGGAGGGGATCGCTTATAGACATGTATTTATATACATATATACATGCATATACACATATGCATACATACATACACACAATGTATACATACATATACACATATGTATACATACATTCATGCATATACACATGTGTATACATACACACATACACATATGTATACATATATACATACACATACACATATGTATACATATATACATGCACATACACATATGTGTATACATATATACATGCACATACACATGTACACATACATATATACATGCACATACACATATGTACACATACACACATACATGCGTATACACATACATATATACATGTATACATACATATACATATATGTGCATATATATGTATGCACAGGTGTATGTTTACATATATGCACTATGTGTGTATATACATACACTGATCAGATCAGGGTAAGCAGCACACTCATGTTCTCAAACACACATCGTTTCTCTGTGCTGGGAACCTTCACTATCCTCCTTCAGGCTATCATCCTACCATGTAATCATGGAATATGGATTCAACCAAACGTTGTAAACACTGCGAAACCCATGGCCAGTACACGCTGAGACGACCTGACTTACACACTGGGGCTCCGTCCTGCTCCATCCCTGGAGCCCAACGCATCCCATCAGTGCGGGGTTTTACTGCACATAGGACATACACAACAAAATCCAACAATATACAATATGCGATAGTATTTACAATACCTGTCCATACAATTGCGTGCTATTGGAATGCACTTGGATATTGTTTCATATTGGGAGATCGAAGGGAGGAAACGAAGGGACAGCAATATCTGAGGTCCCACTCCTCACATCCACTGAGGAAGTCAATGGACAACGTCTAACACGAAGGAATCCACAGAGAGCAGTATACATACTCTTTCCTAGAACGATGAAGATATAAAAATGCCAGAAGGAACAACTGAAATAGTAAAAAATGTATGCGGGGCGGGGACAGTGGCGGGAGCTGGACAGGGTGGGTCAAGGAATCTCTGCTTGACTTTCAAAAGATCTATTTTTTGAGATGGGGGTCTCACAATGCTGTCCAGGCTGGAGCACAGTGGGCACCATCTTGGCTCACTGCAGGCTCGACCAGAAATCCTGGGCTCAAGGAATCCTCCCAACCTCAGCCACCCCAAGTAGCTTGGACCACAGGCGCATACCACCATGCCTGGCTAATTTTTTTTTTTTTTTTTGGTAGAAATGAGGTCTCACTACATTGGCCAGGCTGGTCTCCAACTCCTGACCTTAGATAATCCGCCCTCCTTGGTCTCCCAAAGTACTGGGATTACAGGTGTGAGCCACCATGCCTGGCCTTAAAAGAGTTGTCATTGTGGTAAAATACATAGAAAAGTCTGCTATAGCTGGCATTTGGTACATTTAGTGTCGTGCAGTCATCACCTCTATCTAACTCCAAGACATTCCGGCACCCTCTGAGGAAACCCCACGCCCGTTACGCCACCACGTCTCGCCCTCCTCTCCCACCACCCCCAGCCATGGATCTGTTTTCTTCTCCGTCTCCTATAGATTTACCTATTCTGGATATTTCATGTAAATGACCTCATAGACTATGTGGCTTTTTCTGATTGGCTTCTCTCACTTAAATTACATGCACATGTATCTTTTGAAGAAATAAATAATTAGGACAGAATAAAGCATATGCGTGCAAATGTCTTATCACCACGCCCAGCAGGCGGGAATGTCCATAAAAGCGAGTCCTGGCATCTGGTCCCTTTCTTCTTTCCTCAGGGCTGTGTCTGGGGCATGTGCCAGCGCAGACAGGTGAGTCCTTCCCCCAGACCCCATCCCTCCTGCGGGATCCGCCAGCGTGCGAGGGCAGCGGGGCCAGGCGGGGTCTGCGGGGAGGCTGACTCAGCCCTGCTCCTCTTCCAGGACTGCTGCCCAAGCCCTCCCTCCAGGCTCTGCCCAGCTCCCTGGTGCCCCTGGAGAAGCCAGTGACCCTCCGGTGCCAGGGACCCCCGGGCGTGGACCTGTACCGCCTGGAGAAGCTGAGTTCCAGCAGGTACCAGGATCAGGCGGTCCTCTTCATCCCGGCCATGAAGAGAAGTCTGGCCGGACGCTACCGCTGCTCCTACCAGAACGGAAGCCTCTGGTCCCTGCCCAGCGACCAGCTGGAGCTCGTCGCCACCGGTAAAGGAAGGGGGATCGGAGCCTGGGACTGCCTGGTCCTCCGTTCAGGACACAAATATGGGGGACACTGAGAGCAGGGATTAGGGCCGGAATGAGGGCGAGGCAAACCAGGCACTGGCCTAGCAGGTGGTGGTGCCACAACATTGATGGATCAATGTGAATAATATTTTATGTTTTATTTTTTGGACACTGGGCCTTGCTGCGTCACCCAGGCTGGAGTGCAGTGCTGCGATCTTGGCTCACTGCCGCCTCCACCTCCTAAGTTCAAGTGATTCTCCTGCCTCAGCCCTCCAAGTAGCTGGGACTACAGGTGTGCACCACCATGCGCAGCTCATTTTTAATTTTTTTGTGGAGATGGGGTCTCTTGACAGTTTTCCCAAAAGGCATTAAAATAAAAGAGAGAGAGAGGGTCTCGCTATGTTGCTTAGGCTCTCAAACTCCTGGGTTCAAGCGATCCTTCCTCTTTGGCCTCCCAAAGTGTTGGGATTACAGGCCTGAGTCACTGCATCTGGGTGTGAGTAACATTTTAATGCAATTTTTAAAAAAATCAAAATAAATCGCAAACCATCCACAATGAAAAAAAAATCAGAATTTCAAATAAAGGCAGAATCAGGCAGTGCCTGTGCCAAGTCATACCAGAGCCTGTGCCAAAACGAAAAACAGGCACTCTTTTATCTGTGTTTTAATGCACTTAAAAAAATTAGAGATGGGGTCTTGCTATGTGGCCCAGGCTGGAGTGCAGTGGCTGTTCACAGGAGCAATCATAGCTCACAGCAGCCTGGAAGTCCTTGCCTTAAGCAATCCTCCTGCCTCAGCCTCATGAGTAGCAGGGACTACAGTCACAGGCCACCGTGCTTGGCTCAGGATTCTTTTTAAAGCTTGGTTTTGGAATCATTTTTCGACTGACAGAAAAGTTGCAAAGATAATATTAACGAAAATATTTCACCCAGGATCCCCTCATGTTAACATCTTACATTTGTTACAACTAAAAAATAAATGTCCATCCTGGCTAACACGGTGAAATCCTGTCTCTACTAAAAAAATACAAAAAACTAGCCAGGCGAGGTGGCGGCGCCTGTAGTCCCAGCTACTCGGGAGGCTGAGGTAGGAGAATGGCGTGAACCCGGGAGGCGGAGCTTGCAGTGAGCTGAGATCCGGCCACAGCACTCCAGCCTGGGCGACA
>NW_012123598.1:2748626-2750334 GCF_000951035.1 Colobus angolensis palliatus
CAGGCGTGGTGGTGGCGCCTGTAGTCCCAGCTACTCAGGAGGCTGAGGCAGGAGAATGGCATGAACCCGGGAGGCGGAGCTTGCAGTGAGCCAAGATCGTGCCACTGCACTCCAGCCAGGGTGACAGAGCAAGACTTTGTCTCAAAAAAAAAAAAATCATAATAAATCTTTCTTTCAGGGGAATAAAGTATTCAAACAGAATAATGTGAGTTTTAATGACCTACTCTTCAAATTTTCAAACATTTTTTCAAATATGTTAATTGTTTGGAAATAATTAAATTTTACTTCCCAGGAGAGTGCCTCACTCATGCCACCCTAATTCCTGGCCCGCTGCACTGTGGTCTATTCCGCGTAGTAAATTCTGCCTACCTCCCCTTTCCTCCCTCACTCCTCTGCAGCATCACTGGCCTCCTCTCTGCTACTAGGATGGACCAGCCTGGCTGCCTCATTACTTCTTTTGGGGTCAGACTCAAATGCTATCTTCTTATTAAGTATTTACCCCACCACCCTAGTCAAAACAGCCCTCCTCACTATCTGGTATGTCAAGTATACCTTTATTTACCTTGGTGATGGTTGTCTATTTTTAATTCCTGATGGGATTTTTTTTTTTGTTAGAATACAGGGCTGGGAGCGGGTGGCTCACACCTGTAATCCCAGCACTTTGGGAGGCCAAGGCGGGTGGATCACCTGAGGTCAGAGGTTCAAGACCAGACTGGCCAACATGGTGAAACTCTACAAAATACAAAAATTAGCCGGGCATGATGGCGAGTGCCTGTAATCCCAGCTACTCGCGAGTCTGAGGCAGAAGAATTGCTTCAACCTGGGAGGCGGAGATTGCAGTGAGCCGAGATCATGCCATTGCGCTCCAGCCTGGGCGACAGAGCAAAACAAAACAAAACAGAACGAAACAAAACAAAACAACAAAAAAAGAATACAGACAGGCACATAATAGTTGCTTAAGAGAAAATTAAGAGACAATTTGCTGAGTGAATGTTACAATTATCAGGCAGCTTATATCCTTCCTTCCTTCCACCCTGTCTTCCTCCCTCTCTTTTTTCTTCTTGTTGAGTGAATGCCATAATTATCAAGCAGCTTATATTTTTCTCTTCCTTACTTCTTTTCTTTTGTTTTCTTTGTCTTTTTTTGAGACAAGGTCTCACTCTGTCACCCAGGCTGGAGTACAGTGATCACGGCTCACTGCAGCCTTGACTTCCTAGGCTCAAGCAATCCTCCCACACTGGCCTCCCAAAGTGCTGGGATGAGCGGTGTGAGCCGCCGCACCCGGCCTCAACCTTTGTTTTACTGACTTCTGTGTGCAGGCATGCATCTCCACACCAGACCACGACAATACCCTCACGTCAGAGTAGTGTAGGTTCGTGTTGAGGAGTGGAGTCCCTAGAATCAAACTCCGTGAGTGCAAATTTCAGCTCTGCCCCTTATGATCCTGGACAAGTTATTTATTTATTTTTAAATTAAAAAATTTCCAGGTTTGTTGAGTTATAATTGAAAAACAAAAATGGAACATATCCAAGGCCTACAAGTTCATGTTTTGATGGACATATCCACTGTGAGATAGTTACCACGAGCAAGCTAATTAACATACATCACCTCACACAGTTAACTTTTCTTTTTTTTTTTTTTGAGACGGAGTCTGGCTCAGTCGCCCAGGCTGGAGTGCAGTGGCCGGATCTCAGCTCACTGCAAGCTC
>NW_012123598.1:2750870-2752193 GCF_000951035.1 Colobus angolensis palliatus
GTTTCACCGTGTTAGCCAGGATGGTCTCGATCTCCTGACCTAGTGATCTGCCCGTCTCGGCCTCCCAAAGTGCTGGGATTACAGGCTTGAGCCACTGTGCCCGGCTCAGTTAACTTTTCTTTTGCGTGTGAGAACACTTATTATCTACCCTCTTAGCAAATTTCAAGTACGCACTGCCGTACTGTTACCTGGGGTTGGACAAATTATTTAACGCCATGTGCCTTAGTTTCATTTACAAAATAGGGACGTTAAGAGTGAGGACTCCACAGGTCTCCGAGGATTTACTGAACTGATGTACGTCATGAGTTCAGTTTGGAAGGCACCTGGAGCTGGCACTGTCAGCCACATTTACAATGTAATGACTGTATGTGGCAATGCAAGCTTACAGCATGGTAGAAGCTTAAGCTGTTTACTTACTCCCATCTCATTTCAAGCGCTTGCTAGGCAACAGGCACTCTGCTAAATGCTTACTGTGTACTGTCTCCTTCGATCATCCCCATTTTAGCAGAACAAGGCAGTGAGGCTCAGATACAGAGGGAGATTTGTCTCCGGGGCCACTTAAAGGCAGAACCAGGATTTGCACCCAGGCACTAGGATGTGAGCACACAGCCTCGCTTCCTCAACCACTCGGTGACTTGACCTCTCTGTGAGCTTGGCTGGGGGAGTGTGCTGTCTGGGAGGGATACAGCCAGAAAGCTCCCCAGCTCTCAGGCAGGTGTGGGCACCTCTCCAGTCTCAGCTGAGATGCTGGCTGCTGCCTTTAACATCAGACTTTCCTTTTCTCCCAGGAGTTTTTGCCAAGCCCTCGCTCTCAGCCCAGCCCGGCCCGGCGGTGTCCTCAGGAGGGGACGTGACCCTACACTGTCAGACCCGGTATGGCTTTGACCAATTTGCTCTGTACAAGGAAGGGGACCCTGCGCCCTACAAGAATCCTGAGAGATGGTACCGGGCTAGTTTCCCCATCATCACGGTGACCGCTGCCCACAGCGGAACCTACCGCTGCTACAGCTTCTCCAGCAGGGACCCATACCTGTGGTCGGCTCCCAGCGACCCCCTGGAGCTCATGGTCACAGGTAGGGGCGGCGCACACCAAATCTTTCTTCCTCAGCCTTTGTGGGTCCTGAGGGCCATTCCGAGGGGAGGGGCTATAGGTGGGGAGGAAGTGGGAGGGCAGGAAGCCCCGGGTTGCAGGCAGCTGGGAGCATGGAGGTTTTTCTTTTTTCTTTTTCTTTTTGATGAAGTCTCGCTCTGTCACCCAGGCTGGAGTGCACTGGGGCGATCTCAGCTCACTGCAACCTCCGCCTCCCGGGTTCAAGCGATTCT
>NW_012123598.1:2755578-2757836 GCF_000951035.1 Colobus angolensis palliatus
AAAAAAAAAAAGAAAAGAAAAGAAAAGAAAGAAAAACAGTCTGGTAGTTTTTCAAAAAGTAAAAAGTAAAACACAGAGTTACTATATGACCCAGTGATTCCACCACCCCTGGGTGTGTGCCCAAGAGAACAGAAAACTTATGATCACACAAAAACTTGTACGTGATGTTCACAGCGGCAATATTCATAATAGCAAAACGTGGGAAAAAACCCCAGTGCCCATCAACTGATGAACGGAGCTGCTTCTTACTAAGCCGGCGATGGAAGATAAGTCTAACACCTTTCAAATTTGTCTGTATTCAGCGTCTGTGCTGTGTGTGTCAGAGAAAGGGGTTCCAGGGAGCCTAGACATCTCAGAAGAGGAATGGAGGTATCTAGAGGATATAGGGAACCACGGGGAAGACCTCACATTGTCTTGCTTTCTTATAATTCTTAGAATTCTCAGAAGCCACCACTGAACTGACCGTCTCATTCACAAACAAAGTCTTCACAACTGGTGAGTAACCAGGCATTTCATGCTCAGCAGAAAGGAGTGTGAGGATGGAGCTCTCTCTTCCATTATCTAAGCCTATAGGCTTTTAATTGCTTCATGGAACTGTCTGTCTCTTCCCAAGAAAGTCCTTGGTGTGAGGACAGAGCATGGGCGCAGAGGGGAGCTCTGGGGTTCAGGAGGAGGAGCATTTTGGGTAATGGGGCCATTTCAAAGATGGCGGGGTCAAGGCTGTGGCGGGAACATGGCCAGCTATCCCTATGCACTGCTCCCAGGATGAAGTCCTAGGCCTTTGGACTTGGCTGTGATCCGAGTATTTAATCTTGTTCCCCACCGTGTCCAGGTAGAGCCTGTGCTCGGACGCACAGATTGGAGGCGCCTGGACCTAGTACATCTTCTAACCTCTCCAGGCCTCTGCAGATACGCTTTCCTCAGTCTCCTTCCCTTGCCTTTCCTGGAAAATCTCCATTTCCTTCCCGACTAAACACCTTCACAGATTCCTGATAATAGGGTAGGTATCTCCATTGGGCCCATGGGACTCTTGCTTTCATGAGGCACCTGATCCCAGAGAGTTCTATTTTTATTTTTTATTTTTATTTTTTTGAGGTAGAGTCTTACTCTGTCACCCAGGCTGTAGTGCGGTGGCGAGATCTTGGCTCACTGTAACCTCTGCTGCCCGGGTTCAAGCGACTCTCCTGCCTCAGACTCCAAGAAGCTGAGATTACAGGTGTGTGCCACCATGCCTGGCTAATTTTTGTATTTTTAGTAGAGACGGGGTTTTAGCATCTTGGCCAGGCTGGTCTTGAACTCCTGACCTTGGGATCCACCCATCTCAGCCTCCCAAAGTGCTGGGATTACAGGCATGAGCCACTGCGCCCGGCATATCCCAGAGATTTCTAACCCTGCGATGGGGTCCTTCCCTATCTTCAGTTCAGAACCTCCCAGTCACCCTCAGGATGCAGTTCCAATTCCTCAGCTTGCTATTCCATGAGCTTAGATTTCCAGCCACTGTTGATCCCTCCCATCTTGCCTGCATACCTTCCATTCATTCCCACGCTGTTCTCAGCCCCACAAAATCACTTGAATCTCTTCTAGAGGCTTCCTAACCTCTCCTGACTCTGCATCCAATCTACTTGCTCTGCCTTTTCTTCCATTTCCCCATGGCGTCAATTCCTCACGAAAGCCTTGCCCGTCCAGGCTGGATTGGTGGCTTCCTCTGCTCTCGCTCAGTGCCTTGTGGGCTGTCTATTACAGCAATTTTCACAGTATATTAAAATTATCGCTTTGCTGTCATCCCCGCACGTTGGGAGGCCAAGGCAGGTGGATCACCTGAGGTCAGACCAGTCTGGCCAACGTGGTGAAACCCTGTCTCTACTGAAAATACAAAAATTAGCCGGGTGTGGTGGTGGGCATCTGTAATTCCAGCTACTTACAAGGCTGAGGCAGGAGAATCGCTTGAACCCAGGAGTTGGAGGTTGCAGTGAGCTGAGATCACTTCAGCCTGGACAACAGAGTGAGACTCCATACTAAAAAAAAAAAAAAACGCTTTACTTCTCTGTCTCCTCCAACGGTCTGGGAACTGCAGATAGACAATGTCTTATGTTCTTGTTGTTGTTGTTAAAAGTTTTGAGACGGAGTCTGACTCTGCTCACTCTGTGATCTGTGACTTCGGCTCACTCTGCGATCTTGGCTCACTGCAACCTCCGACTCCTGAGTAGCTGGGACTACAGGCGTGCGCCACCATGCCCAGCTAATTTTCGCATTTTTAG
>NW_012123598.1:2758377-2759635 GCF_000951035.1 Colobus angolensis palliatus
GCACAGTTCTGACTTTTGGAGCTAATTTTTCTTTTTTTTTTTTAAGACAGGGTCTCACTCTGTTGCCAGGCTAGAGTGCAGTGGTGTGAGCATGGCTCACTGCAGCCTCAACCTCCCAGGGCTCAGGTGATCTTCCCACCTCAGCCTCCTAAAGAGCGCTGACTACAGGCATGTGCCACCATGCCCCACTTTTATATTTTTTTGGACAGGGTCTTGCTCTGTTTCCCAGGCTAGAGTGCAGTGGTGCAATCCTGGCTCACTGCAGCCTCAACCTCCCAGGGCTCAGGTGATCTTCCTGCCTCAGCCCCCACTGAATAGCTGGGATTACTGGCACGCGCCACCACGCCTGGCTCATTTTTGTATTTTTTGTAGAGATAGGGTTTTTCCATGTTGCTCAGGTGGGTCTTCAACGCCTGGACTCAAGCCAGCCTCCCACCTCAGCCTCCCAAAGTGTTGGGATTACAGGCATGAGGCACCGTACCCGGCCCATGCTCTTCGTAAATGCTGTGGAATTCGACCTCCCCATGTGTGTGTGTTCCGAGTCGGCACAGTGACAGGGGGAGGGAATATAGTTTCATTTCACACTTAGCCTTTTTTTTGGTTCCCAGAGACTCCTAGGAGTATCACCACCAGTCCAAAGGAGTCAGGCTCTCCAGCTGGTGAGTAAGTCGTCCGCTCCAGACCCCCTTCCTTCTCACCCATCTCTTCACCCAAAGCCAAGTCCTTTGTCTACACAGGGGCTGCAGCTCTCAGCTCTTGGGTTCCAGTGTGTAGAGTGAAGGCAGAATATCAGCGTAGGGGGCTCAGAATTGTGCATGAAGATCAGGCGGAAAGGTTGAGATTTTAAAAGGGGTCAGAGAAAGAGAGATTCCATCTCTTCCCCACCCCTTATAACTGTCTTCCCTTTTGCAATACATCAGATAACGAGGCAGCATCGGTGTCTGGGGAGTTGTCTCAGAGCCCTGTGGGAGCACAGGAGGGAGAGATGCTACTTAGAGAACTGGGGTCATCTGGCCCTGACACCTACTCGGGAGGGGAGGAACCCTCCAGGAAAGAGAATGGCATCCCAGCTAGTAGAGAATAACAGGATCTTTGAGAAGCCCAGGATGTGGCTTGGAGAGGGTCCTGCAGGTGGGCTTTTTCTGGAGGCGGGCTTTTTCTGGAGGCGGGCTTTTTCTGGAGGCGGGCGTTTCTGGAGGCGGGCGTTTCTGGAGGCCGGCCTTTTCTGGAGGCGGGCTTTTTCTGGAGGCGGGCCTTT
>NW_012123598.1:2759793-2761531 GCF_000951035.1 Colobus angolensis palliatus
GCCTGTCCTCATTCCTCCAGGTCCCGCCCGCCAGTACTACACCAAGGGCAACCTGGTCCGGATAGGCCTCGGGGCTGTGATCCTAATACTCCTGGCAGGGTTTCTGGCAGAGGACTGGCACAGCCGGAGGAAGCGCCTGCGGCACAGGGTCAGGGCTGTGCAGAGGCCGCTTCCGCCCCTCCCGCAGACCCGGAAATCACACGGGGATCAGGATGGAGGCCGACCGGAAGTTCACAGCCGCGGGTTATGTTCGTGACCACTGAACCCCAGGCATGGTCGTATCCAAGGGCCGGATCATGGCGTGGGAGGCGACTCAAAGACTGCGGCGCGTGCGGAGCATGGGAGCAGGAGAGCAGAGGCTACAGCTGTGGAAAGGAGGCCACGCTGCCTCCTCCTGGGGTTCCATCAAGGAGCCGTTCAGCCGGTGTCTGTCTGGCTCTGTCTGAGGGCACCCTCCATTTGGGATGGAAGGAATCTGTGGAGACCCCATCCTCCTCCCTGCACACTGGATGACACGGTACCCTGGCTGGACCACAGACTGGCCTCTTTCTTCAGCCTTCTCTAATACGGGCTCCGGACGGACCTCAAACGTTCCCAGCTCTCAGGGCTGACTCTGTTCCATCCTCTGTGCAGAACCCTCCCGTGCTTCCCCTTGGCCCTCTGTGCTCTTGTCTGGTGTCCCCCCAGAAACTCTCACCCTCACTCCATCTTCCACCGCAGTCTAACACATCTCCTTTCGTCTCTCAGAACGGGCCGTGCAGGCAGTTTGGGTATGTCATTCGTTTTCCTTAGTATAAAACTAGCATGTTGCTCTCTTTCCTTCACATCAGAAAACAACATCAGCCTGTGCAACATGGTGAAACCCCATCTCTACCAAAAAAACAAACATTAGCCAGGTGTGGTGGTGCATCCCTATTCTCCCAGCACTTCAGGGGGCAGAGGTGGGAGAACGGCTTGAGCCTGGGAGGCAGAGGTTGCAGTGAGCTGAGATCACACCACTGCACTCCAGCCCGGGTGACAAAGCCCGACCATGTCTCAAAAAAACAAAGTGATGAATATGCTAATTACCCTGATTTGATCAAAACACATTGTATACATGTATTGAAATATTGCTGTCTACCCAATAAATATGTACAATTATGTATACATTTTTAAAATAATAAAAATAAAATAAGATAATGCACCATCTCCACCCCTCTCATATTTACTTTCTGAAGGAAATGTTAGGTCTTCTCAAAGTCAAATTCTATACTTACTATAGCTTTAGGCATTTCTTGACCATCTAATGCATGTAAAACGGTACCACGGGGTCGGGCGCAGTGGATCATGCTGTAATCCTAGCACTTTGGGAGGCCAAGGCAGGAGGATCACTTGAGCCCAGGAGTTTAAGACCAGCCTGGGCCACATAGTGAGATCCCATCTCTACTTAAAATAAAGATAAAAATTTTTTAAAAAAAGGAAAAGAATGACTGGCCACTATGGCTCATGCCTGTAATCCCAGCACTTTGGGAGGTGGAGGTGGGTGGGTCACTTGGGAAAAGACAGAAGGATGGCAGAAAGAAGCTCCAGGACGACGGCTGTGAATCAGGGCTAGTGAGCACACAGCTTGGGTGAAGGGGGAACGGGAAGGTTGCTTAGAGAAACCTCCAAATGTAAGAATGGGTCAAATATTTGTCTTAACATAGTGGAAAATCATACTGAGATGCTATCAGAAGACAGATGAAAAATAATTATAGAG
>NW_012123598.1:2767541-2769935 GCF_000951035.1 Colobus angolensis palliatus
GTCTCTGAGTTCCCTTAGTATTTATTGATAATTATCTTTACCATCTTAAAGAAAAGGAAGTGGCAGGATAGTAGGATCATTGTAGGGAGAAAGTCAGCAGTAAGACATATGAATAAAGTTCTCTGTGACATGAATAAGTTTAAGGAAAAGCGCTGTGCCTTGATATGCATATGTAAACATCTCCATAAACCTTTTTAGTGCATAAAGAGCAGCATTGCGCTAGCAAGTCCCGCCTTTCACCCTAACGCGGTTTTCTCCGTTCTCAGTAAACAGAACATACAATCGGGTTTTATACCGAGATGTTCCATTGCCCAGGGACGGGCAGGAGACAGATGCTTTTCTCTATCTCAACTGCCAACAACCGCCAAGAGGCCTTCTTTCCTCTTGTACCGGTCCTCCTCAGCACAGACCCCTCACGGGTGTTAGGCTGGGGGACAATCAGGTCTTTCCCATCCCAGGAGGCCATATTTCCGACTATCACATGGGGAGAAACCTTGGACAATACCTAGCTTTCCTAGGCAGAGGTCCCTGCGACCCAGGAGGCCATATTTGCGACTATCACATGGGGAGAAACCTTGGACAATAGCTAGCTTTCCTAGGCAGAGGTCCCTGCCACCTTTGGCAGTGTGCGTGTCCCTGGGTACTTGAGATTAACAGAATGGTGATGACTTTTAACCAGCAAGCTGCCTTCAGGCACTTGTTTAACAAAGCACACCCTGCACAGCCCCAAATCCTCTAAACCTTGAGTCACCATAGCACATGTCTCTTGCAAGGACAAGGTTGGGGGTAGGGTCACAGATTAACAGCATCTCAAATATAGAACAAAATGGAGTCTCTTATGTCTACTCCTTTCTATATAGACACAGTAACAGTCTGATCTCTCTTTCTTTTCCCCACAGCTGCTTAGTTAAAAAATCGCATTTTAACTTCAAAATATCCAAACTAATAACACAGTTAAATACTACAAAATAATAAAAATACCAGTAGTGCAGAGTGGAAGTGCAAAGCTATGTGTGCTAGAAGGCTAACATTCAATCAGTCATAACAAACAACAACAAAATTAAAGAACAAGATAGTTGTGACTTACCTTGGTCAATCACTTTCCACTGTAATTCAAGCCATTCAATCTAGGACCTCATCTCGGAAAACGAAGGAAAAAAGCAACAGAAAATAGTGCAGAGGTCTCTGGTGTTCAAAGAATAGGCGCTGGAGGGAGATGTGGGTGCCTGAGCTGTGCCCAGTCACTCAAAGGGCACACCTGACGCTACCTGTTCACTTGGGGCTTCGGAGGACAGGGGAAAGACAAATTCCTCTGGGGCACTTTCTGTCTCCCGACTTCACTTCTTGCCTACCTTCCACTGCACTTCCTGGATTGATGTCACTTCCTGTCTTCTGACTTTGCCTCCTGTATGACCTCACTTCCTGTCTTTTACCTTCACTTCCTGTCTTCTGACTTTACTTCCTGTATGACCTCATTTCTAATCTTCTACCGCCACTTGGTGTCTTCCGACTTTACTTCCTATCTTGACTTCACTTCTCGTTTTTTTTTTTTTTTTTTTTTTCCTTGACAGGGTCTCGCTGTGTCGTCCAGGGTGGAGTGCAGTTGTGTCAGCTTGAAACCACCTTTGGAAAATTATGACTGAGACAATGAAAGAGATTTAACTTAACTGACTCCATTTTGCTTCTAACCTCCAAGCTGTCCTTTTTCATTCCTGGGTGTAGGCTGAACTTTGGGAGAAACTTAGTTTATAGTTTAAACAAAGACGATAGCCCTTTCCCAAAGCAGACCTCTTTGTTGCCTGGGGACTAGATTAGCTCTGTAGGACTAACATTAGCCATGAGATTAGAAATTATGATTTAGGAGTCAAGCAGCTAACCCTCCCTAAACTGCTTCTAAGATAAGTGCTTGAGATAATTTGCAGAACCTGCACTTGATGGATCAGCTGGCACCACCCATATCAATAAACTGGCCCATCTTATCTTCTGGCCTCCACTCAGGAACTGACTGAGTGTGAGAAGATAGCTTTGAATCCCATTATTTCATCCCTGACCAATCAGCACTCCTAGCCCATGGGCTTCCCACCCACCAAGTTATCCTTAAAAACTCTTCTTCCTGAATGCTGAGAGACGCTGATTTGAGTAATAAAACTCTGATGTGGCCTGTAATTCCAGCACTTTGGGAGGCCGAGGCGGGCGGATCACAAGGTCAGGAGATCGAGACCATCCTGGCTAACATGGTGAAATCCCGTCTCTATTAAAAATACAAAAAATTAGCCGGCCATGGTGGCGAGCACCTGTAATCCCAGCCACTGGGAGGCTGAGGCAGGAGAATGCCATGAACCCAGGAGGCGGAGCTTGCAGTGAGCCCAGATCAAACCACTGCACTCCTGCCTG
>NW_012123598.1:2774120-2775327 GCF_000951035.1 Colobus angolensis palliatus
TTTTGAGACAGAGTCTCATTCTGTCCCTCAGGCTGAAGTGCAATGGCTCACTGCAACCTCCACCTCCCGGGTTTAAGCGATTCTCCTGCATCAGCCTCCAGAGTAGCTGGGACTACAGGCATGTGCCACCACTCCCGGCTGATTTTTGTATTTTTAGTAGAGACAGGGTTTCACTATGCTGGCCAGGCTGGTCTTGAACTCCTGATTTCATGTGATACACCCGCCTCCCGAAGTGCTGGGATTACAGGTGCGATTCACCGTGCCCAGCCCACTCCCTGTCTTCCGACTTTACTTCCTGACTTTACTTGCACAGAGCATTTACATGATCTACACTGCTGTGTCTGGGTGAGTAGAGGAACCTTGGAGAAGCCTGGGTCAGGGCTCAGGGAATGAGCAAGAGAGGAAAGGATGTGGTTACCATGGAAGTTGTTTTGGGACACAGAATGTGGTCTGGGATTGCGGATTGTGAAAAGACCCTAACTGAGGTCTTTCTTCCAGAGCTGCGGCTGAGCCAGGAAGCGTGGCTTAGCTCATGGGAGTAACCTTAACTTTCAGAAGCCTGAAAATGAGACTTGCATGTAGAGTGGTGTGTGTGTGTGTGGAGGAGGGGATCAGGTTCTCATGACCTCTGGCTTTTTTTTTTGCTCCAGGAACACTTCCCAAGCCACCATCTGGGCTAACCCAGCCCTCGTGGTTCCTGGGTGCAAACACGGCCATGGAATTGTGGAATGAATTTCTTTGTATCCTTAGCAGAGAACCCAGTGAACTTTGTTCTTGATCATCAATGTGATGAGATCCAGAATTCAGTGACGGGCGAAGATGAGTGGTCACAGGTGAGGTGCAAGAAAACAGGGACAGCAGTACTTGTTCATCTCTGGACATAGATTCAGACACACATGAACCCATGTGCCACAGGTTTCAGTTTAGTACTTGTAGGTCATGAAGGTAGGCATCTGAGAGCATGGCTAGATGAAATACACACGTTGGAGAAAGATGGTTAATTATGAGTGCAAGTTTACATTTTATGGGCCCTGGGGTATCAATACGGTTCCTAAATGGATGTAGATACATTACTCAATTTCTTCTGTAAAGATGGGGCTAGATTACAATGGTTCTCAACCTACTAAGAAAATTTTGCATTTTCGTAAATATTTTCTAATGCCCAGAGACTTTTTTTTTTTTTTTTGAGACAGAGTCTCGCTCTGTC
>NW_012123598.1:2778513-2779829 GCF_000951035.1 Colobus angolensis palliatus
ATAAAATGAGGCCAGATGTGGTGGGTCATACCCGTAAAGCCAGCACTTTGGGAGAGTGAGGCAGGCAGATCACTTGAGGTCAGGAGTTTGAGACCAGCCTAGGCAAGATGGTCAAAGTCCATCCCTACTAAAAATATAAAAGTTAGCTGGGTGTGATGGTGCGTGCCTATAGCCCCAGCTACTCAGGAGGCTGAGACAGGAGAATCACTTGAACCTGGGAGGTGGATGTTACAGTGAGCCGAGATCGGGCCACTGCACTCCAGCCTGAGCAACAGAGTGAGATTTTTGTCTCAAAAATAAATAATAAAATGCAAAATTAAAGACTTTCATTTCTCTTTTTAATCTTTTTTTTTCATTCCTCTTATTCTCAACCATGTTGATCTGATGAGAAAAACATAACATCAGGTTAACCTTCTAATGGTATCAAGCCACTGTGTATTTTTACGTTCTTGTTTATCATGCACAGAAAATGGAATTGTTGAGTGCAGCTGGGCTATAGCTCTAATACCTGCCTACCTGCTCCATCACCCACTTTGGCAACTTCTACTCAGTGGACCCAAGAGTACCAGGTTAAACAGAGGAGATGCAGGCCAAGCGCGGTGTCTCACGCCTGCAATCCCGGCACTTTGGGAGGCTGAGGCAGGCGGGTCACCTGAAGTCAGGAGTTCGAGACCAGCCTGACCAACATGGAGCAACCCCGTCTCTACTAAAAATACAAAATGAGCCAGACGTGGTACACATGCCTGTAGTCCCAGCTACTTGGGAGGCTGAGGGAGGAGAACTGCTTGAACCCGGAAGGCGGAGGTTGCAGTGAGCTGAGATAGCACCACTGCACTCCAGGCTGGGCAACAAGAGCAAAACTCCGTCTCCAAAAAATAAACAAACTCAAATCTTAAAAAGCCCTTAACGTCTGTGTCTTTTGACTTGCAAGGTATCTTAGGCTGAGCTTCATGTTAAGTAAACAAGTAATCTGTTTCTTCTACATAAAGATTATTTTAAGCCAGCAGTAGACTATATTGCTTGTGAGAATTTCTGGAAGTTCCCACACTCCTAGGAAGGGGCTCTTGGTTCTTTGACGCCATGGTATTGAAATAACAACTCAGGCTGGGTGCAGTGGCTCATGCCTGTAATCCCAGCACTTTGGGACGCTGAGGTGGGTGAATCACCAAGGTCAGGAGTTCGAGACCACCCTGGCCAACATGGCAAAACCTGTCTCTACTAAAGATACAAAAATTAGGCCGGGCGTGGTGGCTCAAACCTGTAATCCCAGCACTTTGGGAGGCCGAGACAGGAGGATCACGAGGTCAGGAGATCGA
>NW_012123598.1:2784224-2785821 GCF_000951035.1 Colobus angolensis palliatus
AGACTCCGTCTAAAAAAAAAAAAAAAAAAAGACTGAGACATAGACTAGACCTATTCCTTTCACCATCCTAGTGAAAGCTTGGCTGACTCTATCCGAGTCCTCTCAGTTACATAAATTGGGAAGTTGGCTTCACTGACTGCTTTACATTAGCCACAGATTCAATAAGGTCTAAGTAGAGGAAGCTGAACTTGTAAGTTAACTCACCACAGACATCTCAAGTTGCACAGTGGTTTGCTCAAAGCCTCGCACAGGACCTTCACTCCGGTAACTCCTATGTGATTCAGTCCAAGATCCAAACACGACAGGCTTGATTTTTCTTGGAGGAGCTTTGCGAGACTGCAGCAGCCATCGCTCGTGATGTCGCAGTTCCACAGCCTAGAAATCAACCACAGGAAGAAAGCAAGCCCGAACCTGTGAGTTCTCACTGGTGTGAGGCACCTTGGACTCTGAGCCGTGGGTTTTAGACACGCTTAGAGACAATGGTGACCTGGAGATGGAATCATGGGGTGGTGTGGTGGACAGAAGAATGGCCTCCCAAAGATGTCCAAGTGCCAACTCCTGGCACCTGCCAGCAAAAGGGACCTCGCATCTTAGATGTGACTGAGCATCTTAAGATGCTTTATAGCCTGGTTTCTTTGGGTAGGTCCAGCAATCACAGGGATCCTTGTAAGAGGGAGCTGAGAGTCAAAGCCAGCAGGAGGTGACGTGATAAGGGAGCCAGAGCAATGTTTGAAGATGCTCTGCTTAAGTCGGAGGAAGGGCCACAAGCCAAGGAATGCAGGCAGCCAACAGAAGCTGGAGAAGTAAAAAGGATTCTCAGCGGGCACGGTGGCTCACTTCAACCTCCGCTTCCCGGGTTCACGCGATTCTCATGCCCCAGTCTTCCGAATATCTGGGATTACAGGCACACGCACACGTGTTTGTGTGTGTGTTTACCACCACACCCGGCTAAGTTCTGTATTTTTAGTACAGGGTTTCACCATGTTGGCCAGGCTGGTCTCGAACTCCCGGCCTCAGATGATCTGCCCACCCTGGCCTCCCTAACGTGCTGGGATTACAATTCTATTTCCTAAATTCAGTTGCTAGAGAGGTAGTGTCTTACAGGCAAAAGATGCCAGCTCAGACTCCAAGGTATCTGGTGGTAGGATCTGAGATACCAACCAACACAGCTTATCAGACAGATTTCACCTTAAGTTCTGTGTTCTTTCTTCTGTCTCAATAGAGTTCTGACCTTAACTATAATTTGAACTATGATGCCCACATATCTCTGGGTCCCAAGCGAAGTATACCACTAGCTGAGGGACACAGGACCTGGAAGGGCCATGGAAATAGAGGGCAGATTGGAGCCCATGACGACAGAGGAGTGAAAACACACCCCTAAATCTTGAAGGTTTGTGAATGTACAGAAACTTTTTTCTCTGAGACAGTCTGGCTCTGACGCCCAGGTTGGAGTACAGGAGCGCAGTCTTGGCTCACTGCAACCTCCGCCTCCCGAGTTCAAGCAAATCTCTGCCTCATCCTCCCAAGCAGCTGGGATTACAGACATCCGACACCACGCCTGGCTAATTTTGTATTTTTAGTAAAAGATGGGGTTTCA
>NW_012123598.1:2786876-2789431 GCF_000951035.1 Colobus angolensis palliatus
TTTTTTTTTTTGAGACAATCTCGTTCTGTCACCCAGGCTGGCATGATCTTGGCTCCCTGTAAGCTCCGCCTCCTGGCTTCAAGCAATTCTCCTGCTTCAGCCTCCCAAGTAGCTGGGATTACAGGACCACACCACACGCCTGGCTAATTTTTGTATTTTTAGTAGAGACAGGGTTTCACCATGTTGGCCAGGGTGGTCTCAAGCTCCTGACCGCAGGTGATCCGCCTACCTCAGCCTCCCAAAGTGCTGAGACTACAGGCGTGAGCCACCGTGCCAGAACTCAATTCCTTTCTAAAGATTTGTCCTGTAATTTTTCTTGGAGAGAGTGTCTTGTTCTATTGCCTAGACTGTACTGCAGTGGTGCAATCTCAGCTCACTGCAACCTCCACCTCCCAGGTTCAAGTGATTCTCCTGCCTTAGCCTCCTGAGTAACTGGGATTACAGGCATGTCCCACCATCCCCAGCTAATTTTCGTATTTTTAGTAGAGAGACGATGTTTCACCATATTGGCCAGGCTGGTCTTGAACTCCTGGTCTCAAGGGATCTTCCTGCCTCGGCTTCCCAACGTGCTGGTATTACAGGCGTGAGCCACTGTGCCAGGCCACCGGTCCTGTGACTTTAGTATTAACAGGAAGATCATATTGCGCATGTAGCTTCCAATAGCTTCCACTGGGAGTCTGAGCCTATGATGGCCCAGAAGACTACCTGATTTGCAAATCATTAAATAAATGAATTCCATTTACAACCAATTACATGCAATTTATGTTACACAATTACAGGTCTAAGAACACAGATTAAGAGAAAACACAGCGTGGGGTGAGATGGCTCATGCCTATAATCCTAGCACTTTGGGAGGCCAAGGCAGGCAGATCTCTTGAGCTCAGGAGTTTGGGATCAGCCTAGGCAACATAGTGAGACCCCATCTCTAAAATACATGCTTAAAGAGGAAAAAAAGCTGGACATGGTGGCTCAAGCCTGTAATCCCAGCACTTTGGGAGGCTGAGACAGGCGGATAACGAGGTCAGGAGATCGAGACCATCCTGGCTAACACAGGGAAACCCCGTCTCTACAAAAAAAAAAAAAAAAATACAAAAAACTAGCTGGGCGAGGTGGTGGGCGCCTGTGGTCCCAGCTAATCGGGAGGCTGAGGCAGGAGAATGGCGGGAACCTGGGAGGCGGAGCTTGCAGTGAGCTGAGATCCGGCCACTGCACTCCAGCCTGGGCGACAGAGCAAGACTCCGTCTCAAAAAAGAGGAAAAAAAGCTGGACATGGTGGCTCAAGCCTGTAATCCCAGCACTTTGGGAGGCTGAGACAGGCGGATAACGAGGTCAGGAGATCGAGACCATCCTGGCTAACACAGGGAAACCCCGTCTCTACAAAAAAAAAAAAAAATACAAAAAACTAGCTGGGCGAGGTGGTGGGCGCCTGTGGTCCCAGCTAATCGGGAGGCTGAGGCAGGAGAATGGCGTGAACCTGGGAGGCGGAGCTTGCAGTGAGCTGAGATCCGGCCACTGCACTCCAGCCTGGGCGACAGAGCAAGACTCCGTCTCAAAAAAAAAAAAAAAAAAAAAAAAGAGAAAAAAAAAACCCCTGAAAACCAGCTACATTCTCCAAATCCCTATAGAATATTACTACCACCACCACCACCACCACTTACTACTACTTACTACTACTTACTACTACTACTACTACTACTACTTATACTTTTTTTCCTGTCACCATCTCCCCAGATCTCACCAGTTGTAACCATTAGCATCATGCTTGGGGCATTTAGAGGAATTAAGTGTTCTCATAACCACCCTACTAGAACCCAGAGGTGGGGGGCTGTGTACATACACACACACACACACAGTCAGCCAGCACAGACTTACACCAAGGCCTGCAGTTTACACTCGGGGTAGCTCAGGCCCTCACACAGAAACTTCACCCCTGTATCCTTGAGGGAGTTCTTGGCCAAGCACAGGTGTGTCAGCTCCCGGCTCACCACCAAAACAGCAGCAAGGTCCTTGCAATTGGCTTCTGTCAGGTGACAGTTTTCCAACCTGCAAGAGAATCACAAATGGCAACACGGTTGACATTTCCAACTTCTCGGCTACCTCCAAATGCCAGCATCCGAAAGCCCCTTCTTGTGAACTCCGCACCCTCTGTCACACGCTGGTGATCCTGTGAAGGAACAGGAAGGAGAGAACAAGATTCACAAGCCATTGGCCTGGATCTAAACATGGGAAGAGGTGTTCACATCAGTGAGAGGTTCCAAACAGCCAAATCAGGCATGACCACTGCTCGTCTCTGGCCCCAGATCGAAACCACAGCTGCTCTGGAGGACGAGGAGAGACTTACGACAACCTCTGCAGGAAGCACTTTGGGTGCCTCAAAGTTGTGTACAGCAACTTGGCGCCCTCATCCAGGAGCTCATTGTCGGAGAGGTTTACGCACATCAGGGACTGGTTAGCTTCAAGGGCCAAGGAGAGATCAGCCCACTGCTGAGTGGTAGCAGAACAAGACACCAGCCTGTGGGAGAAATGGGAACAAGTTTTTTGTTTTTTTTTTTTTT
>NW_012123598.1:2789903-2799576 GCF_000951035.1 Colobus angolensis palliatus
GTTGGTCAGGCTGGTCTCGAACTCCTGACCTCAGGTGAGCCACCTGCCTTGGCCTCCCAAAGTGCTGGGATTACAGGCGTGAGCCAGCACGCCCAGCAGAGTAAGTCATTCTTGAGAATCTAACCACGAAATCGTCTTTGATTTATATCTCACTGGTTATGTTACACCCTGACTTATCTGGAGCAGTGGTTGTCAAAGGGTGGTCCCCAGACCAGTGGCATCAGCATTGTCCAGGAATCAGCTGGAAATACATGAACCTCAGTCAGCCTGACTCAAATGCTGGATGCAGAGTCCACTAACCTATGTTTCATTGTTTGGTTTTTTTTTAAAAGGGAATTATTCTGTGTCACCCAGGCTGGAGTGTAGTGGCACAATCTCGGCTCACAGCAACCTCCGCCTCCTGGATTCAAGCAATTCTCCTGCCTCAGCCTCCTGAGTAGCTGGGATTACAGGCATGTGCCATCTTGCCTGGCTAATTTTTGTATTTTTAGTAGAGATGGGTTTTTCACCATGTTGGCCAGGCTGGTCTCAAACTCCTAACTTTGGCCGGGGCCATGGCTCACACCTGTAATCCCAACACTTTGGGAGACCGAGGCAGGCAGATCACGAGGTCAGAAGTTCGAGAAACCCCAGCTCTACTAAACATACGAAAATTAGCTGGGCGTGGTGGCGCACACCTGTAGTCCCAGCTACTCAGGAGGCTGAGGCAAGAGAATTGAACCCAGGAGGTGGAGGTTGCAGTGAGCCAAGATCACTCCACTGCACTCCAGCCTGGGCGACAGAGCAAGATTCCATCTCAAAACAAAAATTCCTGACTTCAAGCGATACACCAGCCTAGGCCTCCCAAAGTACTGGGATTACAGGTATAAGCCACCATGCCCAGCCCACTAACTTACGTTTCAAGGTGCTCTGTGTTCATCCAGAAAATGTGTTAGAATAAATTCGTAAGAAATGAGTGGCTGGGCATGGTGGCTCATGCCTGTAATCCCAGCACTTTGGCAGGTAGATCCCAGGCCAAGGCAGGTAGATCATGAGGCCAGGAGTTTAATACCAGCCAGGACAACATGATGAAACCCCATTTCTCCTAAAACTACAAGAATTAGCTGGGAGGGGTGGCACATGGCTGTAATCCCAGCATTTTGGAAGGCAGGTGGATCACTTGAGGTCAGGAGTTTGAGACCAGCCTGGCCAACATGGTGAAACCCCGTCTCTACTAAAGACACAAAAAATTAGCTGGGCGTGGTGAATTCCCGAGGTCAGGAGTTTGAGACCACCCTGGCCACCAGCATGGCGTAACCCTGTCTCTACTAGAAATACAAAAATACAGCTGGGGTGCCTGTAATCCCAGCTACTCAGGAAGTTGAGGCAGGAGAATCACTTGAACCTGGGAGGCCAAGGTTGCAGTGAACCAAGATTGTGGTACTGCACTCGGGACTGGGAGACAGAGCAAGACTATCTCGAAGGAAAAAAAGAAAGATTAGTGACCCACATCTTTAATTTACCCGCTGTTCCCCCTCACCCTGTACCCCATTATTCTCATGTAACAGAGGGTAATTGTAGTGGTTAGTAACGACGGCAGCCACTATTGAATACGTGGGCTTGGATCTGGTTTCATTTCAACCTTCAAATACCTGTGAGATGTACAGTATCGCATTCAACTGACAAGAAGATCCCATTAAGCAGCCTAGGATGGTTATCAGTAGAGCCAGAGCAATAATTTTTTTTTTTTTTTTTTTTTTTACCCTCGAGATGGAGTTTTGCTCTGTTGCCCAGGCTGGAGTGCAGTGGCGTGATCTTGGCTCACTGCAACCTCTGCCTCCTGGGTTCAAGCAATTCTCCTGCCTCAGCCTCCACGAGTAGCTGGGATTACAGGCGCCTGCCACCATGCCCGGCTAATATTTTTGTATTTTTAGTAGAGACGGGGTTTCACCATGTTGCCCAGACTGGTCTTGAACTCCTGACCTCGTGATCCACCCTCCTCGGCCTCCTAAAGTGCTGGGATTATTATTATTATTATTATTTTTTTGAGATAGTCTCACACTGTTGACCAGGCTGGAGTGCAGTGGTGTCATCTCAGCTCACTGCAACCTCCGCCTCCTGAGTAACTGGGACTACAGGCGTGTGCCCACACACCCCACTAATTTTTGTATTATTAGTTGTATTATTAGTAGAGACCCAGGGTTTCACCATGTTCACGAGGTTGGTTTCGAACTCCTGACTTCAAGTGGGTCACTGCCTCAGCCTCCCAAAGTGCTGGCATCACAGGCGTGAGCTACTGGGCCTGGCCCAGGGGAACAATTTGAGGCCAGTGACCACCTACTATGCCAGTGTGGCCAAGTGAGGCTCCGTGGAACCCCATGACACATGATGGTTCTCATCACCTGAGCAGCCACGTGGAGAGCTTCCCAAGGGGAGAGCTCTCGGACCAGAAGACTAACAGAAAAGGGGCAACTCCATGTTCCTGAAGGGGTCTTGCTCGAAAAATGTCAATAGCTGGTATTCTGAATCCTCATACAGGAGAAGCATGAACCATGGTGAATGATCTCTGACAGAAGCTCAAGATTCTGGGCCGGGCACGGTGGCTCACGCCCCTCTTTGGGAGGCTGAGGAGGATGGATCACCTGAGGTCATGAGTTCGAGACCAGCCTGGCCAATGTGATAAAACCCCATTTCTACTAAGAATACAAAAATTAACCAGGTATGGTGGTGCGTGCTTATAATCCCAGCTACTCAGGAGGCTGAGGCAGGAGAATCACTTGAACCCGGGAGGTAGAGGTTGCAGTGAGCTGAGATCATACCATTGCACCCCAGCCTGGGCAACAGAGCAAGACTCCATCTCCAAAAAAAAAAAAAAAAGGAACATAAGCATATAAGGATTCTGGCACGGTGGCTCATGCCTATAATCCCAGCACTTTGGGAGCCTGAGAAGGGGCAGGTCACCTGAGGGTCATGAGTTCAAGACCAACCTGGCAAATGTGCCAAAACAGTCTCTACTAAAAGCACAAAAATTAGCCAGGCGTGGTAGGTGCCTGTAATCCCCGCTACTTGGGAGACTGAGGCAGAATTACTTGCACCCGAGAGGCAGAGGTTGCAGTGAGTCAAGATTGTGCCACTGCACTTTGGCCTGGGCAACAGGGCAAGACTTCATCTAAAAAAAAAAAAGAAAAAGATTCTGGGAGTTTCCTTGGATTCAGGGTCCTCATGTATGGTTGTCCAGGTTGTTTACTGCTCAAGGCAGGTAGAAACTCAAGTTCAGCCCATGCTGTCTCCTGGGTCATCTGCCTTTAGTACTGTTTCTAGTCAGAATAACAAACTTTTTCTAATTGACACAAAATTGCCATATAAGCTTGTGGTAGCTGTTTGTATGACAAAGGATTTTAATGATGAAGAGATATACCCGAGATATCGCAGGTTACACTCTGGGTGTCTCAAGACCTCACACAATGCGGGAAGCATATCCTTCTGGTCATTGCCTTGGAGGGTCAAATGCGTTACAGTCTTGTGACCTCGAAGAGCTAGGCAGAGGTTCCGATGAGCATCAGCTGGGGAAAGGTTTTTGAACCTAGGGAAAACAAAAGTGAAATCTTGAGTGTCTATACCTATGTTGTACTTAAATAGAAACTAGGGGCTCAATATATTTAGACCATTTTTTCCATGTTTAATTTTTTTATTTTAAATCTTTATATAGATTATTTTTTTTTTTTTTGAGATGGAGTCTCACTCTGTCACCCAGTCTCAGCTAACTGCATGCAAACTCCACCTCCCAGACTCAAGCGACTCTTACCTCAGCCTCTGGAGTAGCTGGTATTACAGGCGCCTGCCACCACGCCCGGATAATTTTTTATTTTTCGTAAAGGCGGGGTTTTGCCATCTTGGCTAGACTGGTCTAGAACTCCTGACCTCAAGTGATCTGTCTGCCTCGGCCTCCCAAAGTGTTGGAATTACAGGTGTGAGCCACCGTGCCTGGCCCCTAAAAATTACTTTACATGATTATCCCACTAGACAAATTTAAGGACAGGACTCTCAATTCCCTGTATCTTGAACACTTAAGAGTCTATGGGCTGGGCGCGGTAGCTCACGCCTGTAATCCCAGCACTTTGGGAGGCCGAGGCAGGTGGATCACAAGGTTGGGAGATGCAGACCATCCTGGCTAACACGGTGAAACCCCATCTCTACTAAAAACACAAAAAATTAGCCGGGCGTGGTGGTGGATGCCTGTAGTCCCAGCTACTCAGGAGGCTGAACCAGAATGGAGTGAGTCCGGGAGGCAGAGCTTGCAGTGAGCCGAGATCGCGCCACCGCACTCCAGCCTGGGCGTCAAGCGAGACTCCATCTCAAAAAAAAAAAAAAAAAGAGTGACAGGAATTTGAATATTGTTCCAATATTAAAATTGTAACATTTTCACACCCTAAGGATTTTAGTTCATGAATTAGTGTCTACTTACACCACTCTCTGGAGATGACAGTTGTCAGAGGCTATCTGTTCACACAGGATCTTTACTAGGGAGGCACTCAGAAAGCTATTATTGATTTCTAGACCCATCAGATCCTTATTTGAGCCAAATATGGAACAAAGGTCTGTCCAGAAAGGGAGCATGTCCTGATCATCCTGGGATCTACAAGGAAGAGAAGGTGGTTGCATCAATGTAGGTTCATCATGGCTGAAGTATTTAGGGTTTCTCTGGGCATATACCCCTAACAAATAAGTATAAATGAGTATAACTGAAAGCTGGACCATTTAATCATTTGGCACCACCATCAGACAACTCAACACCCAAGAAGCATCACAGGAGAAAGAACCTATTCTTACACAAAAATCCAACAGAGGGTAAAAATAAGTTAAAATGCTAAGCACATCATTGATAAAAGAATACAGGCCAGGCACGGTGGCTCACGCCTGTAATCCTAGTGCTTTGTGAGGCTGAGGCAGTTGGATCACCTGAGGTCAGGAGTTCGAGACCAGCCTGGCCAACATGGTGAAACCTTGTCTCTACTAAAAGTACAAAAATTAGCCGGGCGTGGTGTGGGTGGAGGTAATCCCAGCTACTCATGAGGCTGAGGCAGGAGAATCATTGAACCTAGTGGGGTGGAGGTTGCAGTGAGCTGAGATCGAGCCATTTCACTCCAACCTGGGCAAAAGAGTGAAACGCTGTCTCAAAAAAAAAAGAAAAAGATTGTGAATATACATGTCAATAAGAAATATTTAGGCAGGGTGTATGGTACCTCATGCCTGTGATCCCAGTGCTTTGAGAGTTCAAGACCAGCCTGGGCAACATAGTGAGATCATCTTTCAAAAAAAAAAAAAAAGTCACTTAAGTTAGCTGAGCACGATGGTGCACCCCTAATACCTGTCATCCCAGGTACTCAGGAGCATCACTTGAGCCCAGAAGTTTGAAGCTGTAGTCAGCTATGATTGCACCATTGTACTCCAACCTGAGCAACAGAGCAAGACCCTGTCTTAAAAAATATCTATTTGGGCCGGGCGCGGTGGCTCAAGCCTGTAATCCCAGCACTTTGGGAGGCCGAGACGGGCGGATCACGAGGTCAGGAGATGGAGACCATCCTGGCTAACATGGTGAAACTCCGTCTCTACTAAAAATACAAAAACTAGCTGGGCGAGGTGGCGGGCGCCTGTAGTCTCAGCTACTCGGGAGGCTGAGGCAGGAGAATGGCGTAAACCCGGGAGGCGGAGCTTGCAGTGAGCTGAGATCCGGCCACTGCACTCCAGTCCGGGCGACAGAGCAAGACTCCGCCTCAAAAAAAAAAAAAAAAATATCTATTTGGGCCGGGCACGGTGAATCATGCCTGTAATCCCACTTTGGGAGGCTGAGGCAGGTGGATCACCTGAGGTCAGGAGGAGTTCAAGACCAGACTGGCCAACATGGCGAGATTCTCTCTACTAAAAATACAAAAACTAGCCGGGCATGGTGACAGGTACCTGTAGTCCCAGCTACTCAGGAGGCTGAGGCAGGAGAATTGCGTGAACCCAGGAGGCAGAGGTTGCAGTGAGCCAAGATCGTGCCAGTGCGCTCCAGCCTGGGTGACAGAGCAAGACTCCGTCTCAAATTAGAAAAAAAAAGAGTCCAAAAAGAGGGAATTCCTAACCCTAAGCCACAGTGCATAGGAGGCTCTGGCCTCTTCCTAAGGGCTCATGGGATGAGGCTAAAGACGGAACGACCAGTGGAGTGAACAGTTCCTACCTCTCAGGCTCAGCGTTGGATTCAGACGCAGCGACATTCTCCGGGAGCGTCTCCTTTATCACCTGCAGTGCCATTTTCTGCAAGTTTCGACAGTGCTTGACGCAGAATGAGGACGACGCAATGTCTACTGCATTTAAGTGCAGGGATATTTCTTTGAACTGAGCCATCACCTCCTTCACCAGCTCATCCTCCTGAGACTCGTACAGACAGCAGAGGAGCTCCTTCAGGTCTGCCACCGTGCCATTCTTACGACTTACGTCGCATCGCAGCAATTCCTGTTTGATCTCCGGTGACATCTGGCAGCCAAAGGTGGCCTCCAACTCCTTGGCTCTCTTCTCATTAGCCAGGCCGAAGAAGAAGCGTCCTGCCTGGATCAGGTCAGGGTTCTTGAGTCTTTCTTCTCTGGTAAGCATCTTCTGCACGTCCCCAATGTCCCAGGCATGGCCGTCCCTGTCCTCCTCCTCCTTCTCCAGGGCATAGAACAGCGCAGTGAGAAACTGCTGGAAGCTGAGGTGGATGAAGGAGTAGCAGCCTTTGGAGGCTCTGTCCTGGCAGAGGATGTCTCTGTCCAGGAACGGGCGGAGGTCAGACTCCTGCACCCCAAGCCTTTCCAGGTCCTCTCCGTGGAACACGGACATCTGCGCCCACAAACCCTGCGCGGCCAGGAGGCTCAGCGCCCGCAGAGCGCCCCGGAGCTGTGCACCCTGCGGGAACTGGCTGCAGAGGAAGCGCAGGAACAGCCCCGTGCTGGTGAGGCAGGTGGGGGCCGGGTCCTCCCCCTTCTCCATCTGCAGCTTCAGAGTCGTGCACACGATCCAGCACACCGCGGGCGCCGAGCCCAGCTGGAAGAGGGCCGCGTTGCTCCTCATCAGCTCAAAGGCACGCATGGCTTGGTCCTCGTCTCCAAAGCGTCTCAGGAAATAGGCCCTCCTGTCCTCCTCCAGGAACCCCTCTACCCTTATGTAGATTGGTTGCTCTGCCAGGAACCGGAGGTCCCTCAGGGCCCTGGGCCGCGTCGTGACTAGCAGGGCAGCCTTGGGTAACATCTTCCTCTTCAGCAAACTCCCCAGGAGGACCGGCACCGGCTTCTGCTGCTCCCAGTCCCCGCAGAGGTCCTGGATCAGCGCCCCAGGTGGGGCTCCCAGCTCATCAAAACCGTCAATCACGAACAAGATTCTCTGTGCTTGGGCTAGGATGTGTGGAATGTCCTCCTGCCATTCAGGCCAGTCCCTGAAGACCATCTCTGCAAAACTGCACGGGCCCAGGCGGCTGAGCTCCCTGCAGCTGAGGTAGAATGCATATTTGAATTTCTGGATGAGGTTGTCCTCTGTCCAGTCCAGCATTAGTTTATTGGCCAGCGTGGTTTTCCCAAGGCCTGCAGGACTGTGCAGCACCACCGTGTGTGAGAAGGGCCCCGGAAGCATCCTGGGGTTGCTGAATGGGATCAGCATCCTGTATCTTTCAGCCATAACACGGACTTCTTTGCTGTCTCCAGGCCAGCTCTGCCACATCTCCCGGAACTTCGTCTTCAATATAAGCCTGTACCTATTCTCGTTATCTTTGGTGAGGAGGGAAGGGAGAGAGGATGTAATCAGTTATCTATAGGGAAAACCAGAACAACAAAATGCCTTGTGTTGGCCGGGCGCAGTGGCTCACGCTTGTAATCCCAGCCCTTTGGGAGGTCGAGGCAGGCAGATCACCTGAGGTTGGGAGTTCAAGACCAGCCTGACCAACATGAAGAAACCTCGTCTCTACTAAAAATAAATTAGCTGGGTGTGGTAGAGCATGCCTGTAATCCCAGCTACTCGGGAGGCTGAGGCAGAATTGCTTGAACCTGGGAGACGGAGGTTGCAGTGAGCAGAGATCATGCCATGGCACTCCAGCCTGGGCAACAAGAGTAAAACTGTGTCTCAATACATACATATATACATATATAAATAAATAAATGCTTTGTGTTACATAGGAAAGTTAAGAGGACTTCAAGTTTATAAAGAGAAACCTGATCCCAACCTCACTGCAGGAAGATATGGTACAGACCTGACTTTTCTCCTTTGACTTTGAAGACTTCAGTCAGGACGGGGACATCTTCCTCTGTTTCTGTACACTCTACAAAATACAAACTCATGTGAACTTGACACGAAATCAAGTGTATTTCCTGTGGAGTCCCAATGAGGGAAAAGGAGTCAAGCTGACAGGACCAGCTGGAGAAACAGATAAAGCAAATGAGCTACAAATATGTTTTCTGGCCAGGTGTGATGGCTCATGTCTCTAATCCCAGCACTTTGGGAAGATGAGGTGGGCGGATCACTTCAGCTCAGGAGTTCGAGACCAGCCTGGCCAACACAGAGAAACCCCGTCTTTACTAAAAATGCAAAAATTAGCCAGGCGTAGTGGTGCACAGCTACTTGGGAGGCTGAGAGGCGCGAGAATTGCTTGAACCTGGGAGGTGGACGTTGCAGTAAGAGATCCAGCACTCCAGCCTGGGCAACAGAGCAATACTCCATCAATAAAACAAGCTTTCTTCCATGGTTTAGAGCGTAGAAACAAGAGGAAACAGGTCAGCTATAGGTTTCTTTTTTTTTTTTTTGGACACAGTCTCACTGTCGCCCAGGCTGGAGTGCAGTGGCACAATCTTGGCTCACTGCAACCTCCACCTCCCGGGTTCAAATGATTCTCCTGCCTCAGCTTCCCGAGTAGCTGGAATTACAGACATGCGCCACCGCGTCTGGCTAATTTTTGTATTTTTAGTAGAGACGGGGTTTCATCATGTTGGCCAGGCCGGTCTAGAACTACTGACCTCAGGTGATCCACCCACCTCAGCCTCCCAAAGTGCTGGGATTACAGGCGTGAACCACTGCGCCGGGCCAGGTCTGCTTTTATGGTCCAGGAGATACGGTCCAAGATGTTTAGCCTTCCTGACCACAGAGCTGCTCACAAACTCCCTGCTTGCCATGAAACGCCTCAGTTTATCAAACACGTCTGCTGAAAGAAGACGGCAAGTTAAACCGCCTGTGGACCTGACGTTATCAATCAGCCCAAGCCCTGTTCTATAAAATCTGCAGGAAGCTGTGGTCTCCTGGCAGTGAGCTTCTCTCGTGACAGCCTGCCCGCTGTGGTCTGCCAATGTCTTCTCCTACTTTCTCCAATAAACCTGCCTTTCTTTACTTGCCAATCTTTACGATTGTCTTGATAAATTTCTTTAACCGCCGTGCCACCAAGCACTGTTCACCCACATTTCCTGCTGAAGCATGACAGAGAGCAGGCTCCACAGCGCCCCCAGTCACACTGGAATTCTTTGTCAAGATTGTGTGCTGGGAATGACATTGGCCACGTCTAGAGAGATGAACAGGGCAAACAATTCCTTCAACCAAGTCACTCACCTCTATTCTACAGAGCTGTAACAAGAAATACTTGCTCTATCGGCCGGGCGCGGTGGCTCAAGCCTGTAATCCCAGCACTTTGGGAGGCCGAGAC
>NW_012123598.1:2800046-2800530 GCF_000951035.1 Colobus angolensis palliatus
AAAAAAAAATTAGCCAGATGTGGTGGTGGGCGCCTATAATCCCAGCTACTTGGGAGGCTGAGGCAGGAGAATCGCTTGAACCTGGGAGGTGGAGGTTGTGGTAAGCCAGGATCACGCCATTGCACTCCAGCCTGGGCGACAAGGGAGAAACGCTGAAGAAAAAACAAAAATGCTACCAGGAAGATAAAAGGGAACGTCAGAGTAAGCAAGGCTGATCTTAAACTGATCACAGGCTGGGTGTGGTAGCTCACGCTTGTAATCCTAGCACTTTGGGAGACCCAGGTAGGCAGATCACTTGAGGTCAGGAGTTCCAGACCAACCTGGCTACCCTGGGGAAACTCCATCTGTACCAAAAACACAAAAGTTAGCCAGGCATAGTGGTGGGCACCTAGTAGCCCCAGTACCTGGGGAGGCTGCGGCAGAAGCATCCCTTAGAACCTGGGAGGCAGAGATTGCAGTGAGCCGAGATTGAGCCACTGGACTC
>NW_012123598.1:2804520-2805896 GCF_000951035.1 Colobus angolensis palliatus
AAAAAAAAAAAAAAATTAGCTGGGTGTGGTGGCAGGCACCTGCAACCCCAGCTACTCAGGAGGCTGAGGCAGGAGAATCAGGAGAGTAGCTTGAACCTGGGAGGTGGAGGTTGCAGTGAGCAGAGATCGCACCACTGCATTCCAGCCTGGGCGACAGAGAAACTCCAACTCAAAACAAAAACAAAACTGCAGCATGCTCCTAACTTTCTACAGACTGGCTCTAATTCTCCACAACGTTTGTTCTTCCCGCTATTCTTATGGAAGGGAGGTTGGAATTCTCCAGGAGACAGTGGGCAGATTAAGAATAGTGGAGAAAAAGATTGGAAAGAGATGGGGTTCTTAAAAGGAACAGGAGAAAGCAGCAGGAAGGGGCAGCTTCCCTCAGCTGACTCCTGCGTCGGAGGTCCCGGCACCCACCTAGTGTTCCTGCTTTGAAACGCTCCAGCATTTCCTCCACGTCTAGAGGTTCTCTTTCTTTCCGTGTTATCCCTGAAGAAAAAGCGGGGGGCATTACAGGCCTGTTGCTGTGCTGGCAGTGGGACTCCAAGATGGCTCAAGTTCGACCACTGAGTCTCTATAGTTAAGCCTAGATTAGGTAATTTACTAGATTACTAAAAAGGATGTTGACGAGGTACTGGATGTAAAAGTGAAAGTACATTGGGCCATGATCCCAGGTTTAGGTGCCTTTCTGGTGCGAATTCTAAAAGTTCAGAACACAAGGTGTGAAAAACGGACACACACACACACACAGTACTCACGCATAAGGTCACGGGAAAGGCTTTGAGGATTAACTGCCTCATTTTTTTTTTTGAGACGGAGTTTCGCTCTTGTTGCCTGGGCTGGAGTGCAATGGCGCGATCTCGGCTCACTGCAACCTCTGCCTCCTGGGTTCAAGTGATTCTCCTGCCTCAGCCTCCCGAGTAGCTGGCATGACAGGCATGCGCCACCATGTCCGGCTAATTTTGTATTTTCAGTACAGACAGGGTTTCTCCATGTTTGTCAGGCTGGTCTTGAGCTCCCAACCTCAGGTTATCTGCCTGCGGGGCCTAACTCCCTAGCTTCTGATGAGGTAGATACATTTAAAATGAACTGGGAAAAAATGTAAGTACAAGGTGGAATCGGTCAGGTGGGGTGGCTCATGCCTGTAATCCCAACACTTTGGGAGGCCGAGGCAGGTGGATCATTAAGTCAGGAGATTGAGACCATCCTGGCCAACATGGTGAAGCTCCATCTCTACTAAAACACAAGAAATTAGCCGGGCATGGTGGTGTGCAACTGTAGTCCCAGGTACTTGGGAGGCTGAGGCAGGAGAATTGATTAAACCCAGGAAACAGAGACTGCAGTGAGCCAAGATTGCGCCACTGCGCTCCAGCCTG
>NW_012123598.1:2806701-2808425 GCF_000951035.1 Colobus angolensis palliatus
GGTGACAGAGCAAGACTGTCTCAAAAAACGTGTTCATGAGGCCAGGCACAGTGGCTCACACCTATAATCCCAGCACTTTGGGAGGCTGAGGCAGGTGGATCATGAGGTCAGGAGTTCGAGACCAGCCTGACGAACATGGTGAAATCCTGTCTCTACTAAAATTACAAAAATTAGCCGGGCGTGGTGGCGGGCCTGTAATCCCAGCTACTTCCGAGGCTACGGCAAGAGAATCGCTTGAACCCGGGAGGCGGAGGTCAGAGGTTACAGTGAGCCAAGATCATGCCACTGCATTCCATCTTGGGCGACAGAGTGAGACTTTGTCAAAAAAAAAAAACAATAATAATAATAATAAAATAAAAAGTCTTCATGGCCAGGTGTAGTGAACCATGTCTGCAACCCCAGCACTCTGGGAGGCCAAGGTGGGAGGATCACTTGAGACCAGGAGTTTGACACCGTATCTGGCAACAAAGTGCAACTGTCCCCACCAAAAATACAAATATTAGTCAGGTGTGGCAGGGCACACCTATAGTCCCAGCTACTCAGGAGGCTGAGGTAAGAGGATCTCTGGAGCCTGGAAGGCTGAGGCTGCAATGAGCTATGATTGTGCCACGATCAAGCCAGGGCAGCAGAGCAAGATCCCATCTCAAAAAAAATCCTCAGGATATAAGTAGATGGTAAGGGCCAGGTGTCATGGCTCACACCTGTACCCCAGCACTCTGGGAGGATGAGGTGGGAGGACTGATTGAGTTTAGTAATTCGAGACCAGCCTGGGCAACATAGTAAGACCCTGTCTCTACAAAAAGTGAAAAAATGAGCCAGGCGGGGTGGCAAGTGCCTGTGGTCCCAGCTACTCAGGAGGCTGAGGCAGGAGGATCGCCTAAGCCTGGGTGGTCAAGGCTGCAGTGAGTCGTGATTGCACCACTGCACTCCAGCCTAAGTGACACAGTGAAGGCCCGTTTCAAAACAAAAAAAAAAAAGCCGGGTATGGTGACTCACGCCTGCAATTCCAGCACTTTGGGAGGCTGAGGTGGGCAGATCACTTGAGGTCAGGAGTTCAAGACCAGCCTGGCCAACATAGTGAAACCCCATCTCTATAAAAGCCACAAAAATCTAGCCAGGCCTGGTGGTGGGTACCTGTAATCCCAGCTCCTCCAGAGGCTGAGGCAGGAGAATTGCTTGAACCCAGGAGGCGGAGGTTGCAGTGAGCCGAGATTGTGCCACTGCACTCCAGCCTAGGTGACAAAGCAAGACTCCATCTCAAAAAAGAAATGTCTCTAGCTTATCCAGTTTCAAAGGCCAAGCTTACCCTTCCCCACTTTGTATGTATTTATAGATTTCCAACAAATGCTATCGTGTTTCAGCCTCCCAGGTCTTACTGCTACCCACCTGTGTGACCAGCTCCATCCTGGGAACAGGGATGAGAAGTCCCGCATTTCTTTACACTCTTAGTAGTCAGCACAGTCTCTTCTTAAAACAAAGCCCCAAGTCCCCAAATCTCACATGAAGAATAAAAGTTGTAAATGAGTAACTTACCTAATGATAAAGGCTTGTTTTTATTCAATGATTTCAAAGCAGCTTCTGAAAAAGGAAAATGGGAGGCGGGGGGAGATTTGCATTTTAATATAAACTCAAGATTTTATTGCCTTCATAAAAGATAACACTTAGAACTGGATCACTTGGTCTTTTATCTCCTCCCAGTTCAAAATGCTTGCATCTTTTTTTTT
>NW_012123598.1:2808475-2809432 GCF_000951035.1 Colobus angolensis palliatus
ACTCTATCACCCAGGCTGGAGTGCAATGGCAAGATCTTGGCTCACTGCAACCTCTGTCTCCTAGGTTCAAGGGATTCTGCTGCCTCAGCCTCCCAAGTAGCTGGGACTACAGGCACACACCACCATGCCTGGCTAAGCTTTGTATTTTTAGTACAGATGGGGTTTCACCATTTTGGCCAGGCTGGTCTCAAACTCTTGGCCTCATGATCCGCCCACCTCGGCCTCCCAAAGTGCTAGGATTACAGGCATGAGCCACTGCTACTGGCCGCTTGTATCTTTTAGCCAGCGTTCTTAGATCTGCAGATAGGATCAACGCACTCAAGCCTTAGCACAATCTTCTTTGTAGTTTTAGCCTTTTTCCAGAAAATCGGCTTAGTCTGCCCACCACAGTCACTCTGCTTCCTGCCATAACACTGCTTCCCCTGGGCACGCCAAAATCCTTGCCCTGTGTCACTCTGTGGGGATAGTGCTTGCCACACTTCTTACACAAAGTCCGGCGGGTTTTAGGAACATTCACCATGTTTGTGTGAGCGCGATCAGCACAGAAAGAAACTCTGGATCTTTTTCAGAGCCCAGACCCTCGTAAGTTTACAACTCTCTGGGTTTCCTCCTCCTGTTTTCAAACTTGTAACCTCCGGAGGCCAGCTAGAGGTAAAAACCCTTGGCTGGGCATGGTTGCTCACGCCTGTAATCCCAACACTGGGAGGCCGAGGTGGGCAGATCACCTGAGATCGGGAGTTTGAGATCAGTCTGGCCCACATGGTGAAGCACCATCTCCACTAAAATACAAATATTAGCAAGCATGGTGGTGGGCGCCTGTAATCCCAGCTACTTGGGAGGCTGAGGCAGGACAATCACTCCCTCCCGGGAGGCGGAGGTCACAGTGAGCCGAGACCGTGCCATTCTACTCTAGCCTGGGCAACAAGAGTGAAACTTCGTCTCAAAAAAAAAAAAAAA
>NW_012123598.1:2814847-2816079 GCF_000951035.1 Colobus angolensis palliatus
TCGATCTCCTGACCTCGTGATCCGCCCGTCTCGGCCTCCCAAAGTGCTGGGATTACGGGCTTGAGCCACCGCGCCCGGCCAAGCAGTCCCTCTCTAAGCCTCAATGCCATTTCTTTTTTGAGACCGAGTTTTGCTCGTTGCCCAGGCTGGAGTACAATGGCGTGATCTTGGCTCACAGCAACCTCCGCCTCCCAGGTTCAAGGGATCATCCTGCCTCAGCCTCCCGAGTAGCTGGGATTACAGGTGTCTGCCACCATGCCCGGCTAATTTTTATATTTTTAGTAGAGATGTGGTTTCACCATGTTGGTCAGGCTGGTTTCAAACTCCTGACCTCAGGTGATCCACTCAAGTCGGCCTCCGAAAGTGCTAGGATTACAGGCTTGAGCCACCGTGCCCGGCCACCTTCTGAATTTCTAAGTCCTGGAGAGGTTGCCTGCTTCCTCCTAGGACACAATGTGGACCGACTTCTGCTCACCTCTGAGTTCGTCCTTTGCTCTCTCAGACAGATCCATTCGGTGCATCTTTTCAAAGACCTGGATGGTCGCCAGCTCCGTCCAGTAGCTGTGACAGTGGCTGATGAGGATTTCCGCCAGTTGCTTCCCATCCGCCTCGTCTACCTCCTTCTGGGGGATCTTCTGGGCCTCGTTTCCCAGGGAGACTGTCCTGAGCAGAGACTTGAACTTGCTCAGCTCATCCTGGCTGAGCTGCTCCAGGAGAGCCTGCAGGTTGAAGTTCACCTGGGTCGAAGACACCATCTTGTCCCACGTGGGAGTTCTGAGAATTAAGGGAGGAATGGAGAGGGATGGTGATCAGCACTCCTGTCTCAATGCCAGTCCCCTCTGCGCCATGAACAAGGGCACTCTCACATTACCCTGCTTCTTCAAGAACAAACTCCCAGTCTGGGCAACACAGTGAGACCCCCATCTCCACAAAAAATAAGTTAGCAGTGGGTGGTGGTGCATGCCCGTAGTCCCAGCTACTCAGGAGGCCGAGGTGGGAGGATGGCTTGAGCCTGGGAGATTGAAACTGCAGTGAGGCTTGATTGTGCCACTGCACTCCCATCTGGGCAACAGAGTGAAACCTCATCTCATTTTACTTTTATTTACTTATTTTTGAGATAGTTTCACTCTGCTGCCCAGGTTGGAGTGCAGTGGTGTGATCTCAGCTCACTGCAACCTCCGCCTCCCAGGTTCAAACAATTCTCCTGCCTCAGTCTTCTGAGTAGCTGGGAT
>NW_012123598.1:2818469-2819695 GCF_000951035.1 Colobus angolensis palliatus
CTTGGAGTTTGAGACCAGCCTGGCCAACATGGCAAAACCCTGTCTCTACAAAAAAAAAAAAAATACAAAAAAAAGTGCTGGGCATAGTGGCATTCACCTGTAGTCCCAGCTACTCAGGACGCTGAGGTGGGAGGATCACCTGAGCTAGGGAAGTTAAGGCTGCAGTGAGCTGTGATCGCACCACTGCACTCCAGCCTGGTAAAACAAAAACAACACTGGCGGTGGTGGCTGACACTTGTAATCCCCGCACTTTGGGAAGCTGAGGTGGGCTGATCATTCCAGTCCAGAAATTCTAGACCAGCCTCGCAACATACGTAAGACCCTGTCTTTATTTTAAAAACAACAGCAGGGCCAGGTGGGGTGGCTCACGCCTGTAATCCCAGCACTTAGGGAGACCGAGGTGGGAGGATCACCTGAGGTCTGGAGCTTGAGACCAGCCTGGCCAACATAGTGAAGCCCTCTATCGACTAAAAATACAAAAACTAGCTGGACATGGTGACAGGCAGCTGTAGTCCCAGCTACTTAGGAGGCTGAGGTACGAGAACTGCTTGAACCTGGGAAGTGGAGGTGGCAGTGAGCTGAGGTAGCGCCATTGTACTCCAGCCTGGGAAACAGAGCTACTTTGTCTCAACAACAACAACAAAATATATATATATATAGCAGTAGCAACAAAAACTTTACAGAAAGGGTGTAACACCTCTCTATATGCTAGCTGTGAATAACGTGAGAATGACCACTAGCATAGGTATTTGCATAAGACTCAGGTCGGGAAGCTGGAATAGAATGAGGATAAGAGGCTCCACCACCTCAATGAATAAGACAATACCTTCTGTTAAGAGGACTCAGTAGACACAACCTCAGCCCCGCCCAGGACTCCACACACAGCAACCACAGCATCTGACCTGTTCCATTTTTTTTTTTTTTGAGCTCTATCCTAAATCCCCCAAGAGAACAGAAATAAAAGCACAAAAACCTATCCTCTTAAGAACTAATGTAGGCCGGGCGCGGTGGCTCAAGCCTGTAATCCCAGCACTTTGGGAGGATCACTTTGGCGGATCACGAGGTCAGGAGATCGAGACCATCCTGGCTAACACGGTGAAACCCCGTCTCGACTAAAAAACACAAAAAACTAGCCGGGCGAGGTGGCGGGCGCCTGTAGTCCCAGCTACTCGGGAGGCTGAGGCAGGAGAATGGCGTGAACTCAGGAGGCGGAGCTTGCAGTGAGC
>NW_012123598.1:2823615-2825468 GCF_000951035.1 Colobus angolensis palliatus
TTTGTATTTTCAGTAGAGACGGGGGTTTCACCGTGTTAGCCAGGATGGTCTCGATCTCCTGATCTCGTGATCCACCTGCCTTGGCCTCCCAAAGTGCTAGGATTAGAGGTGTGAGCCACCGTGCCTGGCTGGCAGTATTAATTTTGTAAACATATAAATAAGACTAAAAAGTTGAGTTTTATAGCTTTTTTTCATGGTTTTTGTTTTGTTTTGTTTTGCCTTTTTTTTTTTTTTGAGACTGAGTCTCACTGTCCCCCGGGCTGGAGTACAGTGGCGCCATCTGGGCTCACTGCAACTTCCTTCTCCAGAGTTCAAGTGATTCTCCTGCCTCAGCCTCCTGAGTAGCTGGGATTACAGGCGCGTGTCACTGCACCCAACTAATTTTTGTATTTTTAGTAGAGATGGGGTTTGACCATGTTTGACCAGGTTGGCCTTGAACTCCCAACCTCAGGTAGTCTGCCCACCTCGGCCTCCCAAAGTGCTAGGATTACAGGCATGAGCCACTGCACCTAACCTCTTTTTTTTTTTTTTTTGTATTTTTAGTAGAGACGAGGTTTCACTATGTTGGCCAGGCTGGTCTCAAACTCCTGACCTCGTGATCTGCCCGCCTCGGCCTCCCGAAGTGTTTGGATTGCAGGCAGGAGCCACCGCGCCCAGCCTTTTTCATGTTTTAGAACCAATATATGTATATGTACATCTATATTTCTTTCCTTTATGTTTTTTTCTTTTTGAGATAGGGTCTCACTATCACCTAGGCTGGTGTGCAGTGGCACAATCGTAGCTCACTGAAGGCTACAGGCATACGGCATCATGTCTTACTAGATTTTTGTTTTTGTGGAGACGGGGGTCTTACTATGTTGCCCAGGCTGGTCTCAACCCCATGGGCTTAAGCAATCTTCCTACCATGGCCTCCTGAAGTGCTGGGATTTCCGGCGTGAACCACCATGCTTGACCCTGTATTTACTTATTAGGTCCTCTAAACTTTGCTACACAGTATGGGGGGAGGGACTGCACTGGGGAGTTATACATGATATAAATGATGAATTGATGGGTGTTGACGAGTTGATGGGTGCAACACACCAACATGGCACAAGTATACATATGTAACAAACCTGCACGTTATGCACATGTACCCTGGAACTTAAAGTATAATAAAAATAAATAAATAAACAACAACAACAACAAAAAACAACTTTGCTACACAGTAGTGATTGCCATGACCCTACCCATTTTTCACAGTCTTTGAGAAAATGAAGGCAAGATATATTTAGAAAACCTGCCTGAGGTCTTGAAGATCACGAACAGCTGTCAGCTTCTGGAAGCCCAGCTCTTCACTGCTGCGCTCAGTTGCCAATTCTAGGAAGAATAAGAAAGTGAGGGGCCAGGTGTGGTGGTTCACGCCTGTAATCCCAAGCACATTGGGAAGCCGAGGCAGGTGGATCACCTGAGGTCGGGCAGTTCGAGACCAGCCTGACCAACATGGTGAAATCCCGTGTGTATTAAAAATACACAAAGTATTAGCTGGGCGTCGTGGCAGGTGCCTGTAATTCCAGCTATTCTGGAGGCTGAGGCAGGAAAATTGCTTGAACCTGGGAGGCAGAGGTTGCCATGAGCTGAGATTGCGCCATTGCATTCCAGCCTGGACAACAAGAGCAAAACTCTGTCTCAAAAAAAAAAAAAGTGAGGGATGGAGCGAATACGAAGGATGAATGAAAATGTGCCAGGAGCAGTTTTCAGATCACACATTTCAGTGAATTCTTTTTCTTTTTTTTTTTTTTTGAGACGGAGTTTCGCTCTTGTCGCCCAGGCTGGCGTGCAATGGTGTGATCTCGGCTCACTGCAACCTCTCCCTG
>NW_012123598.1:2826698-2828502 GCF_000951035.1 Colobus angolensis palliatus
TTTTAGTAGAGACAGGGTTTCACCACCTTGGCCAGGCCATACCAAGCTAATTTTGTATTTTTAGTAGAGACAGGGTTTCACCACCTTGGCCAGGCTGGTCTCGGACTCTTGATCTCAAATGATCCACCCACCTTGGCCTCCCAAAGTGATGGAATTACAGGCGTGGGACACCGTGCCCGGCCCCCTCCCCCTCTTTTTTAAATAGAGACTGGGTCTTCCTCTGTACACCGGGCTGGTCTTGAACTCCTGGGCTCCATGGCCCTCCCGCCTTGGCCTCCCAAAGTACTGAGATTACAGGTATGAGCCACTATGCCTGGCCCATTATTTTATATTTTAATATAAATATTTACATTTATGAATTTCCATCAGTGCAACACGCACATTTCAACAGCCATTTCACCACCACTCAGTTCTAACATTTTAAAAAATACCCTTTGTTATTTCTTCTTTGACCTATGAATTATATAGAATTTTTTTTAAGACTCAAACACTTGGGGCTAAGAAATTATCTTTTGTTATTCTTGCTAACTTATGTTCTATTGAGGAAATTGAGACTGAAATGGTAAGTAGCAACCCCAAGGTCACATAACTCATGGGTGGCTAGGGAGAAGGATGGATTTAAACAGACTTCTGGCTGAGTGTTGTGGCTCATGGCTGTAATCCCAGCACTTTGGGAGGCTGAGGTGGGTGGATCACTTGAGGTCAGGAGCTCGAGACCAGCCTGGTCAACATGGTGAAATCCCGTCTGTACTAAAAATACAAAAGTTAGCTGGATGTGGCGGTGGGTGCCTATAATCCCAGCTATTCAGGAGGTTGAGGGAGGAGAATTGCTTGAACCCAGGAAGGGGAGGTCACAATAAGCCGAGATCTCGCTACTGCACTCCAGCCTGGGCAATAGAGGGAGACAAGGTCTCAAAACAAAGCAAAAAAAAAAAACCCAGACTTCTGTTGGAATAAGTGAGTTTGGTTCGGGTAGATGGAGCCTGCAAAGGCGTTTGGAGATCCAAAAGAGGAACTACGTGGCCAGAACAGAGTATTGGATGAACTGATAAGAAACCACAATTCAAAAACAATTCAACAAAATGCCCAGGTCTGTGAAAGCCTGTCTAAACCAGGCCTTGGGTCTCTGTGTACATTGCCTGCTTCTAACAAGCCTCTGCAGCCAGGAGTCGGCTCTCAGGGTTGCATGGCTGGGAACAACAGAAGCTCAAGGGCAGACCTAAAACGCAGCAGTTGGGTAAAATGAAGCTGTCTCCATTTATTTTCTACAGACAGACTAATTCTTATTTTTTTATTTTTTTGTAGAAACAGGGTCTCACAGTACTTGCTTTGGCAGCACATACACTAAAATCGGAAATGGGGGTCTTGCTATGTTGCCCAGGTTGGACTTGAGCTCCTGAGCTCAAGGGATCCTCCCACCGTTGAGCTCCCAAAGTACTGATCTGACCTCGTGATCTGCCTGCCTTAGTCTCCCAAAGTGCTGGGATTACAGGCATGAGCCACTGTGCCTGGCCACTAGTTATTATTATTATTATTATTATTATTATTATTATTTGAGACAGAGTCTCACTCTGTCCCTTGGGCTGGAGTGCAGTGGCCTGATCTTGACTCACTGCAACCTTTGCCTCCTGGGTTCAAGCGATTCTCCTGCCTCAGCCTCCTGCCTCAGCCTCCTGAGTAGCTGGGATTACAGGCATGGACCACTATGCACAGTTAACTTTTTGTATTTTCAGTAGAGATGGGGTTTCACCATGTTAGCTAGGATGGTCTCGATCTCTTGACCTTGTGATCCACCTGCCGTGGC
>NW_012123598.1:2829067-2830778 GCF_000951035.1 Colobus angolensis palliatus
TTTCCTTCCTTCCTTCCTTCCTTCCTTCCTTCCTTCTTTCTCTCTCTCTTTTCTTTTCTCTTTCTCTTTCTCTTTCTCTTTCTTTTTCTCTCCCTCTGTTGCCCAGGCTGGAGTGCAGTTGCAAGATCACGGCTCACTGCAGCCTTTACCTCCCAGTCTCAAGTGATCCTCCTGCCTTGGCCTCCTGAGTAGCTGGTACCACAGGCATGCACCATCACAGTTGGCTATTTATTTATTTATTTTTTGAGACACAGTCTTGCTCTGTCATCCAGGCTGGAGTGCAGTCCTGTCATCTAAGCTCGAGTGCATTTTTTGTATTGCAATGTTTGCAATTGTGTTGAGGATCACGGTTCACTGCAACCTCAGCCTCCCCAGTTCAAGTGACTGTCATGCCTCAGCCTCCCGAGTAGCTGGGATTATGGACGTTCACCCCCATGCCTGGCTAATTTTTATATTTTTAGTAGACATGGAGTTTCACCATGTTAGGCTAGTCTGACTTCAAATGATTCACCCACCTTGGCTTCCCAACATGCTGGGATTACAGCCACTAGGCTCAGTTGAAATTTTGTATATTTTATTGAGATGAGGTTTTGTCATGTTGTTCAGGCCGGTCTGAAACTCCCAGGCAGGTGGGAGCTCAAGCAATCCACCTGCCTGGGCTTCCCAAAGTTCTGGGATTCCAGGCATGTGCCACCATGCCTGGCCCAAGGCTGCTCTTCCTAAAGAAAATTATTCCATGAATTTTATTTATTTATTTATTTTTGAGATGGAGTTTCACTCTTGTTGCCCAGGCTGGAGTGCAGTGGTACGATCTTGGCTCACTGCCACCTCCGCCTCCCAGGTTCAAGTGATTCTCCTGCCTCAGCCTCCCGAGTAGCTGGAATTACAGGCATGCACCACCACAGCCAGCTAATATTTTTTGTATTTTAATAGAGATAGGGTTTCTCCAATGTTGGTCAGGCTGGTCTCCAATGTCTGACCTCAGGTGATCTGCCCGCCTTGGCCTCCCAAAGTGCTGGGATTACAGGCGTGAGCCACCGTGTCTGGCCACCAATGATACTTTTTAAAAGCAAGTAAGGACGAGCTGGGCATAGTGGGTTCTTGAATCTCATGCCAGAAAGAATTCAAGGCAAGTCCATGGAGTATAGTGAAAGCAAGCTTATTAGGAAAGTGAAGGAATAAAAGAATAGCTACTCCATAGACAGGCTGCTGGTTGCCCTTATTTTTTTTTGAGATGGAGTTTTGCTCTTGTTGCCCAGGCTGGAGTGCAATGGCGTGATCTCAGATCACTACAACCTCTGCCTCCTGGGTTCAAGCGATTCTCCTGCCTCAGCCTCCCAAGTAGCTGGGATTACAGGCGCCTGCCATCACTAATTTTTGTATTTTTAGTAAGAGATGGGGTTTCACCATGTTGGCCAGGCTGGTCTCGACCTCCTGACCTCAGGTGATCCGCCCACATATGCCTCTGAAAGTGTCGGGATTACAGGCGTGAGCCACCACACCCGGCCTTGGTTGTCCATTGTGATGGTTATTTCTATGGGTATGCTAAGCAAGGGGTGGATTATTCATGCTTCCCCTTTTTAGATTAGGTAACTTCCTGACTTTGCCATGGCATTTGTAAACTGTCCTGGGCTGGTGGAGAGTGTAGCAGTGAGGACAACCAGAGGTCACTCTTTTTTTTTTTTTTTTGAGATGGAGTCTCGCTCTGTCA
>NW_012123598.1:2831158-2832857 GCF_000951035.1 Colobus angolensis palliatus
TCCAAAGAAAGAAGAAGTAAAAACTAAAAGGCAGAAATGAAATCCACAGGCAGACAGCCCGGCGCCACACCCTGGGCCTGGTAGTTAAAGATCGACCCCTGACCTAATCAGTTCTGTTATCTATAGATTACAGACATTGTATAGAAAGGCACTGTGAAAATCCCTGTCCTTTTTTGTTCCGATCTGATTACCCCTGCATCCAGGCCCCAGTCACGTACCCCCTGCTTGCTCAATCGATCAGGACCCTCTCACACGCACCCCCTTAGAGTTGTGAGCCCCTAAAAAGGACAGGAATTGTTCACTCGGGGAGCCTGGCTCTTGAGACAGATGTCTTGCCCATGTCCCCGGCTGAATAAACCCCTTCCTTCTTTAACTTGGTGTCTGAGGAGTTTCGTCTGCGGCTTCTCCTGCTACATTGCAACCTGTCTTATCAGCAAGGTCCTTATGACCTGTATCTTGTGCTGACTTCCCATCTCATCCTGTGACTTAGAATGCTTTTTTTTTTTTTTCCTTCTTTTTACTGCAACCTCCGCCTCCCGGGCTCAAGCGATTCTCCTGCCTCAGCCTTGCAAGTAGCTGGGATTACAGGCACGCACCACCACGCCCGATTAATTTTTGTGTTTTCAGTAGAGACGGGATTTCACCATGTTGGCCAGGCTGGTCTCGAACACTCGACCTCCAGTTGTCTCGGCCTCACAAAGTGCTGGGCCACCGTGCCTGGCATTTTTTTTTTTTTTAGGAGGACGCCTTAACTGTCTGGGAATGCAGCCCGATAGGTCTCAGACTTATTTTACTCAGCTCCTATTCAAGATGGAGTTGCTCTGGTTCACATGCCTCTGACAGTAGGTGCGCTGCCCAGTGCACGCTGTGAGTCCATTTTCTGCATCACTGGGTTGCAGAAGAGAAGGAAGTTTAATTGTAGGGCTGAGGAATGAGGAGATGGGAGGAAACCTCCAATCCATCTCCCCCAGAAGTTTGGGTCTAGGGTTTTTTTTTTTTTAGATGGAGTCTCGCTCTGTGGCCCAGGCTGGAGTGCAGTGGCTGGATCTTTGCTCACTGCAACCTCCGCCTCTCAGGTTCAAGTAAATTCTCTTGCCTCAGCCTCCTGAGTAGCTGGAGTTACAGGCACCCGCTACCACACCCGACTACTTTTTTTGTGTTTTCAGTAGAGATGGGGTTTCGCTATGTTGGCCAGGCTGGTCTTGAACTCTTGACCTCAGGTGATTCACCTGCCGTGGCCTTCCAAAGTGCTGGAGTTACAGGTGTGAGCGTCCGCGCCCGGCTGCCGCTAGGGTTTTTAAGTGTTTTGGTGTGGGCCAGAGTGTGGCCATGCTGACTGCTGGTGGAGACGGGGACATGAAGACGCAGTGTTCTCATGCTGACCCCGTTCCTCAGTGGGGTCTTCATACTGGTTAGCGTCAGCTGTTTGGCTGGAATTCAGGGTCTGAAAAACATCTGAAACCACCCTTAAACAAAAGCCTTGTCATTCTAATGTCTCAGAGTTTTATCTATAGGAATCATGCAGATGCAAATTCGTTTTATGACCCTCCTGTCAGAAATCCTATCTACAGGAACAATGAGGAGGCAAACGTGCCTTGTCTAGAGCCACGTGACACTCAGCAGCCAGGACGCGGGCCAGAGTGCAGGCTGATTCACACTTTTTCATTTTTGTTTTTTTACTAAAAGAGGGTTTTCTTTT
>NW_012123598.1:2832907-2833634 GCF_000951035.1 Colobus angolensis palliatus
GCCTGAGCCACTGTGCCTGGCCTACAAAGGATATTTTAAAGGATATAAATGAACAGCGAAGGAGGAGATGCATTGGGGGATGTTTAGAGGAGTCCTGAGTGCAGGAGCTTCTGTCCCTGTGGACCTGGGCTGCACCACAGTCCTGGCACATGGGTGCACCCCGGGTCACCAACCAGGAAGCTCTTCTGAACTCTTTTGCGTTTCTTTTGTTTTGAGACAGTCTCAGTCCGTCACCCAGGCTGGAGTGCAGTGGCGTGATCTCAACTCACTGCAGCCTCTGCCTCCTGCGTTCAAGTGATTCTCACACGTCAGCCTCCCGAGTGGCTGGGTCCACAGGTGCACTCCACCACGCCTGGCTAATTTTTCATTTTCTTTGTAGAGCCAGGGTCTTGCTATTTTGTCGAGACTGGTCTAGAATTCTTGGGCTCAAGCAATCCTCCCATCTAGGCCTCCCGAAGTGTTGGGATTACAGGCATGAGCCACAGGACGCCTGGCCCAAACCCTTTCCTTTTGGAGTTTATTCCTTAGGTGGGCAATGCTGATCACATAGCTGGCAGTTCATAGTCAATTCAACCTTCAGCGCCTCTCCCCTCCCTGGAGGCCACTTGGAGCCTGGGGCTGAAAGTTCCTAATGTCTAATCGCCATCATCGGCAGCCAGTCCCCCGCCCTTGTGGGGTTATCTAGGGCCTTTCCAAAAATCACCATTAACATAAACTCAGGTGTGGT
>NW_012123598.1:2835618-2837545 GCF_000951035.1 Colobus angolensis palliatus
ATCTCCTGACCTCAAGATCTGCCCGCCTCGGCCTCCCAAAGTGCTGGGATGATAGGCGTGAGCCACCGCGCCCAGCCATGAACTGTTTTTTCTTTTTTCTCCCAGTTCTTCAGCCTTAACCTAAGGTCTCATACTTGGAGCACTATGACATCGCCACAGCTCGAGTGGACCCTGCAGACTCTTCTGGAGCAGCTGAACGAGGATGAATTAAAGAGTTTCAAATCCCTCTTAAGGGCTCTTCCCCTCGAAGATGTGCTGCAGAAGACCCCGTGGTCTGAGGTGGAAGAGGCTGATGGCAAGAAACTGGCAGAAATTCTTATCAACACATCCTCAGAAAATTGGATAAGGAATGCAACTGTGACTGTCTTGGAAGAGATGAACCTCACAGAATTGTGTAAGATGGCAAAGTCTGAGATGCTGGGTAAGTAGAACCTGGGGTGTCCTGGTCATTTGTAACAAAGAATGAGCCCTGGCCGGGTGTGGTGGCTCATGCCTATAACCCTAGCGATTTGGGAAGCTGAGCGGGGTGGATCACCTGAGGTCAGGAGTTTGAGACGTACCTGACCAACATGGTAAAACCCCATCTCTACTAAAAATACAAAAATTAGCCGGGGGTGGCGGGGTGGTGGGTGTGTGTAATTCCTGCGATTCAGGAGGCAGAGGCAGGAGAATCCCTTGAACCCGGGAGGCGGAGGTTGCTGTGAGCCGAGATAGTGCCATTGCACTCCAGCCTGGGCGACGGAGTGAGACTCCCTCTCAAAAAAATTAGATAGATTTGTATATATACTCACGATCTTAACTTTCCTATTACCTGTTTTGCATTTTTAGCATATTTTAAGAGATGTGGTCTTGCTACATTGCCCAGGCTCTTCACAGCCGTAATCATAGTACACTACAGCCTCAAACGCCTTGCCTTAAGCAATCCTCCTGCCTCAGCCTGTTGAGTAGCTGGAGATACAGGTACCTGTCCTGTGCTTGGCTCAGCATTTTTTTTTTTTTCCTTCGAGACACGATTTCAATCTGTTGCCCAGGCTGGAGTGCAGTGGTGCGATCATGGTTCACTGCAGCCTCCAATTCCTGGGCTCATGCTATTATCCCATCTCAGCCTTCCAAGCTCATTTTTTCTTCTCTTTTGTAGAGATGGGGTCTTGCTATGTTGATGAGGCTGGTTTCGAACTCCTGGGCTCAAGAAATCCTCTTGCCTCCATCTCCCAAGAGGCTGAGATTACAGGTGTGAGCCACCATGTCTGGCAGCATGCTTTTAAATACTTTGGGAATAATTTTATTATTTTATGTTTTTTTGAGATGGAGTTTTGCTTTGTTGCCAGGCTGGAGTGCAGTGTCGCAATCTCACTGCAACCTCTGCCTCCTCCGGAAACATTATGGAGAAACGATCTTTGGTCTGGAAGGATACCTGTTGACTCTGTTTTGTGGGGGCAAAATTGCTAGGTCATATAGTAATTCTGTGTTTTTGAAGAAGCAAGTTCTATTTTTAAATGCAGGAAAGATTCGAGTTTCTATTTGTCAGGAAATAACATGCTAGTTATTCTAGAGAGAGAAAAAAAATCAGACAATCTCTAAACCAGGTACTGAATTGTGTCCAGAAAACTTATACTGAAGCTCTAACCGCCTCCCCACCTGCCATGTGACTATGTATTTGGAGATAGGGCTTCAGGAGTAAAGATGAAATGGGCTTACAAGGGTGGGGCCAATAGGACAAAAAAAAAAAAATATTTGAACCAAAAGCAGTGATGTGTTCCTGTAGTCCCAGTTCTCAGGAGTCTTGAGGTGGGCGGATTGCTTGAATCCAGGAGTTTGAATCCAGTCTGGGGAACATATCGAGACCCCATCTGTAAATATATAGGTATATATTTGACACTTTTTTTTTTTTTTGAGACAGTCTCGCTCTGTCGCTCAGGCTGGAGTG
>NW_012123598.1:2838155-2840122 GCF_000951035.1 Colobus angolensis palliatus
CTAATGTTTTGTATTTTTAGTAGAGACGGGGTTTCACTATCTTGGCCAGGTTGGTCTTGAACTCCTGACCTCAAGTGATCCACCCACCTCGGCCTCCTGAAGTGCTGGGATTACAGGCATGAGCCACCGTACCCGGCCTTCATTTCTGGTACTTGGCAAAGTGATTTTCAGAAGAGCGTAATCATCAACCTCAACTGTCCTGTGGGCTGTCACTGCAGGTGAAAAGGAGGGACGGAGAAATTCAGTGGAGAAACAATCTTTGGTCTGGAAGAACACCTTTTGGCAAGGAGACATTGACAGTTTCCATGACGACGTCATTCGGAGAAACCAACGGTTCATTCCATTCTTGAATCCCACAACACCCAGGAAGCTAACACCTTACACCGTGGTGCTGCACGGCCTCGCGGGCGTGGGGAAAACCACACTGGCCAAAAAGTGTATGCGGGACTGGACAGACTGCAACCTCAGCCCGACGGCCAGATACGCTTTCTACCTCAGCTGCAAGGAGCTCAGCCGCATGGGCCCGTGCAGTTTTGCAGAGCTGATCTCCAAAGACTGGCCTGAATTGCAGGATGACATTCCAAGCCTCCTAGCCCAAGCACAGAGAATCCTGTTTGTGGTCGATGGCCTTGATGAGCTGAAAGTCCCTCCTGGGGCGCTGATCCAGGACATCTGCGGGGACTGGGAGCAGCAGAAGCCGGTGCCGGTCCTCCTGGGGAGTTTGCTGAAGAGGAAGATGTTACCCAAGGCTGCCCTGCTGGTCACGACGCGGCCCAGGGCCCTGAGGGACCTCCAGCTCCTGGTGCAGCAGCCGATCTACATAAGGGTAGAGGGGTTCCTGGAGGAGGACAGGAGGGCCTATTTCCTGAGACGCTTTGGAGACGAGGACCAAGCCATGCGTGCCTTTGAGCTGATGAGGAGCAACGCGGCCCTGTTCCAGCTGGGCTCGGCGCCCGCGGTGTGCTGGATCGTGTGCACGACTCTGAAGCTGCAGATGGAGAAGGGGGAGGGCCCGGCCCCCACCTGCCTCACCCGCACGGGGCTGTTCCTGCGCTTCCTCTGCAGCCAGTTCCCGCAGGGCGCACAGCTCCGGGGCAAGCTGCGGGCGCTGAGCCTCCTGGCCGCGCAGGGTTTGTGGGCACAGATGTCCGTGTTCCACGGAGAGGACCTGGAAAGGGCTGGGGTGCAGGAGTCCGACCTCCCCCCGTTCCTGGACAGAGACATCCTCCGCCAGGACAGAGCCTCCAAAGGCTGCTACTCCTTCATCCACCTCAGCTTCCAGCAGTTTCTCACTGCGCTGTTCTACGCCCTGGAGGAGGAGGAGGAGGAGGACAGGGACGGCCATGCCTGGGACATTGGGGACGTGCAGAAGCTGCTTTCCGAAGAAGAAAGGCTCAAGAACCCCGACCTGATTCAAGTAGGGCACTTCTTATTCGGCCTGGCTAATGAGAAGAGAGCCAAGGAGTTGGAGGCCACTTTTGGCTGCCAGATGTCACCGGAGATCAAACAGGAATTACTGCGATGCAAAGCAAATCTTCACGCAAATAAGCCCTTATCCATGACAGAGCTGAAGGAGGTCTTGTGCTGCCTGTACGAGTCTCAGGAGGAGGAGCTGGCGAAGGTGATGGTGGCCCCGTTCAAGGAAATTTCTATTAACTTGACAAATACTTCTGAAATGATGCACTGTTCCTTCAGCCTGAAGCATTGTCAAGACTTGGAGAAGGTCTCCCTGCAGGTTGCAAAGGGGGTGTTCCTGGAGAATTACGTGGATTTCGAACCAGACATTGAATTTGAGAGGTAAGAACTGTTTTCCCATCCCATGCTCCACTAGGAAGAGGCCAGTGTCTCTTGTGCCCCGTGGCTTACGGTCGGAATTTCCTTCTGGCTGGACTTTCTTCCAGCTTCACAGTTCAACATGGAGATGCGAATTGGCAATTAGGAATTGGGTCTTTTTTTTTTTTTTTTTT
>NW_012123598.1:2841547-2843639 GCF_000951035.1 Colobus angolensis palliatus
GGCGTTTCATTGTGTTAGCCAGGATGGTCTCGATCTCCTGACCTCGTGATCCACCCATCTCGGCCTCCCAAAGTGCTGGGATTACAGACGTGAGCCACTGCGCCTGGCTTTAATTTTTGTATTTTTTGTGGAGTTGGGGTTTCACCATGTTGCCCAGACTGGTCTCAAACTCCTGACCTCAGGTGATTCTCTTGCCTCGGACTCCCAAAGTGCTGGGATTACACTTTGGGAGTGTAGCCACTGTGCCTGGCCTTCATTTTTGTATTTTTTGTAGAGATGGGGTTTCACCATGTTGCCCAGGCTGGTCTTGAACTCCTGACCTCGGGTGATCCCCCTGCGTTGGCCTCCCAAAGTGCTGGGATTACAGACATCAGCTGCTGTGCCTGGCCAAGAACTTCTAATAGTTTCTAAATGTGAAACAGCTTTTCGTTTATACATGTCTCTACACAATGTGAGGATTATTCACTCAAAGTGGAATCTCTTCTGCTTTTCCCTAGGATTAAAAACGTCACCCCTGACACTGCTTACCAGGACTTCTGTCTTGCTTTCATTGGGAAGAAGACCCTCACGCACCTGACGCTGGAAGGGCACGTCGAGTGGGAACGCACGATGCTGCTGCTGCTGTGTGATCTGCTCAGAAATCACAAATGCAACCTGCAGTACCTGAGGTGAGTCTCACGGTCTCAGCTCTCCCCAGTACCCAGAGTCCGCTGCACCATGTTGCTGGGGGATCTAGGAAAAAGGGTAACCACTTTGGATGCCGTCCCAGACGGGGAATGTATTCCTCAAACAGGCCTGTGTGGGGAGTCAGCCTCTCGTCTTTCCCCCGCCAGCTTGACTTCTGCGTTGCATAACCAGCTCTCGATGCAAAGAAACACCCAGAATTCTGTGCTGTGTTCCGGCTTTAGGGATGTGCTATTCCTGATTGTGGCTTGCCTACATGTTGGGATGGAGAGCAGCGGCCCCTAGCCTTTTCTGCAGTGGGGGCCAATTTTGTGCAAGAGAATTATTCCATAGACAGAGGTTCGGGGGTAGTTTTGGGATGAAACTGTTCAATCTCAGATCATCAGTCACTGAAGCTAATTGTTGGTGCCTGATCCCTATGCAGTGCTGTGATCCCAGCACTTTGGGAGTCTGAGGTGAATGGATCATCAATCTCAGATCATCAGGAGTTAGGTACTCACATGGAGCATGCAGCTTTCTCTGCACTCCTATGAGAATCTTTTTCTTTTTTTTTTAAGGGGGGGACGGAATTTTACTCTTGTCGCCAAGGCTGGAGTGCAGTGTTGCGATCTTGGCTCACAGCAACCTACGCCTCCTGGGTTTCAAGCGATTCTCCTGCCTCAGCCTCCTGAGTAGCTGGGATTACAGGCGCCCACCACCATGCCCGACAAATGTTTGTATTTTTAGTAGGGACGGGGTTTCACCACGTTGGACAGGCTGGTCTTGAACTTCTGACCTCAAGTGATCCACCTGCCTCGGCTTGCCTCGGCCTCCCAAAGTGCTAGGATTGCAGGCATGAGCCACTGTACCTGGCCAGGATAAAATTTTTATTTTGAGTATTAAGCATCAATTTGCCCCTTCTAGTCCCAGCTACACTGGAGGCTGAGGTGGGAGGATCATTTGAGCCCAGGAGACAGAGGTTGTGGTGAGCTGTGATCATGCCACTGCACTCCAGCTTGGGCAACAAAGCGAGATCCTGTCTCAAAAAAAATTTTTTTCCTCCCTACAAAATCATCCACACAGGCCGTTTTGGTGAAACATTGCACAGAATTGTATTACGGTCTCTTGGAGATGTGGCTGGATGTTACTCTAATGGCCATGGGGATACTTGAAGAAGCAGAGGAAAGATTAGATCTCTCCAATAATTCAGGCCAGGGTTGGAGACATGAGTAGAATGAGATAAACCAAAGACGTAACGTTTTGGGAAGTGAAGCAGAAGATGCTGATCTGAGCCGGGTGTGGTGGCTCACACCTGTAATCCCAGCACTTTGGGAGGCCGAGGTGGGTGGATCACCTGAGGTCAGGAGTTCAAGACCGGCATGGTCAACATGGTGAAATCCCATCTCTACTAAAAATACAAAAATTGGCG
>NW_012123598.1:2851674-2853247 GCF_000951035.1 Colobus angolensis palliatus
ATCTCAAAAACAAAAGAACACCTGTGTCCTGTGATGGCTCCAGGTGGACCGCTACATCTTGGCCTTCTCGCATTTCTGGTCTTTCGTGGCCGTGATGACTTGCACAGGACAGAGGGCAGGGGATGAGCAGTGAGGGCTGAAGCTGAGGACCCTAGCAATGTGGATATCGCCAAGCAGGTTGGAGTTGTGGAAATGTTCTCATCCTTTTACCATTTGTTTCATACTTTTGCAGGTTAGAAAACTGTCGTCTTACAGAAGCCAGTTGCAAGGACCTTGCTGCTGTCATGGTTGTCAGCCAGCAGCTGACACACCTGTGCTTGGCCAAGAACCCCATCGGGGATACAGGGGTGAAGTTTCTGTGTGAGGGTTTGAGTTACCCTGAGTGTAAACTGCAGGCCTTGGTGTAAGTCTCTGCTGGCTCTGTGTGTGTGTGTGTGTGTGTGTGTGTGTGTGTGTGTGTGTGCGTGCGCAAGTGAATTCAAGCAGGAGAGAGAAGAAAGTACTGGTTAATTCATTTCAAATGTAACTTTTAAGAACTTGATAAGAATTAAAGAATAGGCAGAGGCCGTGCACGGTGGCTCACGCCTGTAATCCCAGCACTTTGGGAGGCCGTGGTGGGTGGATCACGAGGTCAGGAGATCAAGACCATCCTGGCTAACATGGTGAAACCCCATATCCACTGAAAATACCAAAAATTAGCCGGTTATGGTGGTGGGTGCCTGTAGTCCCAGCTACTTGGGAGACTGAGACAGGAGAATGGCATGAACCTGGAAGGTGGAGGTTGCAGCGAGCCAAGATGTCACCACTGCACTCCAGTCTGGGCGACAGAGCGAGACTCCGTCTCAAAAACAACAACAAAACCAGGCAGATACAGGTAGAAGCATGCTAATATTTGCATGTCTGCAGAACCTCTTCCTGCTATGAAGGAAGATTTGAGATGGGCAATTGGTTCTTGGATCAGATGCCGTGTGTGTGTTCTTTCAAATTCATATGACATAGCACTGCCTGCTATTGGAGGTAGATTGAGTTATATGGTAGGGCCAGTGACACCTTTTGTTGTTAAATTTTTATTTCCATAGGTTATTGGGGAACAGGTGGTGAATGGCGGGCAAATCACCTAGGGTTCGAGACCAACCTGGCCAACATGGTGAAAACCTGTCTCTACTAACAGATACAAAAATTACCAGGCTTGGTGATGAGTGCCTGTAGTACCAGCTACTCAGAAGGCTCAGGTAGGAGAATCGCTTGAATCCGGAGGCAGAGGCTGCAGTGAGCTGAGATCGCGCCTCTGCACTCCAGCCTGGGCAACAGAGCGAGACTCCGTCTCAAGAAAAAAATTAAAAAAAAACTCAACAAAAAAACCTTATTTATAAAAACATAGGTGGCAGGTTGGAATTGACCCATGAACTGTAGTTGGCTGAATCTTGTTATGTGGGAAGGAGCCCAGCCTGAGTTACCTGTTCACATGAAGATCGTGGTTAGAACAATATTCAAGAGATTGCATAGGGTTGAAGACATATTCCTGTTCGGAAATTCTAGCTAGTGTTCATTTCTGAGTTTTTTTTTTTTTTTT
>NW_012123598.1:2853297-2853854 GCF_000951035.1 Colobus angolensis palliatus
AAAAAAAAAAGAAAAGAAAAGGCTGATAGGTTATACTCTGTCCTCCCAGAAGAATGACTTTTCCCACGCTTTTCACAGGTTGGGAGGTCACTGTGCCACCTCGGAGCAGTGGGCTGATTTCTTCTATGTCCTCAAAGCCAACCAGTCCTTGAAGCACCTGCACCTGTCAGCCAGTGAGCTCCTGGACGAGGGTGCCAAGTTGCTGTACAAGACCATGACACACCCAAAACACTTCCTGCAGATGTTGTCGTAAGTCTCGTCTTCCCAGGGGCAGCTCTGGTTTAGCTCTGGGGCCATAGAAGAGAAAGGGTAACACCTGACTTGCTGGGCCACCCACGTGGCACCTCTCGCTGACATAAACACCTGCTTCAGGCCGGGCGTGGTGGCTCTGTCTGTAATCTCAGCACTTTGGGAGGCTGAGGTGGGCGGATCATCTGAGTTCTGGAGTTCAAGACCAACCTGGCCAACATGGCGAAACCCTGTCTAAACTAAAAATACATAAAACAGGGTGGGTGCGGTGGCTCACGCCTCTAATCCCAGCACGTTGGGAGACCAAG
>NW_012123598.1:2860469-2861345 GCF_000951035.1 Colobus angolensis palliatus
CTGCAGGTTACAGCAATGCAGCATAACCAAGCGTGGCTGTAGATACCTCTCAGAGGCACTCCAAGAGGCCTGCAGCCTCACAAACCTGGACTTGAGTCTCAACCAGATAGCTCGTGGATTGTGGATTCTCTGTCAGGCGTTAGAGAATCCAAACTGTAACCTAAAACACCTACGGTAGGCGATTTTCTTGTTCCTCTTTCTTTTTTGTTTTTTTTTTGAGACAGGGTCTTGCTCTGTCCCCCAGGCTGGAGTGCAGTGGTGTGATCACGGCTCACTGCGGCTTCAGTCTTCCAGGCTTGATCGGTCCTCCCACCTCAGCCTCCTGAGTAGCTGGGACTACGGGCATGTATTACCATGGCCAGCTAACTTTTTTCTGTAGAGATGAGGTCTTGTCATCTTTTCCAGGCTGGTTTTGAACTCGGAGACTCAAGGAATTCTCCCACCTTGGCCTCCCAACGTGCTAGGATTACAGGCATGAGCCATTATGCCCAGCCTCGTTTTTAAAGTTTTTCGAAATCTGGAAATCATTAATTTCTGTTTTCTTTTTTTTTTTTTTGACATGGAGTCTCGCTGTAGTTGCCCAGGCTGGAGTGTGATGGCGTGATCTCGGCTCACTGCATCCTCAATAACCATGTTCTTCCTCAACAGCCTCTGGAGCTGCTCCCTCATGCCTTTCTATTGTCAGCATCTTGGATCTGCTCTCATCAGCAATCAGAAGCTTGAAACTCTGGACCTGGGCCAGAATCATTTGTGGAAGAGTGGCATAATTAAGCTCTTTAGGGTTCTAAGACAAAGAACTGGATCCTTGAAGACACTCAGGTATGGCTTTTTTTTTTTTTTTTGACATGGAGTCTTGCTCTGTCACCCAGGCTGGAG
>NW_012123598.1:2863642-2865049 GCF_000951035.1 Colobus angolensis palliatus
GTGAGCCACTGTGCACGGCCCACTTGTCTTATTCAAGAGTTAGTTGTAGAGATGATAACGCATTTAAACTGCTTAAGGATTCTAGTGTTCCATTATTGGAACGCTAAGCATGTGGGAGTTGTTTATATCCTGCTCAAGGTCATTGCCAAGGTACGATTTTTCACACATGTCTGCAGTTCAAATAATTGTAACCTCTGGCATAAATGGGTTAAGGTTTTAGGGGTATATCATGAAAGTTGAGCTATACATTGTCAATGCTTCTCTTGCTAGTGGGACCATGGTCTATCATGCCACCAAGGACTATTGGTGACAAATCTCTAACCCTGTGGTGTCTTATGTCATATGTTTTGGACGTATTTCTGTTCTCATTCCTCAGTTCCTCCTCTGGGAGGCCAAGGTGGGAGGATCGTTTGAGGCCAGGAGTTTGAGACCAGCCTGAGCAACACAGCAAGCCAGTGTCTCTACGATTACCACCCCTCATGTTCACATGTACAGGGCTGCATGCTGCTGCCATGTTAGGGCCACGTTTGCTATCATTACCCCTGGGGTTCACTCTGGCATTCTTAGTTCTACTGAAGGTTTGATTTGCCACTAGTTTTTATTTATTTATTTGGAGACAGAGTCTTTTTCTTGTTTGTTTATTTGAGACAGAGTCTTGCTCTGTCACCCAGGCTGGAGTGCAGTGGTGCAATCTTGGCTCACCGCAACCTCCGCCTCCCAAGTTCAAGCAATTCTCCTGCCTCAGCCTCCTGAGTAGCTGGGCCTACAGGCACGCCAGCATGTCCAGCTAATTTTTGTATTTTTTTCTTTCTTTTTTTTTTTTGAGGCGGAGTTTCGCTCCTGTTTGTAGCCCAGGCTGGAGTGCAGCGGTGCGATGCTCACGGCAAGCTCCACGCCCTGGGTTCAAGCGATTTTTCTGCCTCAGCCTCCTGAGTAGCTGGGATTACAGTCGCTTGCCACCACGCCCGGCTAATTTTTGTACTTTAAGTAGAGGCAGGGTTTCACCATATTGGCCAGGCTGGTCTTGAGCTCCTACCTCAGGTGATCTGCCTGCCTTGGCCTTCCAAAGTGCTGGAGTTACAGGCATGAGCCACTGCACCTGGCCAATTTTTGTAGTTTTTAGTAGAGACAGGGTTTCACTATGTTGGTCAGGTCGGTCTCAAACTCCCAACCTCAGGTGATCCACCCGCCTCAGCCCCTCAAAGTGCTGGGATTACAGGTGTGAGCCAACACACCCAGCCCTGGGTTGGCTGTTTCACGTGGTGAATTTCTTCCCATGCAGAGAAGAGTGGTTTTTTGGGAGTGGGTGCACTCTTTGTAGGAATCAACTTAAGGCCTCTTTCTATAGCACACTCCTAGCTTAGGAGATAATTTAACCATCAGATACTTCTGTAAAATGCTCTGTGA
>NW_012123598.1:2867137-2869396 GCF_000951035.1 Colobus angolensis palliatus
GTTTCTCCATGTTGGTCAGGCTGGTCTTGAACTCCCAATCTCAGGTGATCTGCCCGCTTTGGCCCTCCAAAGTGTTGGGATTACAGGCGTGAGCCATCACGCTTGGCCAGTTTTTGTATTTTTAGTAGAGATGGGGTTTTGCCATGTTGGCCAGGCTGGTCTCAAACTCCTGACCTCGTGATCTGCCTGCCTTGGCCTCCCAAAGTGCTAGGATTACAGGCATGAGCCACTGCACCTGGCCAAGGAGACAGAGTCTTGCTCTGTCACCCAGGTTGCAGTACAGTGGCACGATATTGGCTCACTGCAACGTCCACCTCCCAGGTTCAAAGCGATTCTCCTGTCTCAGCCTCCTGAGTAGCTGGTATTTCAGGTGTCTGGCACCACGACCAGCTAATTTTTGTATTTTTAGTAGAGACGGGTTTTCACTATGTTGACCAGGCTGGTCTCGAACTCCTGACCTCAGGTGATCCGCCTGCCTCAGTCTCCCAAAGTGCTGGGATTATAGGCATGAGCCACCATGCCCTGGCCTGATTATCTAGGTTTCAAATTTATTTTTTAAAGACATGTTTTACTGTGTTACCCAGGCTGGAGTGCAGTAGGGCAATCTCCATCTTGTTGCAACCTCCGCCTCCTGGGCTCAAGTGATCCTCCTGCTTCAGCCTCCCAAGTAGCTGGGACTATAGGCATGCACCACCATTCCTGGCTAACTTTTTGTAGTTTTGGTAGAGACAGGGTTTCGCTGTGTTGCCCAGGCTGGTCTTGAACTGCTGAGCTCAAGCAATCTGCCGGCCTTGGTCTCCCAAAGTGCTGGGACTACAGGTGTGAGACACCGTGCCTGGCCATAATCTTTTTTTTTCTTAGACTTGTAAGGATCCCCATTGTGTGGGTCTAAATTTCTTTTTAGAAAACGTTTCTGGCTGGGGCTGTGGCTCACATCTGTAATCCCACGGCTTTGGGAGGCCGAGGTGGACGGATCACTCGAGGCCAGAAGTTCGAGACCAGCCTGGCTAACATGTCGAAACGCCATCTACTGTAAATACAAAACTTAGCCAAGCGTGGTGGTGCACACCTGTAATCCCTGTTACTCAGGAGGCTAAGGCATGAGAATCGCTTGAACCTGGGACCTGGAGGTTGCAGAGAGTGAAGATGGCACCACTGCACCCCAGCCTGCGCAACAGAGCAGAGCAAGACCCTGTCCCCCCCAAAAAATCTCAAAAATGTTTCCTGCTTTGAATGTTTGAAAACATATGTTCAAGCATCCTGGGTAGTTGAGAATGAATTTCTTGGGACTATGAAACTACGGGCGCCCTGGGAACATGTGTGTTCTCTGATCCGTGCAGGTTGAAGACCTATGGAACTAATTCGGAAATCACGAAGCTGTTGGAGGAAGTGAAAGAAAAGAATCCTAAGCTGACAATTGATTGCAATGCTTCCGGGGCAACGGCACCTGCGTGCTGTGACTTTTTTTGCTGAGCAGCCTGGAATCGCTCTACGAATTACACAGGAAGCGGGAATCTGGTCTCTAAGATGTTTTATGAATGAAGGTCAGAGGGTCACGTGTTAACACTAGAGTCTGTGTCAAGATGTCGAATTTGACACTGGTTTTCTCGCTGTTTGTGGGAGATTCTGCACAAGTCACACACCCGCTTCACATCACTACGCACCTTCTCACAGGGATAATAAAGTGAGCACTCTCGTTGCAGCTGTGTTTATTGACATGCTCAAGAGTAAACCTGCCATAACCATGCTACTCTGTGCTTAGTCTAGGAAGAAGTATGGCTGAGAAGTTCAGGGGTGATTCTGTTGATTCTTCTATTTCTTTTCTTCTCTGACTCAGGCACCCCTTGGTCTAGTTTACGAACTGCCTGGTGCATCTATATGATCGGTGTGTCTTTGTGACTTACTTGATCACATCCTAACCCACGCGTTGACAAACGGGCCAGATAGTTCATATGCTTGGCACTGTGGGCCCCGTGGTCTCTCATCAGCTCTCAGCTGTGCCTTTGTACGTGGAAGCAGTGCAGATGATCTGTGCCAAGGGCCTGGCTCGCACCTGCGGAGGCTTCCCAGAAACAGCTCGAGGGCCACGGGCAGCCAACCCTGTTCTAATCCATCCTGTTACCCACGAAACAAGCTTACAGGCACTGTTGCCTTTAATTCAGAAGATGGTCTTGCCTCACACTGGCTCTGCCTGGCTCCCACGGGCCAGCTCCTACTTTCTGTGTGTGTGTGTCCCTCTCTTTCTGTGTCTCTCTCTCT
>NW_012123598.1:2873734-2874762 GCF_000951035.1 Colobus angolensis palliatus
CCCAGGTACAAAAACAAGGGCATATGGCTAATGCTTTAGGTTGAAAGCTAATAGGACAGTTTTGTCTTGCTGTTTCCCAGGCTGGAGTGCAGTGGTGTGATCTTGGCTCACTGCAGCCTCCACCCTCTGGGTTCAAGTGAGTCTTCAAGTCAGCCTCCTGAGTAGCTGGGACTAGAGATGTATGCCACCATGCCTGGCTAATTTTTGTATTTTTAGTAGAGATAAGGTTTCCCCATGTTAACCAGGCTGGTCTCGAATTCCTGACCTCAGGTGACCTGCCTGCCTTGGCCTCCCAAAGTGCTGGGGTGACAAAGTTCTTGTAAGCCTGGAGGTTGAGTGGCTTCAGCACTGAATGGTACCATGAAGGCTGTCATTTATCTTGCTGTTGAGCGTTGCTGTCTTTCGTGAGCCCTTTTCAAGATAAATCTCAAATGCTCGAGACCGCCATGGTGTTTAGGGCTACAGTCAGCTGGTAGTAATGCAGGCTTTGGGTAAAAACTGTTTAGTGGGATACAGTTCACATCAATGGGAAGTGTGGTGGAGACACAGGGTGAATAAAGGAAGTGGTCCAGTGATGACAGGTGGGGCTGAGTCAACATTTACGGTTCTATGTGGGCATGAGGTTCCTGTGTAGAATTTGCTAAAAATACACAAAGATAGCAGGTAGAGGCTGGGAGTGAAAACGTCTGGGTCAGATTGCTGCATATTTAATTGAAATTTTTTCCCCCTAAATATTTTATCTACTTAAAATTTTGATTTTATTTAAGATGGTAGGTTTTTTTTTTTGTTGTTGTTGGTGGGGTGGTGGGGTGGATAGGGTCTCACTCAGTTGCCCAGGCTGGAGTGCAGTGGTGTGATCTCAGCTCACTGCAACCTCCATCTCCCAAGTTCAAGCGATTCTCATGCCTCAGCCTCCCAAGTATCTGGGATTATGGGTGCCTGCCACCACCCCCAGTTAATTTTTATGTTTTTAGTAGAGATGGGGTTTCACCATGTTGGTCAGGTTGGTCTCAAACTCCTGACCTCAG
>NW_012123598.1:2880422-2881503 GCF_000951035.1 Colobus angolensis palliatus
GGGGTTTCCTCGTGTTGGCCAGATTGATATTTAACGGAAAAATCAGATTTAGAGAATAAATTTGACTGGCATGAGGCACCAGAATAATGGGAGGGTGTGGGGCCCATGTGGTGAGTATGTAAATGGGTTGATAAGTAGAAGTTCTCAGGGAGGAAAGTGATGGTGGTGTCCAGACAGCATTTAAAGGCCCCTAGTGAGAAGTCTCAAGTTGCAGGCTGTGCCACAGCCCCGTATATACATTCCTTCATTGGACATATATTTCCTGAGAACCCCTTTATAATTGCCGGAGCTGTGAATGCAGCCACTAAATCTGACATAGATCAATTCACACGAGTTCACGGCAGAGACAGGAAAATGGACATGCATGCCAAATCAGGGTTCAGGTGCTGTTACAAGGAATTAGCAGGTGCTTTGGGATGAGAAAAGTGTCTTGGCCAGGCATGGTGGCTTACACCTGTAATCCCAGCACTTTGGGAGACCAAGGCAGGGCGATCACCTGAGCTCAGGAGTTCGAGACCACCCAGGGCAACATGATGAAACCCCATCTGTTCTAAAAACACACAAAAAATTAATTGGGTGTGGTGGCGCGTGCCTCTAGTCCCAGCTACTTGGGAGGTTGAGGAAAGAGAATTGCTTGAGCCCCAGAGGCGAAGGTTGCAGTGAGCTGAGGTTGAACCACTGCACTCCAGCTGGGGCTACACAGTGAGACTCCGTCTCAAAACAAACAAACAAAAAAGTGCTGTCTTTGTGTGAAGTCAGAGTTATGGAAACTCTCTTGGAGGAAATGGTATCTATGCAGAGCCCTGAAGGACAAGGCAAGGTATGGATAAAGAAGAGAGAACGGTGGCCAGGCGTAGTGGCTCACACCTGTGATTCCAGCACTTTGGGAGGCTGAGGCTGGTGGATCACCTGAAGTCAGGAGTTCAAGACCAGCCTGGCCAACATGACGAAACCCCATTTCTACTAAAAATACAAACATTAACCAGGCATGGTGGTGCATGCCTGTAGTCCCAGCTATTCAGGAGGCTGAGGCAGGAGAATCGCTTGAACCCTGGAGGTGGAGGTGGCAGTGAGCCGAGAT
>NW_012123598.1:2884498-2885432 GCF_000951035.1 Colobus angolensis palliatus
CCTCAGATGACCTGCCTGCTTCGGCCTCCCAAAGGGCTGGGATTACAGGCCTTCCAGGCTGGAGCGTAGTGGTGCGATCTCAGCTCACTGCAACCTCAGCCTCCCGAGTTTAAGCGATCCTCTTGCCTCAGCCCCGAGTAGCTGTAATTACAGCGTGTGCCACCACGCCCACCTAATGTTTGTATGTGCAGTAGAGATGGGGTTTCACTGTGTCGGCCAGGCTGGTCTCAATCTCCTGACCTCAAGTGATCCGCCCGCCTCTGCCTTTCAAAGTGCTGGGATTACACGCGGGAACCACACGGCCCAGCCCCTGTCTTCTATGTGAGCCTCATTTTCCTCATTAAGTCATCATTACCTCTTTCCCCTCACACGTAGTCAAATTCAAAGTCTCACTATTTTTTTTCAGTGTGCTAACCTTGTAGCCCCAGCCCCATCCCATCTCCACGGTCATTTTCCAAACATCATTTTCAACCCTCCTGGCCTCATAGTTGTTATTTTATTACCCCAGTCATCTTCCTGCCCCAGGGCAGGAAGGCATTTCTGCATTTCTGGCAGAGGCCATTTCCTCTCTCTGGAGCCTCCTTTCTCCTGAGAGCCACGTGACTAACTCAGGTCTGAACGCATTTGTTCAGATGCCTTCTCTGTGAGGTTCATCTGGACAAGCCTATTTAATGCGGCTACCTGCCATTTCAATCCCTGTAAGTCTGTTCTACTTTGTCTTTTCCTTCCATAGCATCATTTCCTCCTATGTGCTATCCTGACATTGATCCATGGTCTGTCTCCTTCTGCTAGAATCTAAGTGCCACAGAGGCAAGATATTTGTCTGGCTGACTGTTACAGTGTAGTTCACCTTGTATACTATGCACTATATATATATAATATTATATATATAATATACACTGTATTATATATATAATATCTAATATATAATATA
>NW_012123598.1:2887342-2890498 GCF_000951035.1 Colobus angolensis palliatus
CAAAAATTAGCGGGGTGTGGTGGCCCATGCCTGTAATCCCAACTACTTGGGAGGCTGAGGCAGGAGAATTGCTTGAATCCGGGAGGCAGAGGTTGCAGTGAGCTGAGATTGCACCACTGTACTGCAGCGAGACTATCTCAAAAAAAAGCGCTAAATTTTGTTTTTTAGAAAAACACCACCTGGCTGGGCGCAATGGCTCACACCTGTAATCCCAGAACTTTGGGAGGCTGAGGGGGGCGGATCACCTGAGGTCAGGAGTTTGAGACCACCCTGGTCAACATAGTGAAACCCTGTCTCTACCAAAAATACAAAAATTGGCGTGGTGGTGGGCGCCTGTAATCCCAGCTACTTGGGAAGCTGAGGCTGGAGAATCACTTGAACCCAGGAGGTGGAAATTGCAGTGATGGGACACTGCACCTTTGCACTCCAGCCTGGGTGACAAGAGTGAAACTCCGTCTGAAAACAAGCAAAAAAACCCCCACCACCTGTGACGGGTGAGGGAAGCAAAGTGTAAGCCACTGCGCCTGGCCCACAGGCGTTGTTTTTGAGGACATTCCTCAGTCATACCCCTGCACACAAATATCTATCTCAGAATCTGTGTCTTGGAGAACTTGACCGAGGACACACCTGCTCGCAGGACATAGAGACACTGTCTGCAGACAACGCCTTGTAGGCCGAGATTGTGACGGGGATCACCCCTCCTCCAACCTCCTACGGAGACAAGCAGTGTCTGAGTGGGGCTTGGAAGAGTTCGTAGATGATGCTCCTTCCTGGATGCAGACTGAGCTCACTCTCCAGTTAGAGAACCGGACAGTTTACCTGTTACCACCAGTTCCAGCAAGTCGCTGGGCTCTGACCAGAGCTCCCCAACCCGATAGACGCAGCTGTATCGCCCTGCCTTGCGGGAGTTCATGTCCGGGATGTGGAATTTGACTTCGTTAATCCGTTCAGGGGGTTTTGGTCTCTCCACGGCAAAAAGGCTTCCTTCAAAATGCAGCTGGTATTCAACAGCTCCATAATTTCCCTGGCAACAGAGGGTCGCTTGCTTTTCCTTTGGAACCATGTAAGTGGATTTGGCCCTGATGATCGGTTTTGGGAGAGTCTCTGGAAGGGAATCAGAGGCTGGAGTTCCAGCTGAGCCCTGTCCCCCCAACCGTAGGCTCCACCCTGCTGCTGGCCCCAGGCCCTCCTGGGAAGCCAGCACCCCACCCCCTCTCCCCAGCCGTGCTTGGGTGGAGGGTGCTTGGCCTGAACCCGAAAGAGTGACCCTGGGCTTTGAAGGAAGGACTCACGCTTCGGGGCGCTGATCCTCTGGCTCAGACACAGCCCTGGAAGACGGGAGTAATGAGATCCGTTGCCTCCCAGGCACACCCTGATCCCATTCCCCTTCCATGCAAGAACTCACCGAGGCAGAGCAGGGCACGGAGCGTGGAAGGCATCGCTCAGATTCCGCCGGCTGAGTGCTGAGCAGTACTGAGGGGTGGGGACTGAGCCCAGTGGGCCAGGGAGATGCACAGGAAGTGGTGAGTGAGCCCCAGCGCCCATCGCCAGGAAGCTTTCATGTTGACTTTTTTCATTAGAACGTTCACAACTCCCCCTCCACCTCCACCTCCACCTATGAGCCTACGGAAAGGCCATGGTCCCTCTGACAACGTCTGCGGTCTAGCCAGCTCCTCTGACACTTGTCTGCTCAGCCCGAAATGCATTTCTGGGTCAACTTCTCAATTCTGCAATGTGAAGGTGGTACCCACAGCTGACCGTGAGAAGTCAGGCCTAATGATGCTCAGAGGAAACCCCCTGAGAATCGTATAAAAACACAGGGAATTTCACAGTGAGATACTGGAACAGGAATGAAAAGAAATTAAAGAAGTGTCGCAGGATGAGCCGCAGACAGAACTCCTCAGACACTGGATTAAAGAAGGAAGAGGTTTTTTTATTCGGCCGGGAGCCTCGGCAGACTCACGTCTTAAGAGCCGAGCCCCTCAAAAAAAGAGATTCTTGGCCTTTTTAAAGGCTTACAACTCTAAGGGGTCCACGTGAAAGGGTCGTGATAAATCGAGCAAGCATGGGAAACGTGACTGGGGGCTACGTGCATCAGGTAACAGAACAAAAATTTTACATACATGCTTTTTTCATACAGTGTCTGGAGTTTACAGATAACACAAGTAGTTTAGGTCGGGGTTGATGTTATTATTACTCCTTTTTTTAACTCCTAGGGCCGGGTGGTGGTGCCAAGGTTGTCTGGCTATTGATCTTACTTTTGCTTCTTTCTAACTTTTTGCTTTCTGTCTCCTCCTGTCTTGTGAACTAGGCAGGGTTGGGGGAGGAGAGCAGCAGGAGGAGTAGTGGTCTCCTTCCTTAACAGCAAAAGCTCAGTTGTATGTAAGAAAACCCAGTTCCCCCTGAGGAAGAGAAAGAGGTGGAATCCTTTAAAAATTAGCTGTCTGTGTTTCTGTCTGTGGCTAGTGAGCCTTATCTCTCCCTTCGAAGGCATTGTGAAGACCCTATTTCTCCAGCTGTGCAGCCGCAAAGTCACTAGGCAGATAAACTCAAGTCGCAAAACGTGTTTTTCCTTGAAAAGTACGAAAGAATGTAATGCATGTCTCAGTGGAATAACTGTCTTTGTTTCTCGCTTCTGTAATATGCTTCCCCGTGCACAGATCTCCTCTGGCCCCATGAAATGCTTAAAAGGTAACCGGACTCTTTGTCCGGGGCTCAGTCTTTTTGGATGTTGATCTGACTGGGCTGGTGCACCTAAGGGAGGAGACCACCCCTCACATTGTCTTATGCCCAATTTCTGCTTCCAAAGAAAGAAGAAGTAAAAACTAAAAGGCAGAAATGAAATCCACAGGCAGCCAGCCCGGCGCCGCCGCACCCTGAGCCTGGTAGTTAAAGATGGACCCCTGACCTAATTGGTTCTGTTATCTATAGATTACAGACATTGTATAGAAATGCACTGTGAAAATCCCTATCTTAGGCTGGGCGCGGTGACTCACGCCTGTAATCCCAGCACTTTGGGAGGCTGAGGTGGGTGGATCACGAGGTCAGGAGATCGAGACCAGCCTGGCTAAGAAGGCAAAACCCCATCTCTACTAAAATACAAAAACTTAGCTGGGCATAGCGGTGCACGCCTGTAGTCCCAGCTACTCAGGAGGC
>NW_012123598.1:2890609-2891469 GCF_000951035.1 Colobus angolensis palliatus
CAGAACAAACTGAAGATATGGGCCAGAACTTGTATAAAGTGTGAAAAGCAGTCAATAAAGAGAATTAGAAATACTTTGCATTTTCTTTTTATCACAGGACGTGAGTTAAGCCAAGAATACAGTAGAAATTTTATCAGGTAGAGATAAGCTCTCAGTAAAGGATAAAAGTGGGCATAAGTCCCTCCAGTTTCACTGGAAGTAGGACCTTACATTTTTATAATTATATTTTCATACATAAACTACTGGACGATGAAGTAAATAGTAATCAGTGAAAGAGCTACATATGACCAATTTCGATTTCCTTTGAGTAAAGTCTGTCAAGGGTAAAGCTATGAAAGTTTATAAGGAAAAAGAATGGAAGACTATTTGAGTTTTGTACACAAGAATTTAATACATGCACACTTGGTAATATATATGAATATTATGAAAACTAAGTGAAAAAATAAATTAATGAGTTGAGGCAAAACACATGTCTGTGTTCCTTGTATGAAAATCCCATAGAAATAGGGTTTGTGAAATAAATAGGGTAATCCCCCTGTAGGATTATGACTTTCACCCTTATCAATTTGTAGATGAACAAACACAACCGAAGGCTGAGGTAGGAGGATTGCTTGAGACCAGGAGTTCGAGACCAGCTCCGGCAACATATAGGGAGAGCCTCACTTTAACAATAAAAAATAAAGGAGGGGGGTTACTGAACATATTTGGCATGCTTACCAACCATTTATATTTGGGGAAGACACATTTAAAAATATAAAAAGAAGGCCGGGCGCAGTGGCTCACGTCTATAATCCCAGCACTTTGGGAGGCCAAGGAGGGCGGATCATGAGGTCAGGAGTTTGAGATCAGCTTGGCCAACA
>NW_012123598.1:2893144-2899301 GCF_000951035.1 Colobus angolensis palliatus
ATTCTCCTGCCTCAGCCTCCTGAGTAGCTGGGACCACAGGCTCACGCCACCACGCCCGGCCAGGCAGGTTGTGTTTTCTTTTCATTCTCTCCTCACTTGGTGATTTCATTAAATATCTAATCATATCTCTACAACACCACCAGAACAAGGTGGAATCCTAATCAGAATATCTGTAGCTCAATCCTGGATAATGAAGGGGCGAGTCCGTGGAACACTTGAAAAGATGCTGGGGAGGTAACTGGACATGAGCATGTGAACCTCAGGACAAAGGCTGGTCTGAGAAGAGCCTTTAGAGTCTTCACCACTGGGCAAGGTGATTCACACCTGTAATCCCAGCACTTTGTGAGGCCGAGGCAGACAGATCACTTGAGGCCAGGAGTTTGAGACTAGCCCGGGCGACATGGCAAAACCCCATCTGTACTAAGAATACAAACAGTAGCCTGGTGCAGTGGTGCACGCCTGTGGTCCCAGTACTTAGGAGGCTGACGCACGAGAATTGCTTCAACCTGGGAGGTGGAGGTTGCGGTGTCAACAGAGATTGCGCCACTGCACTCCAGCCTGGGCGACAGAACGAGGTTCTGTCTCAAAATAAATAAATGAATAAAATAAAAATGGGGCTCATGATAGAGGTTTTAAAAGTCTCTCCTATGACCTCTCACTCACTATTTGGTCACCAAATGTGGTCACTATTTGAACTCTCACTCACTATTTGGTCACTAAATGGTCACCATGAGTGACTATTTGATCACTCATGGTGGATTCTAGTATGGTCGGCGAGTTCGAGGATTTCCAGCTGCAACTGGAAAGGAGAGGTGTGCTAGACAAGGTTGAGCCTGGTATCTACTGTCTCAACACAACCCGTAAACATGTGACTCTAAGTTAGCCCTTCTTGACTGGGCACGGTGGCTCACGCTTGTAATCCCAGCACTTTGGGAAGCTGAGGCGGGTGGATCGCAAGTTCATGAGATCGAGACCAGCCTGACCAACATGGTGAAACCCTGTCTGTATGGTCCCAGCTACTCAGGAGGCCGAGGCAAAAGAATTGCTTGAACCCGGGAGGCGAAGGTTGCAGTGAGCCGAGATGGTGCCACCGCACTCCAGCCTTGGTGACAGAGCAAGACTCCATCACAGAAAATAAAATAAAATGAGTTAGTCCCTCTTTTCTCCATAGACCACAAGTTTTCAATGAACACTGTCTGGAGAACTCTAGCGAGGAAGTGAAAGTGGAAAGTGTGGTGGGGAAGCCTTTCTGTCTCCACTGTCCTGGAGTGAGTGAGTCTTTGCCTCTCTCCACTTTATTCTCAGTGCACCTCTTCATATTCATATTCCTGCCCAGTGACAAGGCCCTGGACAGCCAACCCGGACACAGGGCTGGACAGGGAGGTACCTACCTGTGACCACAAGCTCCAGGTCATTACTGGGGAAAGACCACAGGTAGGGGCTCCTGTTGTACCAGCCATAGCACCTGTAGCTCCCTGAGACATTGAGGTCCACAGGACCCAGAGAGAAGTTGGCCGGGTGTTCCCCACTTTGGTGCTGTGGCAGAGAAAGTTCTCCCTCCTTGGCCAGTGAAAATCTATCAAATGGGATGTGTGCTGAGCTGCATGTGATGGAAATATTCTCTCCCGGCATCAACACCGGACCCCGATCCGCAGAGAGGGAAGGTTTGTCATATAAGCCTAAGAGAGAAAAGAGTGAGCTATTAGCAAGACCTTTTCTCCTTTATTTTTTTCTTCTTCTTCTTATTGTTATTATTATATATATTTTTTGAGACGGAGTTTTGCTCTTGTTGCCCAAGCTGGAGTGCAATTGTGTGATCTCAGCTCACTGCAACCTCCGCCTCCTGGGTTCAAGTGATTCTCCTGCCTCAGCCTCCTGAGAAGCTGGGATTACAGGTGCGCACCACCACGCCCAGCTAATTTTTGTGTTTTTAGTAGAGATGGGATTTCTCCATGTTGGTCAGGCTGGTCTTGAACTCCTGACCTCAGGTGATCTGCCCACCTTGGCCTCCCAAAGTACTGGGATTACAGGCGTGAGCCACCGCGCCTGGCCTATTATTGTGTTTTGAGATGGAGTCTCGATCTGTCACTGAGGCTGCAGTGCAGTGGCACAATCTTGGCTCACTGCAACCTCCACCTCTGAGGTTCAAGTGATTCTCCTGCCTCAGCCTCCCGAGTAGCTGGGGTTACAGGCACCTGCCACCACACCCAGCTAATTTTTGTATTTTTAGTAGAGACGAGGTTTCACCATGTTGGTCAGGCTGGTCTTGAATCTCTGACCTCAGGTGATCTGCCCACCTCAGCCTCCCAAAGTGCTGGGATTACAGGCATGAACCACAGTGCCCAGCCTCTTTTTTCTTTTTAAAATTTTATTTATTTATTTTAGAGAGGGTCTCACTCTGTCGCTCAGGCTGAGGGCAGTGGCATAATCACGACTCACTGCAGCCTCGACCTCCCAGGCTCAAGTGATCCTACCATCTCAGCCTCTCAAGTAGCTGAGACTACAGGTGGGTGCCACCATGCCCCGCTAATTTTTTGATTTTTTTGTACAGATGGGGTCTTACTATGTTGCCTCGGCTGGTCTCCTGGGCTTAAGTGATCTGCCTGTCTTGGCTTCTCAAAGCGCTGGGATTACTGCGCCCGGCCTCCCAAAGCGCTGGGATTACAGGCCTGAGCCACGGCGCCTGGTCACAGCCACTACTTCAGCCAGGCTTTCAACAACAGCCAGTTCAGCATCAACAGTCATATTCCCATGGACAGTTTAAACCTTTGCACTTTGAGGAGATGAAATGGCACTTTGCTTCTGTGGTCTTCCCTGCAACAACCCATAACTCAGTCTAGTCATGAGCAAAACACCGGACAATTTCCAATAGTGGGAGTACCGTTGAAAATGATGGACCACTACTCTCAAAACTGACAAGGCCATGGAAAACCAGCAACATCTGAGAAGCTGTGACAGCCTGGAGAAAGCTAAAGATACATGACACCTGAATGCAACGTGAAATCTGTGTGTGTGTGTGTGTGTGTGTGAGAGATGGAATCTTGCTCTGTCACCCAGGCTGGAGTGCAGTGGCGTAATCTCGGCTCATTGCAACCTCCGCCTCCCGGGTTCAAGCAATTCTCCCGCCTCAGCCTCCTGAGTAGCAGGGATTATAGGTACGTGCCACCAGGCCCGGCCAATTTTTTCCATTTTCAGTAGAGACGGGGTTTCACTGTGTTGGCCAGGCTGGTCTCGAACTCCTGACCTCAGGTGATCCACCCACCTCGGCCTCCCTAAGTGCTGGGATTACAGGTGTGCGCCACTGTGCCTGGCCGCAATGTGAAATCTTGAATGGGATCCTGGAACAGAGAAAGACTATCAGGTAAAAACTAAGAAAATGTAAATAAGTGATAGACTTTAGCTGAGAATCTGTCACTATTTGTTCATTAATGGTGAGAAATGTGCCATAGTGATGTCAGATGTTAACTCTGGGGGGAGTGGGTGCCAGATAGCTGAGAACTCTGTGAAGCAGTCATCTCAATTTTTTTTTTTTTTGGTAAATCTAAAACTTATCGAAAAATACTCTATTAAAAATAAGAAAAAAAATCACACCAGGGCTGTGGATCCTGGATGTTTCCTTACCTGTCACCACTAGCTCCAGGGTGTCACTGTACCGGAACCTGGAGAGCCCTATCTTATATTGGCACTGATAGCGCCCTGCTTTGTTTGCGTCCATGTGGTCAATGATGAACTCAGGCGTAGTATCATTCCAAAACCCCAGTTTTTCGTCTCTCTTCTTGTACGTGGAGTTTTTTAGCATCATCAGCCTGGTCAGGTAAGCGTCAGGAATGGCCTGGCACTGGATTTTCACAGACCCACCCCAGGGAACCACAGGACTTGAACTGGTAGATATGAAGGGCGTGGGAAAGTCCCCTGGAAGAAAACAAAGCCCAGACTGAGGTGGCCCGCCATGGGGAAGCCATTCCTTTCCTTCTTTGTGGGGGAAGTAAAAATACATTAGGGTGTGAAGAACCTGTCATTCTTTATGTAAAGAAAAATTTAGGCCAGGTGCAATGGCTCATGCCTGTAATCCCAGCACTCTGGGAGGCCGAGGCGGGCGGATCACGAGGTCAGGAGATAGAGACCATCTTGGCTAACATGGTTAAACCTCGTCTCTACTAAAAATATGAAAAATTAGCCAGGCATGGGGGTGGGCGACTGTAGTCCCAGCTACTTGGGAGGATGAGTCAGGAGAGTGGCTTGAACCCGGGTGGTGGAGCTTGCAGTGAGCTGAGATCCCGCCATGGCACTCCAGCCTGGGTGACAGAGTGAGACTCCATCTCAATTAAAAAAAAATAAATAAAAATAAACATTTAAATAATTTATGATGCTGAGGTTTGGGGTACGATGGATCCTGTCGCCCAGGTACTGAGCATAGTACCAAGTAGGCAGTTTTCAAGCTCCTCTCTTCCCCCCGTCTAGTTGTCTCCAGTGTCTATGGTTGCCATCTTTATTTTTTTTTTTTGTTATTATTTTTCGAGACAGAGTCTCGCTCTGTCGCCCAGGCTGCAGTGCAGTGGTGCAATCTCGGCCCCCTGCAACCTCTGCCTCCTGGGTTCAAGCAATTCTCCTGCCTCAGCCTCCCGAGTAGTTGGGATTACAGGTGCCCGCCACCATGCCTGGATAATTTTTGTATTTTTAGTAGAAATGGGGTTTCACCATGTTATCCAGGATGGTCTCGATCTCCTGACTTCGTGATCTGCCCGCCTCGGCCTCCCAAAGTACTGGGATTACAGGCGTGAGCCACCATGCCCGGCAGCTATGGGTTCCCCTGGGAAGCACTGAGATGGCAGATCAGGTGATTCCAACCACCCTTGCTGAGAAGGACTCATCAGCTTGGGTGGCGACCGAGCGGTGAGGAGCCCTCATTCTACGAACACTCAGAAGGGTGAAATGCCTGATCTCATCAGCCTGCAGAGGAGTGGGGTGGTCCTCCCTCCATAGGGCTGGCCAGGGAAGGATACAGCCTGTCTTCCCACCATGCCCTGCCTGAGGGAGCCCCGTGGGCAGAACAATCCTAACAAAGGAAATGGTGGGTGCAGAGCCAGTGATTGTAGGAGGCTCCTCCAAGGCCCAAGAATGGACCAGGTGAGGGAGTCACCCCTCCCCACAACCACAGAGCACTACTGCTAACTTTGTCAAAATACAAGCGTTGGGGTGCCAAGGCAGACAGATCACTTAAACCCAGGAGTTTGAGACCAGCCTGGCAAACATGATGAAACCCCATCTCTACAAAAAGAAAAAAAAAAAAAAAGTTACAAACATTTTCTCGGTATGGTGGTGTGTGCTTGTAGTCCCAGCTACTTAGGAGGCCGAGGCAGGAGGATCATTTAGCCTGATAGGTGGAGGCTGCAGTGAGCTGAGACTGTGCCACTGTGCTCCAGCCTGGGCGACAGAGCAAGACTCTGTGTCAAAAAACAAAACAAAAAACGAAACAAAACTACAAAACAGCCTTGTGGCTAAGATCCTGTATGCTGGCCAACCCTTTTAAGTGCCACCTGCTGGAACACACGTCAAAATACAAGACTGAAATATTTTGCCAGTATACAACGAAGTGAAAAATCCAGCCACAAATAAAGATTCCGTGCAGAGTCCTGGCATCTGAAAAGACCCAGAAATGAAGCTTGCTAATATACCCCCCGTTATACCAAGGACAAGAATTTAGCTATCAGTAAAGACCCTGTGCGAAGCCCCAGCCCTCTGAAACCACCCAGAAAAGAAGTCTACTGACTGCATTCAAATTACATCACAGTTAAAAGAAAAAAGAAAAACATTCCAATTGCACCACACTTAAAGGAACATTAGCCCACACGGATGAGAAAGAATTAGCACAAGACTCAAAAAGCAACAGTGTCTACCTTCCTCCAAATTTCCACACCAGCTTCCCAGCAAGGGCTCTTTACCAGGCGGAAGTGGCTGAAAGGACAGAAATAGAATTCAGCATATGCGTAGAAATTAAGGTCATCAAGATTCAGGAGACAGTTGAAACCCAATGCGGGGAATCGAAAGATTACGATAAAATGACACAGGGGGCCGGGCACGGTGGCTCAAGCCTGTAATCCCAGCACTTTGGGAGGCCGAGACGGGCGGATCACGAGGTCAGGAGATCCAGACCATC
>NW_012123598.1:2899502-2906585 GCF_000951035.1 Colobus angolensis palliatus
AAAAAGAAAAAAAAGAAATTAAAAAAAGAACATGAAGACCTAACTATCCTAAATATTATGCACCTAACACAGAAGCACCCAGATTCATGAAGCATGTTCTGAGAGACCAACCCAGAGACTTAGACAACCACACAATAATACGGGGAGACTTTAACATCCCGTAGACAGTGTTAGATCACTGAGGCAAACAAAGATATTCAGGACCTGAACTCAGCACTGGACCGAAGGGACCTGATAGACACCTACAGAACTCTTCACCCCCAAAACAACAGAATCGACATTGTTTTCATCGCCCCGTGGCACATACTCTAAAGTCGATCATACAATCAGACATACAACAATCCTTAACGAACCCAGAATAGCAAAATCACACCAGGCACATTCTCAGAGCACAGTGGAATAAAAATAGGAATAATTACTAAGAAAACCACTCAAAACTGTACAATGCATGGAAATTAAACAGTCTGTTCTGGAATTTGTGGGTAAAGGCAGCAGAATCTCTGAGACACAACTAAGGCAGTGTTAAGGGGGAAGTTTATAGCACTAAACTCCCACGTCAAAAAGTTAGAAAAAGTTCAAATTAACAACCTAACATCACAACGAGAGGAACTGAGAGAACTAAGAGAAAATCAACCCCAAAGCTCGTAGAAAACGAGAAATAACCAAAACCAGAACTGAACGGAAGGAGATTGAGACGCAAAAAACCATTCAGAAGATCAGCAAATCCAGGAGTTGGATTTTTGAAAAAGTTAGTAAGACAGGTGACTAGTTAGACTAATTAAGAAGAAAAGAGAGATGATCCAGATAAACACAAACAGAAACAACAAAGGGGATATTACCACTGACCCCACAGAAATACAATCGTCAGAGAATATTATGAACACCTCTATGCACACAAACTAGAAAATCCAGAATAAATGGAGAAATTCCTGGACACATACACCCTTCTGAGATTGAACCAAGAACAAATTGAATCCATGAACAGACCAATAATGAACTCCAAAATTGAATCAGTAATAAAAAGCCTACAGAGCAGGAAAAGACCAGTCCCAGACAAACTCACTGCTGAATCCCATCAGATGCATAGACAAGAGCTGGTACTATACCTACTGAAACTTTCCAAAAAATTCAGGAGGAGGAATGCCTCCCCAAGTCATTCTATGAGACCAGCATCATCCTGATGCAAAAACATGGCAGAGACACAATAAAACCAGAAAACTTCAGGACAATATCCTTGTTGAACATAAATGCAAAAATCCTCAAGAAAATACTAGCAAACAATCCAGCAGCACATCAGAAAGCCAATCCACCACCATCAGGTAGGCTTTATTTCTGGGATGCAAGGTTGATTCAATATACACAAATCTTAAATGTGATTCATAGAATAACCGCCCCGCCACACACATATAATCATCTCAATAGAGCTTTTGATAAAATCTGACATCCCTTTATGCTAAAAAACCTCGACAAACTGGGCATTGAAGAAATATACTTCAAAATAACAAGAAAGATCTATGATAAACTCACAGCCTACATAATATTGAATGGGCAAAAGCTGGGAGTATTCCCCTTGAAAACTGGCACAAGACATGGATGCCCTCTCTCACTACTTCTATTCAACATAGTACTGGAAGCCCTAGCCAGAGCAATCAGGCGAGAAAGAAATGAAAGGCATCCAAATAGGAAGAAAGGAAGTCAAACTCTCCCTGTTTGCAGACGATATGATTCTATACCTAGAAAACCACAGTCTCTGCCCAAACACTTCTTAATCTGATAAACAACTTTGACAAAGTTCCGGGATACAAAATCAATATACAGAAATCAGTAGCATTCCTATGCACCAAAAACATCTCAGCTGAGAGCCAAATCAAGAACAGAATCCATTCACAATTACTACAAAAAGAATAAAATACCTAGGAATACAGCTAACCACGGAGGTGGAAGATATCTGCAAGGAGAACTACAAAATGCTGCTCAAAGAAATCACAGATGACACAAACAAATGGAAAAACATTCCATGCTCGTGGATAGGAAGAATGAATATTGTTCAACACACAAATAATTCAGGCTTTAGAAGGAGCTAGAAGAGAGAAGACATGGATGGACATGGGGCTTACACCCATTAGGAGGCTAAGGCAGTAGTAGTTGGGGTGGCAGAATATTCAGTAGTACTCTAAGACTACTTCATGCATAGTACCGCAGTAGTACTATAGAATACTAGAATGTTCAGTAGGGTTAGACTATGGCAGCATCCCTTTAAATGAAGTGACAGGAGGAAATAGGTTGCTAAAACAAAATAGAATCAGCATAAGGAAGGATGTTGGGCAAATGACTCCTGACTTCCTCTTTCTTGCAGTTTTGAGCATTCAGTAAATTACAGATCCTTCATGGGCAGTCTAACACAGGCAAGGACTAACTATAAATCCAGGCCTGAGCATTAATGAGTCTGAAGGATATGGCTATAACAAAGTGTGATAGAAATTATGCAAGAGAAGCACAGCAGAAACAACTAGAATGGGGACGAAAATAAGAATCTGTGCTTCAGGCTATTCCTCAATTTCTTTATCCTAGCTTCCAAGAGGATCTAAAGGGGCTGGGAGAGATTTACAGGACACTTACCTTCCTGTGCCTGAATCCTCTGGCCCAGACAGAGCACTGGAAGAGAAGGATTTATGAAAAGTCAAGCTTCCATTTCCAACCTTTATGACAAATCACGTTCTGTAATGATAGACCAGAAAAAGACCAGTACCAGATGGAGACACAGCTCAGTCCCACCAGATACATAAAGAAGAGCTAGTATTTTTTTTTTTTTTTTTTTTTTGAGATGGAGTCTCGCTCTGTCACCCAGGCTGGAGTGCAGTGGCACGATCTCGGCTCACTGCAAGCTCCGCCTCCCAGGTTCATGCCATTCTCCTGCCTCAGCCTCCTGAGTAGCTGGGACTACAGGCGCCCGCCACCTCGCCCGCCACCTCGCCCGGCTAGTTTTTCTTCGTATTTTTAGTAGAGACGGGGTTTCACTGTGTTAGCCAGGATGGTCTCGATCTCCTGACCTCGTGATCCGCCCGTCTCGGCCTCCCAAAGTGCTGGGATTACAGGCTTAAGCCACTGCGCCCGGCCTAATAAAAATATTAAACCTTGAGTCCCACAAGCTAGCTCGGTTGGACTTGGGCAGAAACAAAGTTATAGACATATTGATAAAGACTGCCTTTCCACTAAGGAGGTCAGAATCTCCTTGGCAGCCACTAAAATCTCCTAGTCATACTGTCAAGAGACACCTGGATTATTTTGGGATTTCCCTATTTTCCCCTCTAACCCACATTTACTCTGAAACTCACCAAGACACAGGAGGGTGGTCTCTTTGGGGTCCATCACGCTGACACGGCCTCCGCCCTGTTGGCCTCCTTTTGATTCACATTAGCAGGATGACAGATACTCTTATGACAATAAGCTCCACAGGAAGTATGAGGAAGTGTGAGGACAGAGTCCCTGGTCAGCAAATTTCCACATCTGTTGCCTCAGAGCAAAGTAGAACAGTTTGTTCCCGAAGAACTTAGTTCCAGGTTGCTCTTGGGTGGAGCCCAAGAGAAGACATATATATATATATTTTTTTAAAAATAGAGATGGGGTCTTGCTGTGTTGGCCAGGGTACTCTCTAACTCCTGGCCTCAATAAATCCTCCTGCCAAAGACCTGTATTTCTATGTATGTTTCAGATGAGAAGTGAATGAGAAGTGAATTTTCATCAAGCCAGTGTCTAACAGTGTTCAAATCCATCTTTGAACCAGGTCCTACATCCCATCTTTGAACCAGGTCCTACATCCAAATGGAAAAGCTTGGGACAGAATATAAGGTGGTGGATACCATTCAGGCAGAGATTGTCTTCACTGGGCCGTCAGTCAAAAGCTCCGTGGCTTTGTCTGTTCTGAACCTATGTTTCATCTCTGGGATTCGTGGCCTGAGTATATTTACTTGGGCTTGATCGGGTGTGCAGTATACCCTTACCCTGGGGATGATCTCAATGCCAGAATGTGGAGGCATTTTCTCTGGCGCTATTTGTCATCTCTAAAGAAATAATCTACTATTTTATTATACTGTTCTTTCTATTTGTATAAATTTAAGGAGCACAAGTGAAATTTTGTTAGGTGGATATTTTGTGTGGTGGTAAAGTCTGGGCTTTTAATGTAATTATCCTCAAATAATGTACATTGTCACTCATTAAGTTTTTTTTTTTAACTTTTATTTTAGGTTCAAGGGTACATGTGAAGGTTTGTTATATAGGTAAACTTGTGTCATGGGGATTTATTGTACAGATTATTTCATTACCTAGGCACTAAGCCTGGTACCGAAGAGTCGCTTTCCTGCTCCTTTCCCGCCTCCCATCCTCTACCCTAAAGGAGACCCCATTGTCTGTTGTTCCCTTCTGTGTGTTCATGAGTTCTATTATTTAGCTTCCACCCATAGGTGAGAACATGCTGTATTTGGTTTTCTGTTCTTGTATACTTTGCTAAGGGTAATGGCCTCCAGCTCCGTCCATGTCCCCACAAAAGATATGAACTCATCCTTTTTTATGGCTTCAAATTAATTTTGTTTTTAATCTTATTATTTATGTTGTTTTGATTGTAGACTCCTGGCTATCACAAACTCTTCAAGTGTGGAAAGTGAAATATTCGAGATTAAACCTTCTACTATCTTATTTTCATTTTAATACATCATCAGTTAGGCCTTCCAACGCGCGAAGTAGTTTGAAGTCCTGAGCTTGTCCCATATTTCAGAAAGCAGATCCGCTTCCACGTTGGCTGTTTCATTTGTGCAAATTGAAGTGACCTTTTGTTTCACCACATTTTGTTAATTTCCACATACGTATTTACGTTCAGGAAATTTGGAAACATTATGTTCTGGAAATTTGGTGTTGATGATTGCATGAAATTGACAACATTCTAATTTTCTTTTGTCGTTGTTGTTGTTACTTATGCCTTATTTATTTATTCCTTTGTTCTCACTTGAATGGGACTTTGGGTGAAAGACAAATAATGACTGTACTCTTAGTTGAGTATTTAAAATGCAGAGAGGAGTAGTGGAAAATTCATAGATTGTAAAGGCAGGATGACCTGATTAAAAATACTATTGTTGACTAGGTGCGGTAGCTCACGCCTATAATCCCAGCACTTTGGGAGGCCAAGGCGGGTGAATCACTTGAGGTCAGGAATTTAAGACCAGCCTGGTCAATATGGTGAAACCCAGTCCCTACTAAAAATACAAAAAATTAGCTGGGTGTGGTGGTGGGAGCCTGTAATTCCAGCTACTTGGAAGGCTGAGGCAGGAGAGTCACTTGAACCCAGAAGGCAGAAGTTGCAGTGAGCCAAGATCACTGCACTCCAGCCTGGGCAACACAGAGCGAGACTGTGTCTCAAAAAAGCAAAAAAACAAGAAAGCAAAGAAACAAGAAAACTGTTGTGATGGTTTACAAATGATACGGCTTTCTATTGGGAGAGAGATACTAATCGGTTCAAGTTCAGGAACCTCAGTGGCCATCATTTACTAGTGGGCCGGAACCGATTGCGTCAACTTACCACCACGTTTGCTGTGGTTTCCTCCTTCTGTGGAACAGGAATGGTAACGTAGCCGTGGGGTGCCAAGATATTTGGTTAAACATTATTCTGTGTGTGTCTGTGGGGGTGTTTCTGAATGAGATTATCATTGGAGTTAGTGTAATTTATAAAGCAGATTGCACTCCCTAATGTGAGTCGGCCTCATTCAATCAGGTGGGGCCTGAACAGAACAAAAAATTGAACTGGTAATGTAAGATGAAGTTCCTTTTGCTTGGACATCAGTCTTTTCTGGCCCTTGAACTCTCACTGAAGCATTGACTCTTTAGATGTTGAGCCTGCTAGCTTTTTTTTTTTTTTTTTGGGATAGAGTCTCACTCTGTCACCCAGGCTGGAGTGCTGTGGCGCGATTTCGGCTCACTGTAACCTTCACCTCCTGGGTTCAGGCAATTCTCGTACCTCAGCCTCTGAGTAGCTGGGATTACAAGTGAGCGCCACTACACCCGGCTGATTTTTGTATTTTTAGTAAAGATGGGGTTTCTCCGTGTTGGCCAGGCTGGTCTTGAACTCTGACCTCAGGTGATGTGCCCGCTGCCTTGGCCTTCCAAAGTGTTGGGATTACAGACGTGAGCCACCGTGCCCAGAATGAGCCTGCCGGCTTTTGGACTGTTATGTATACCGCTGACTCTCTTGGTTCTGAGACTTTTGCACGTAGACTGGAACTACACGTGGACTTTCCTGGGTCTTCAGCTTGCAGATGGCAGATCATGGGACCTGTCAGTCTCCATAGTTGCATAAGCCAATATACAAATACCCTATCTGTGTATCAATCATTATATACCTGCCATTATCCACCTATCTGTCTCTCATTATTTGTGATATCACTATATATCTATCATTATCCATCTGTCTATCATTATTTGTGAAATCATTATCATTATCCACTATCATTATTTGTGAAATCATTATCATTGTCCATCTGTCTATCGTTATTTGACTATCAATCATTACCTATATATCTATCATTATTAGTACTGATTATTTTTTTCTGGAGAACCCTGACTACGACAGCTTCTATGTTCCTGTCTCAACTGTCACCAATCCCCTTAGCACAGGGTCTGTCATAGCCATTCTGCAGCCCGAGGAATTACAAGCCGCATAACTACGTGAATCACAGTGATCCAGGGATTTAGACGGAGACACAGAAGAACTGAGGCATCTACTGGTCTCTGCATATTTTGGGATTTGGGATTTCCCAGTAGGGAAATTTGCTGGAATCTGTCTAACTGCTCACTAAGAGTTGATTGATAGGTTCCATTCTCCTTGTACGGCATAACCCTGACAAGCCCAGACTGTGACTGGCAATGGAGATCCTCAACCCTCAAGGGAGACCCTCGACCCTCGATGGGACTTTACAGTGCTCAGCTGCACCTGTGTGGAGAACTGGTCCCAAACGCCTAAGAAAGGAGGAGGCTTCTGTTTCGAGGAGGAAGAAGGGGAGCTGCTTCTCTATCCACTGACCCCAGAGGTACCGCAGA
>NW_012123598.1:2907070-2907452 GCF_000951035.1 Colobus angolensis palliatus
TTTTTTTGTATTTTTAGTAGAGACGGAGTTTCACCATGTTGGCCAGGCTGATCTCGAACTCCTGACCTCGTGATCCACCCGCCTTCGCCTCCACCTCCCAAAGTGCTGGGATTATAGGTGTGAGCCACTGCGTTCAGCCACTTTCTGCAGTTTTAAAGGCAATTCCCGTGAATTAGAGTATGCTTCGGTACTGAGGTAAGCATGGCACGGCTTTCTGAAAATAAAGTTGAAACTTAGAGATTGCTTTCAGCTTTATTGAGACATGATTGACAAATGGAAATTGTATATATTTAAGGTGTATTACACTTGATGTTTTGATGTATGTATACGTGGTGACATGATCATCACAGTCAAGCTAGTTAACATATCCATCATCTGACAG
>NW_012123598.1:2908047-2920412 GCF_000951035.1 Colobus angolensis palliatus
CTTTCTTTCTTTCTTTCTTTCTTTCTTTCTTTCTTTCTTTCTTTCTTTCTTTCTTTCATGGTGAGGACCCTTAAGATCGACTCTCCCACGCTCGCCTCCGCAGCACATATACTAAACTTGGAACGATACAGAGAAGATTAGCATGGCCCCTGCACAAGGATGACACACAAATTCGTGAAGTGTTCCATATTAAAAAAAAAAAATCTACTCTTCTGGTAAATTTCAAGTATAGAGTACAGTATTGTCAACTATAGTGGCCAAGCTGTACAAGAGACCTTCAGACCGATTCCTCCTGAACACCTGAAACTTTGCATCCTTTGATCAACATCTCCCAATTCCCTCCCCCACGCTGACCCTGTAGTTCTAGTGAGTTCCCTAAACTCTGATGTCTCAATTTCATTTAGTCATTTTCCTGCAGATACATCTACTCACTCCTACTGCCTCTTATTATCCTGAGCCTTGGGGGCAGTTTCTGCGCCAAGTGGAAATGTGGAAATGAGATATTACAAAGAAAAACCTTTGCCCACCTAGAGAGGAATCTGATATTTTCCAAGAGGACTCATGATTACATGTTGAAATGATAATATTTTGAGTCTATTTGGATTATAAAATAATACTTTGGATCTACTAGGTTAATATTTTGGGTCTATTGGGTTAATGATATTATGGGTCTATGGGGTTAACTTAAATTAATGTTATCTGTTTCTTGTTAGCTTTTTATTTTGGATACTAGCGAATTTAAAAGAATGTATGTGGTTTGCATGACGTTTCTACAGGACAGAACTTTATCTGTAGATTTAGGGAGTCACAACAAAATTACAAGCATTGTTTTTGGTGAAAAAGAGAAAAATGATTACAAATTCACATGGAAAAGCAAACAGCCTATAATAATAATAATGGCAATCTTAAAGAGGAAGGAGAAATTAGAGGATTCAGGCTACCAAATTTTAAGGAGTTCTCTAAGGCTACATAAGGTGCAGCATCCTCGTGAGAGTGGACACAGAGAGCCACTGAGCAGGAAAGAGTGTGTAAAATACATCCGTGTACACACAGTCCCTTTATAGTTGACAGAGGCTGCCATGTGGGTTGAGGTGGAATAGAATGTCTTCTCCATAAATAACATTGGACCAGAGGGTTACACGTAGGAAAAAATAAATCTAAGCTTATTTTCACACTGTAAAAACACTGCTTATTGTTTTATCTTATTGTTGTACATTTTAAGAATTTATTTTAAAAATTGATGAATAAAAATTATATGCAGTCATCCTTCACTATTCTTGGGTGATTGGTTTCAGGATCTCCGCTCAGACACCAATCTGCAGGTACTCAAGTCTCTTACATGAAATGGTGCAGCATTTGCATATAACCCATGCTCATCCTCCTGTGTACATGAAATCATCTCTAGATTACTTATAATTCCGGATACAGCCTACATACCACTTCATTTGTATTCATTCAACATAGTTTTGCTTTTTGGAACTTTGTGGATTTTTTCTCTGAATATTTTTGATTTATAGTTGGCTCAACAAACACCTGTAAACCCCACAGATACGGAGGAGTGACTGTGTATTTATAGTATGAGAGATGATGTGTCAACATGTGTCCCCGTGGACAGGAGACTAACAAGGCCTATGACTCTACAAATGTTTCATCTTGGAATGGCTTTGCCAGCCTTCCAGGTGTGCAGAGAGTAAGAATATCACTTGTTCATGTGATTCACGATCCTTGCAACCTCCTGTGTGCTGCATCATTGGATGGAAATTGGAGTTCCAGACAGAAATCAGGCTCCACCCTGCTTCCAGAAGCTCAGATTCCAGGGGTGAGAACCCAGTGGAGAACATATGGGGCTATATGGACATAGTAATGATAACACCGGAAACTTTTGGGGAATAAAGAGTCACATTACCTAAAGGATGAGGGCAGATGTGTTTATTTGAAGAGGAGAGAGCTACATTGAAATGATAAAAAAATTTATAAGTTTCACTGCTGACAGAAGGCTGAAAGATAATCTGAGGGGAGGTGGAACAGCATGAGGGAAGGTGGAACAGCACATGTCTAAGTGCTGTGTTAAGAGGAAGCCTCTTGTATGTTTGGAATTGTGAGTTCCTCCGTGTGACTGCAGCCTCCAGTAGGACTAGGAAGTAAGCCAGTTAGGTTGGAGAGGTGGGCAGGGGTCAAGTGAAATGGAGAATTGTGGGCTAGGCAAAGGAGTATGTTTTCTCTGCAGCAGGCAGTGGGGACCTTAGACATTTGCAAGCAAGAGAGAGGCATGTTCAGATTCGTGGTGTGAGGAAGAGCAATGCCCTAAGACGCAGACTCACACCTTCAGATTCCCGCTGCTGGTACATTGGAGCTGACAAGCCGGTTTTGAGACAGGGCTGTTGTCTCCCTAGAAGACCCCTTCAAGGCCTGACGGTGGTGCTCATGGACAGAAGACAACTTTCGATCTGGGCTCAGCATTTGGCAGTTCCATGTACACGCTGGTATCTGTTGGGGGTGTCCTGAGCCTCTGAGAAGGGCGAGTGATTTTTCCCTGTGTGAAAACGCAGTGATCCAACTGTGCGTATGTCACCTCCTGAGGGTCTTGTTCATCAGAGTCCTGGAGAGAGGGAAATGTTGAGTGAGGGAGGGGCTCACATTCTTCAGGACTATTAGCGAATAAGATTGGATCCACGAGGCTGGGCCGAGGAGGACCTACCTCCCTGTTCACGGTTCTCTCCCCTGCAGGCTCTTGGTCCATTGCAGCAGCATCTGTAGGAGAAAAAAGTCATCAAAACAGCTGGGAGGGCACGTCTGGGTCCTCATTTCATGTGCAGAGCCCAACACACAGGGGGAGGCCGTAGGTGCCTGAGGTCCCTCAGCTGCCAACAGCCAGGCTCAGACATTCTGTCTCTCTGAGTTGAAGACCCCTTCCCATGAATGGCTCTCCATTGGCATCCCATTGATTCTGTCTCCCACTTTCTGCCTGTCATGGAACCTTCTCCTGGATGTCAGTGGCTGCAGGGACGTGAGGATACAGTTCAGAATCAGGCAATGGTCTGTGAGCTGAAGGCAGGGACAGGGTGTCTGGTGCTCTCTCTAGAAAGCCCTGCCTCTGTGGCTCCTGCCTTGGGCCAGAGACCATCCTGCCGGTGAGGAACACACACCTGCCTGCTCCCATCCCGCTTCCCCACACGGCCCTGAGGTCTCTGGCCTCTGCTTCATGAGACTTACTCTTTTTGTTGGAGCACCAGCGATGCAGGAGAAAGAAGAAGATGGTGAAGAGGATCATGACCACTGAGGCCCCAATCAGAACATGCAGGTGTCTGGGGATACCTGGAGGAAGAAGAGACTCCAATAAGAAGCTAATCATAGCAGTTCCTTTCTATGGATTGTCTCTCATTTCTTGATTGACAGGTAACCTTGTGGAATGTTTCCTTAGGACAAGCGGCCTGATGGCGGGAGACCCAGCTTTCTCCTACTTTCTCAGTTATAGCTCTCACAGTAACCATGGAACGTGCTGAATATACAACTGCTTTACTTTAGACGTTTGACCCCTTGAAATCTCACATTGAAATTTAACCCCCAGTGTGGGAGGTTGGGCCTCTTGGGAGGTGTTTGGGTCATGGAAGTGGAACCACCATGAATAGATCAATGCTGTCCCACACGACGGGGTTAGCAAGTTCTCCCTCTATTAGTACTCTGGGCAGCTGGTTGTTAAAAAGAGCTTGGGGCCGGGCGCAGTGGCTCGTGCCTGTCATCTCAGCACTTTGGGAGGCCAAGATGGGCGGATCACGAGGTCAGGAGATCGAGACCATCCTGGCTAACACGGTGAAACCCGTTTCTACTAAAAATACAAAAAATTAGCCGGGTGTCGTGGTGGGCGGCTAAGTAGCTGGGTTAGAGGCATGAACCACCATTCACAGCCTTGTATATTATGCTGTAATCGGTCCCTTCGTTTGTACCATGCCTCATCTATCTATCAGTCCTCTGCCAGGTATTGATTTACATGTAGGAGAAATAAATCTCAGAAAGAAATTAATGAAGCAAGGAATAAACAACTAGGAAAAATCAAACCCAGCAAGCCCTCCCTGCAAATGATTCTACCTCACAAACGCATCTTGTATCCATCCGCTTCATCCACTTAGTGTCTAAATCAGCACCACGTGTCACCAGTGGGGCGGGAATCGCCTTTTCCACAGTCTCCTAGATTCCAGGTACGCACCTGGGCCTCCCTTACGTTCCTGTCAGTCTCTGTTAATCATGTAGGGATTCCTAGTTAGCCCGAGGTGAATCCAAGGGCTGTGAGTATAAAACACACACTCCTTGTCCTCCTTAGTTTCCTGTGTGCCCAGTGTGCTCCCCTCTCTCTCCAGAGCTCTTGTAATTCTCCCCATCTCATTCCCAGCGTTTCAGGCGGAGCCTCTTCCTTCCACATAAGATTGGTTTCACCTTCGAGACTTCACGGTTGACAATTGTGTGTGGAAAATCTCTCTACCAGTCTTCCATTTTTTTCATTAACATCACAAATATGTGATTAGTGAGACCTTCTCTGTCACCTGAAATCATACACTCAGCATTATCTTTTATTTATTTTAAATTCTGGCTGGGTGCCGTGGCTCATGCCTATAATCCCAGCACTTTGGGAGGCTGAGGCGGTCGGATTACTTGAGATTGGGAGTTGGAGATAGACTGGGTAACATGGTGAAACATCGTCTCTACCAAAAATCTACAAAAAGAATTAGCCAGGTGTGGCGGCGGGTGCCTGTATCCAAGCTACTTGAGAGGCTGAGGCAGAAGAATCACTTGAACCCAGGAGGCGGAGGTTGCAGTGAGCCAAGATCGTGACACTGCACTCCAGTGTAGGGGATACAGCGAGACTCTGTCTTAATAAAAATAAATAAATAAATAAATAAACAAACAAATAAATAGATTTTATGCACAGATATTTCCCACAGATCAGCCATTTATAGGTCCACTTGTGCATTCATTTTCTTTCCTCTCGTTTACCCATCTGCAACGTCAGTGTCCCAAGAGCACAGGCCAAATGCATCCTGTTTACTATTTGTGGAAGGTAGGAGAATCCACCCCACCCCAAAAATGTCCCTGTCCTAGCCTTCATATGTTGTGAATATGTGATTTTACATGGAAAAGAGGAATGAAGATTGCAGATGGAATTATGGTTGCTAATCAGCTGAACTGAAAAGGAGGGTATCCTGGATGATATTAGGGAGATGATGGCAGATTATCTTGGTGAACGCAATATAATCCCAAAGTCCTTCAAACATGAGGAAGAAGGCAGAGGAACGTTCAGAGAAAGAGGCGTGGACAAGGAAGAAGGGTCTGAGTGATGCCATGTGAGACGTGACCTGTCTTTGTGGGTTTTGAGGAAGGAGGAAGGGAACTAGGAGCCAAGGACCATGGGAGCCTCTAGAAACTGGGACATGTGAAGAGCAGATTCTCGCCCGGAACCTTCAGAGGGAAGGCAGCCTTGCTGTCACCTTGATTTTAGCCCTGTGAGATGCATTTCATCCTTTGAGCTACAGCACTGTAAGATAATTAAAAAGCTGTTTTGTTTTCATCCACCAATTTTGTGGAAATTTGTTATGGCAACAGTAGGAAAGGATTCCAACTGCACAGCCTGAGCAAGGGGCCATGGCTGAATGAGTCAGTGAGTCGAAGTGTGTGTGCATGAGCTCTGTTCTCTGTTACTGCAAAGCTCTTTCTCTGCTGAGTCAGCCAGGGTTGCCTCATGACTAACAGGAGCTCATTCCTTGGCAACTGGATCTTCTCTAAAACACCTTGGCCTCATTAGATGTTCCCTTCCCTTCCCTCTTTCAAGCTCCCAGGAATTTATCCTCCAGTTAGGAATGCAGGGAGAACAAACACTGCATTTTTCCTGAGAAGGATATCAGATTTGCAATCATTCTTCCAGCTTGTAGGAGGTCTGAGCTGCAGAAGATTAGAGATTAAGAGACTTCACTGAGCCCTGTGCTGGGCCCAGATCCCTTTTGCTGTTGGAGTGTCTGGAGTTCAGAGAGATGGTGGAAAAACAGGCCCCCAATCAGAGCTGGGAGGTGCTGAGCCAAGGCTTGAATCCAAGGCTTCCACCTCCCCAGGTTTCCAAAAGCAGAGATAAGAGGGATTCTTTACTCACCGGTTTTGGAGCTTGGTTCAGTGGGTGAAGGCCAACTATGTGAAGGGTTTCCTAGAATAGAGACAGGAGAGAGGTAAGGAAATGAGGGTGCCTGTCCTCTACTCAATGGAAATCTTTGAGGTTGGTTCACGGCCAACACTCTGTTATCCAACACTGGGCTCTGGGAGTCCTGAGATCCTCTTCTCCACAATTTTTGTATGTGTCGCCCATTGTCTTAAGAGTTTAAGGTACAGAGAGAAAACAGGAACATCACATTACCTGACATAAAAATATGTTACAGAGCTGTAGTAAACAAAACAGCATGACATTGGCATAAGGAAAGGTGCGTAAAACAATGGAATGAAATGAAGAACACAGATAAAATCCATGCATCTACATTCAATGTCTTTCTTTTTTTTGAGATGGAATCTTGCTCTGTTACCCAGGCTGGAGTGCAGAGGTGCAATCTCGGTTCACAGCAACCTCTGTCTCCTGGGTTCAAGCAATTCTTTTGCCTCAAACTCTGGAGTAGTGGTATTACAGGCGCTGACCACAATGTTAAGCTAATTTTTGTACTTTTAGTGGGGACAGGGTTTTACTATGTTGGCCAGGCAGGCCTCAAAGTCCTGGTCTCAGGTGATCCACCCACCTTGGACTCTGAAAGTGCTGGGACTGCAGGTGTGAGCCACCATGCCCAGCCAATCCAATGCATTTTGACAAAGGTGCCAGGAGGCTACAATCAGGAAAGGACAGTCTTTTCAATAAATAATATGGGGAAAACTGGTTATCTACACGCAGAGGAATCAAACTGCACCTCTACGTCTCATCGTTAACAAAAACCAAATCAAAATGGAATAAATACACTAGTCTAAGGCCGGAACCTGTGAAACACGTAGAAGAAAATATTGGGGAAATGCTTCAGGACATTTGTCTGAGACGAGACATTTGGTTTGAAACCTCAAAGACACAAGTAATCAAAGCAATAAACAGACCATTGGGATTACATCAAACTAAGCAGCTTCTGCACTGCAAAACAAGCAACCAACAAAGGGAAGAGACAACCCACAGAATGGGAGCCAGTATTTGCAGACTATGCATCTGAGGTGGGATTAATAACTAGAAATATAAGAAGCTCACATAACTCAATAAAACAAACAATTTAAAAAATGAGCAAAAGACTTGAACAGGCATTTCTCCACAAACAAAACATATAAATGATCATCATGTGTGTGAAAAAGTGTTCAGTATCACTCATCATCAGAGAAATGCAAATTAAAATCACAATGAATTTTCATCTCACCCCATTAAAATGGTTTTTATCTGCAAGACAGGGAAACAAATGCTGGCAAGATGGTAGAGAAAGGAGAATCCTGGTACCCTGTTTGTAGGAAGGTAAATTAGTACAGCCATTATGCAGAAAAGTATGGAAGTCCTTTAAGAAACTAAAAAGAGGCTGGGCATGGTGGCTCATGCCTGTAATCCCAGCACTTTGGGAGAGCGAGGCGGGCACCTCACTTGAGGTCAGGAGTTTGAGAGCAGCCTGGCCAACATGGGGAAACCCTGTCTGTACTAAAAAATACGAAACGTAGCTAGGCATTGTGGCGTGCACCTGTAATCCCAGCTCCCAGCGAGGCTGAGGCAGAAGAATCATTTGAATCCAGGAGGCCTCTGACTCCCAGGAGGTTGCAATCAGCCTAGATTGTGTCAGTTGCACTCCAGCCTGGGCTACAGAGGAAAGCTCTGCCTCAAAAACAAAAACAAAACAAAAACCAAACAAAAGACTAAAAAGAGAATTTTCATAGTATTCACAAATTCACTATTGGGTTTATATCGAAAGGAAAGGACTTCAGTGTATCGAAGTTCTATCTGCACTCCCATGACTGTTCCAGCACAGTTCACAGTAGCCAAGATGTGGAGTCAACCTACCTGCCCCTTAGTGGGTGAATGGATAGAAAGAATGTGGTACATACACACAGTGGAGACTACTCATCCAGAGAGACAATCACATCCTGACATTTGCAGCCACATGGATGGAACTGGAGCTCATTACAAAGATTCCCATTTCTCACCCGTATGCAGGAGCTCTAAAGTGGATCTCAAGAAGGTAGAGAGTGGAATGGTGGCTACCAGAGGCCAGGAAGGGAACGGTGGAGGGTAAAAACAAAACAAAACACAAAACAGAACAAAACAGAATATAAATGTATTTATGACCACTAGACTTTACACTTAAAAATGGTAAAGGTCGTAAATTTTATAGGTATATTTAACCTCAACAATTATCTTTTCAAATGAAAAGAAAAGGGTGTAAGGGTTGCTGGTGATGATATGTCTGTGTGGGTGAGAGGCCGGGATGGGCTTCTGGGAAATGGGTAAGGTTGAGGGGCTGAGGGAACCTCTGATCTCCCCAAACTGAGCCCAGTCTCCCCTCCTCTGGGTCTGTCCTGACCAGTTTCTCCATCTACCTGGGTGCCTGGAGCCCTGACCATGGACCACCACGCAGGCCATGCAGGAGGGTTTGGAGGCACCCTCTCTGCCGTCCTGTGTCCTGATCCCGCCCTCACACCGAGGCTTGGTCTTCTCTCTGAACCTGTCCATGCTTCTCTCCATCATCAGTGGCAAGTTCCTCAGCTATGGCTCTGGGATCATAAGACATGGGACAGGCATGGGCTTTCCTCACCTGTGACAGAAACGGGCAGTGGGTCACTCGGGTCTGACCACTCATAGGGTGCACTACGGAAAGAACCAAAGCATCTGTAGGTTCCTCCGTGGGTGGCAGGGCCCAGAGGGAAGTCGGCCTGGAATGTTCTATTGACGCTTGGCACTGCAGAGAGACTAAGTTCACGGGCCTCCCCCTCCCTGGATAGATGGTACGTGTCAAACGGGGTCTGGGAGCTGCAGGACAAGGTCACGTTCTCTCCTGCCTGAACCGTAGGGCCCGGCTGGGCTGAGAGAGAAGGTTTCTCATATTTACCTGGAAGGAGAAGAGGCAGTTTCTTCAGGGAGGTTCTTCCCTGTCACATCTCCCCTCACATCTCCCCTCACAGCTGAGAACTCACTCCCCTGCTCTATGACCTAATGCTCTCTGTCACCCTCCACCCCTGTCTCTCTTCATGTCTGTTTCCTCCTTCCACCTTCTCTGTCTCTCTAGGTCTCTGACTTCACTTCCCCACCCCGTGGTGTGTTTTCCCTTTTTGTATTGTTTTCTTCTCTCTGACCTTCCTTGGATTGTTGATTTGATCTTCCTTTTTCTTTAATTCTGAGTTTCTCACTCTCTGTCTTGTTCATAACCTTCTGCATATTTGTATCTATTATCTATCAATCGATCGATCTACTACCTGTCAATCTGTCAATTATCTATCTGTAATCTATATCTATGTATCATTTACCTATCTCTCTATCAATTGTCTGTCTCTCTATCTATCCACCGTCTATCTATTATCTATATCTATGTATCATCTGTCTGTTCCCTCTCTGTCTGCCTCTCTGTCTCTATGTATCATCTACGTATCTATGTATCTATCTACGTGTCTATCTATCTATCTGTCTATCTATTGATCTGTCTATCTATCAATCATCATCTCTATGTATCATCTACATATCTTTTTATCTCTCTATCTATGATCATCATCTCTATGTATCATCTATCTATCAATCGCCATCTATGTATCTATAACCCATCCATTATCTATCATCTACCTATTTATCATCTATCTATATCTATCTATCCATCTACCAACTGTCTCTCTCCATCTCCTTATCTTTCTCTGCCTCTCAGTCTCTCTACTTCTATTTGGAATCTCTGCAATCCATCCCCACATCTTTATCTTTCTCTGTCTTTGTGCCCCTCCCTCAGGGTTCTGATTTTGGAGCTTTTCTCTGCTCCCTTCCATCATTCTCTCCACTCCTCTGCCCTCTTTTCTGTCTCTTTATGTGTCTGTGAGTCTCTCAGTCTCCTTCCTCTGGCTCATTCTCTGTGTGTTTATGTCTTTGCTTTTTGATGTTCCTGATTTCTCTCTGTGTCTCTTAGTAATCCTGTAATGTGTGGGATTATGTGGAATATAAGCCTCAGAATCCAGTCTGGGGGCCCCAAGTCCACACAGCATACAGGGGTTGGTGTTCTGGGGCCATGATATCCTGGGACGATGTCTCTCCACTGCACGGAAGGCAGAGGTGTCAGAATCAACACGGCATCTGTAGGTGAGACAAGGCCTGAGGCCACAGGGGCTGACTCAGGACAGAAATATGGGTGTCCTTGGGTTCTCCTGGTAGAAACACTTTGTGGAGGTAAAACAGAAATGAAGCTTCTAACCTGTGCCAGGTGTCTGAGCAAAGTCAGCACAGAAGGACGCCTCTCTCTGGGACATGTCTGTCTGTCTGGGTGTCCCCTTTAACTCTTTCTATCTTTTCTACCTCCCTGTATGGCCCCTGTGTCTGTCCTCTGTTATGACACCTGGTCTGTACTTGTGTCTCCTGTTTCTCTGTCTCTGTTGGTACAGACCTCCCCAAGTGAGTCTCTCTCCATAAGAATCCCACACTCATCTTCCTCATGACCACCTGGGGCTTCCAAGTCCTGGATCATCCACTGTGTGTCCCAGTGACAATGAGAAGAATGTCCAGACACTCTCACCTGTGATTACGATGTCCAGGGGGTCACTGGGAGCTGACAACACATAGGGGGAGTGAGTGACAGAACTGTAGCATCTGTAGGTCCCTGGAAGGGTAGACATCGCGGAATTGATGGAATAGTTGGCCTGGGAACCCCCACCATGGAGCTCTCCAACAAGGTGCAAAGGCTCCTCAAAGGTCCCCTCACTGTGCAGAAAGAAGTGCTCAAACACGGTATCTGAAGAACATTGTAGGATGACCGTCTCTCCTGATTTCACCAGGGGACCTGGGAGGGCCAGGAGGGAAGGTTTTTTGTGGACTCCTAGAAAGAGAGGTTGTGAGTTTAGAAGGCGTCTCCCTTTGTCATCATATCCATGGCACCTGGAATGAGTGAGGGTTCCCCTCCCGGCTGTCTGTCTCTCTCCTCCCTCTCTGTGTCTCCCTGTCTTTTATCCCCTGGTGCAGGTCCCTCCATCTGTGTCCCTCCCTCTTCTCTGTCTGTCTGTCTCTAGTAGCCTCGGACACCCTTCCCACTGGGCTCAGCCTCATCTCTTAGGCTGTTGTATCTGTTTCCCACTAATCTCTTTCCTGCTGTCTATGTGGGGGTGGAAGAGGAACCACAGCAGGCTGCATGTCCAGGCTCTTAGCAGCCTGGTTCAGTCTCCTTTGGACAAACTGGAGTCCCTGGCAGGAGGTACGAACTGATCAGTAAGGCAGGCACCAATGTCCACACCCCCTGTTCCTGGTGGAGTTTGGGAGCCTCTCCTGCCATGCCTGTGCCTTCTCCATGGCCTCAGCTTCCATAGGGTGGCTCCTGGTGCTGGTTCGAGGAGCATCGACCCCTCCCTATGTGGATGGAGCGTGGTGGTGGCATCAGCGTCCCGGACTTCCTGATCTCGGGATTGCCAACCTTATCTTTGTTTGGTTTCTTTTATTAATTGATTAATTAATTGATTTTTGAGACAGAGTGTCACTTTTTCACCCAAGCTGGAGTGTAATGGTGTGGTCTTGGCTCACTGCAACTTCTGCCTCCCGGATTCAAGCGATTGAATCCAGTCGTTGGTTTACGCACGCCCACCACCATGCCCGGCTATTGTTGTTTGGTTTCCTAACTTGTCCTTGACCTGGTTCCTGTGTGGTTTCCTGTTGCTGCTGCAGAAAATGATCACAAACATGGCAGCAGGAGAGAACACACTGATCCCTTCCACTTTTAGAGGCAGAAATTGGATCCAGTTCTCCTGTGCTAAAATCAAGGCGTCTACAGGGCTGCATTCCCTCTGGAGACTCAGCGGAGCAGTTCTCTTGACTTCTCCAGCCCGTAGAGGCCACCTGCCATTGTGCCTCGTGGCCTTCCTCCACCTTCAAAGCCCACAGTGGCTGATGGAGTCTCCCAGGACGCTGCTCTAATCCCCACTCTCCTCATTCTCCTCCTCTCGTTTGGTGCCTTGTGATTACACTGAGCCCAGTGGGACAGTCCAGGCCGTCTCCCCATCTCAAGGTCAACGCATCAACAACCTGAGCTCCATCTTCCCCTTCAGTCCCCTGCCCTATAGCATAAAGAGTCACAGGCTCCAGGGATTAGAATGTAACCATATTGTGGACAGTTATTCTTCCCATCACAGCACCCATTTCCCTGTATTCAATC
>NW_012123598.1:2924477-2926902 GCF_000951035.1 Colobus angolensis palliatus
CCCCATCAGAAGATTTGGAATGTCAGGGTCATGGCTGTGGTTTCCCCACCTCTTCTGGTAGAATGACAGCAGCCACACTGCAGCCCTGACCGTCATGGAAACACTGGAGGGTGTGAGTTACACCTTTGTGCTCAGAGGACCTGCTGTTCCTAGCACTGCTTCCCTCCCTCCCTCAGTCGCTGACACCACTTCCTCCCTGCACACCTCAGCTTGGAGCACCCCAAGCTCACCCCAGTCTTCACAGAGCTTGACTCAGCCAAGGGTAAGAAAGGCCAGAGAGGATGAGGTCAGAAGTGTGAGCCGAGCACCCCAGGTTCCCCCCTTCTTAGTTTATGAGAGACTGTCCGACAGGACTTCACTCTTGTTTCAGGTAAATCCTCTTAGGTGGGGAGATGATACCCTAAGGTTTAGGGAAGGACTCACCCATGTGTGGACAGGCCCTCTGGACCAGGAAGAACCCTGAAAAGAAAGATCAGGTTTGGAGTGGAGATAGGGTTCTCCCCAGGCGCCTATCTCCACCCTAGGCCCATATCTCTACCCCAGGCCCATATCTCCACTCTAGGCTCATATCACAATTCCCGGCCCATGTCTCCATTCCAGGCCCATATCTCCACTCCAGTCTCATATCTCTACTCCAGTCTCATATCTCTACTCCAAGACCATATCTCCACTCCAGGCTCCTATCTCCACTCCAGGCCCAGATCTCCTCCCCAGGCCCATATCTCCACTCCAGGCCCATGTCTCCATGCCAGGCCCATATCTCCACTACATGCTCATATCTCCACTCCAGGATCCTATCTCCACCCCAGGCCCATATCTCCACTCCAGGCCCATATCTCCACTCCAGGCCCATATCTCCAACCCAGGCCCATATCTCCATGCCAGGCCCATATCTCCACTCCAAGCCTGTATCTCCACTCCATGCTCATATCTCCACTCCAGGATCCTATCTGTATTCCAGGTTCATGTCTCTACTCCATGCCCAAATCTCCACTCCAGGCCTGTGTCTCCATGCCAGGTCCGTATCTCCACTTCAGGCCCATATCTCCTCCTCCAGGCCCAGATCTCCACTCCAGGCCCATCCCTCCTTGCCAAGCCCATGTCTCTATCCCAGGCACATATCTCCAACCCAGGCCCATATCTCTACCCCAGGCCCATATCCCGACTCCAGGCCCAGATCTCCACTCCAGGATCATATCTCGACTCCGGGATCCTATCTCCACCCCAGGTCCATATCTCCACTCCAGGCCCAGATCTCCACTCCAGGCCCAGATCTCAACTCCAGGCTCCTATCTCCACCCCAGGCCCAGATCTCCACTCCAGAACTGTATCTCCACTCCAGGCCCATTCCTCCATGCCAGGCCCATATCTCCACTCCAGGCCCAGATCTCCACTCCAGACCGGTATCTCCATGCCAGACCCATATCTCAAATCCAGACTTAGATCTCCACCCCAGGCCCGTATCTCCACCCCAGGCCCATATCTCCACTCCAGGCCCATATCTCCACTCCAGGCCCATATCTCCACTCCAGACCCATATCTCCACTCCAGACCCATATCTCCACTCCAGGCTCGTATCTCCACTCCAGGCCCATATCTCCACTCCAGACCTGTATCTCCACTCCAGGCCCTTATCTCCACTCCAGGCCCAGATCTCCACTCCAGGCCCAGATCTCCACTCCAGGATCATATCTCTACTCCAGGATCATATCTCAACTCCAGGCCCATATCTCCACCCCAGACCCAGATCTCCACCCCAGGCCCATATCTCCACCCCAGGCCCATATCTCCACTCCAGACCTGTATCTCCACTCCAGGCCCGTATCGCCACTCCAGGTCCAGATCTCCACTCCAGGCCCAGATCTCCACTCCAGGATCATATCTCCACTCCAGGATCATATCTCAACTCCAGGCCCATATCTCCACTCCAGACCCAGGTCTCCACTCCAGGCCCAGATCTCCACCCCAGGCCCAGATCTCCACTCCAGGCCCATATCTCCTCTCCATGCTCATATCTCCACTCCAGGATCCTATCTCCAATCCAGGCCCATATCTCCACTCCAGTCTCATATCTCTACTCCAGGACCATATCTCCACTCCAGGCTCCTATCTCCACTCCAGGCCCAGATCTCCTCCCCAGGCCCATATCTCCACTGCAGGCCTGTATGTCCACTCCAGGCCCATATCTCCACTCCATGCTCATATCTCCATTCCAGGATCCTATCTCCACCCCAGGCCCATATCTCCACTCCAGACCTGTATCTCCACTCCAGGCCCGTATCTCCACTCCAGGTCCAGATCTCCATTCCAGGCCCAGATCTCCACTCCACGATCATATCTCCAATCCAGGATCATATCTCAACTCCAGGCCCATATCTCCACTCCAGGCCCAGATCTCCACCCCAGGCCCAGATCTCCACTCCAG
>NW_012123598.1:2927732-2928142 GCF_000951035.1 Colobus angolensis palliatus
GTATCTCCACTCCATGCTCATATCTCCACTCCAGGATCCTATCTCCACCCCATGCCCATATCTCCACTCCAGGCCCATATCTCCACTCCAGGCTCAGATCTCCATCCCAGGCCCATGTCTCCATGCCAGGCCCATATCTCCACTCCAAGCCTGTATCTCCACTCCACGCTCATATCTCCACTCCAGGGTCCTATATCTATTCCAGGTTCATATCTCTACTCCAGGCCCGTATCTCCACTCCAAACCCATGTCTCCCCTCCAGGCTCCTATCTCCACTCCAAGCCCATATCTCCTCTCCAGGCCCCTATCTCCACTCCAGGCCCATATCTCCACCCCAGGCCCATATCTCCACCCCAGGCCCATATCTCCACCCCAGGCCCATCCCTCCATGCCAGGCCCATGCCTCTATC
>NW_012123598.1:2928192-2930353 GCF_000951035.1 Colobus angolensis palliatus
ATGGTGCTGCCGGTGCAGACAGGCGGCCGCGCCCCAGCTCAGCTCAGCAGCGCACAGGATGTTATCTGGCGCCCTGCCCATGCAGTTGACGTGCTGACCACATCATGGGAGGGTGACGTACGCAGGCTCTTCCTACCTCGCATGAGGCGCAGCGGGTGCTCACTCAAGAAAATGGCTTCCTGGAAATTGTTCTCACTAGAGCTGACACCTTGTGTCCTTCACTATGATCAGCTCAAAACACGTCTCAGATCCAACCTCCCGAACACGAGGTGACTAAAATCTGCTGACATGAAAGACTTTTCATGTATTTTTGTTGTTTTTATCTGTGTTTCAAACTCTTCTCCGTGTATAATATGCAAAATATCTAATAGGTATCATGAATGTTGTCAGAGCAATTGTGACGAATAAACCATTAGGATGTTTCATGCTTGTATTTCTAGTATGACAGCAGAACCAGTTTAAATGATTTAAATACCCAGGGAAGGATTATGCAATTATTTATAATCTTAGAACTGTTGTTTATCAGCAAAACCCACAACATGTCAATTCTGGATTTTTGTTGTTTTATTTACAATTTGTCTCATGACCTGAGAGTCCAGAGCCCCAACTCATGGTTCGCTCTCTCTCTGTCTCTCTGCCTCCCTCATTTTAAATTGTGTGGAAATATCCAGTAACATAATGCTATAGAGCATCAAGTGTCCCCCAGCACTTTGGGAGGCCGAGGTTGGCGGATCAACCGAGGTCGGGAGATCGAGACCACCCTGGCCAACTTAGTGAAACCATGTCTCTGCTAAAAATACAAAAATTAGCCATGCCTGGTGGCAGACACCTGTAATGCCAGCTACTCAAGAGGGTGAGGCAGGAGAATCGTTTAAACCTGGGGGGCGGAAGTTGCGGTGAGCCGAGATTGTGCCACTGCAGTCCAGCCTGGGCGACAGAGCGAGACTCTGCCTGAAGAAATATAAAAAAAGCGTAGCAAATAGCCTATAATAAGAAACTAGAGGACTCCAGCTACCACATTTTAAGGGGTTGTATAAGCCTACATAACGTGCAGCATCCTCAAGAGAGCGAACACAGAGAGCCCCTTATCAGAAAACAGTGTCTAAAATACATCCGTGTACACACGGTCCCGTTAGAGTTCACAAAGGCTGCCGTGTGGTTTAAGGAGGAATAGAATGTCTTCTCAATAGATAACATGGGCCCAAGGGTTACGCATAGAAAAAAATAAATCTACACATAATCTCACACTATAAAACACTTCTTGTTTTTTATCTTGTTATTGTAAATTTTTTATGATTTATATTTAAAACTGAGAAATAAAAGTTAGATACAGTCGTCCTTCACTAGTCGTCGGTGATTGGTTTCAGGATCTCGGCTCAGATACCACAACCTGCAGATGCTCAAGCCTCTTACATAAAATGGTAGAGCGTTTGCATATAATCCATGTTCATCCTCCTGTATACATGAAATCATCTCCAGATTACTTATAATTCCTGACACAGCCTACACACCATTCCATTTGTGTCCATTCAACACAGTTTTGCTTTTTGAACTTTGCGGATTTTTTCTCTGTATATTTTTGATTTATAGTTGGCTCAACAAACACCTGTAAACCCCACAGATCTGGAGAAGCGACTGTGTATTTATAGTATGAAGATTATGTGTGGACATGTGTCCCCGTGGAGAGGAGACTAACAAGGCCTATGACTCTACAAATGTTTCTTCTTGGAATGGCTCTGCCAGCTTTCCAGGTGTGCAGAGAGTAAGAATATCACTTGTTCATGTGATTCACAATCCTTGCAACCTCCTATGCGCTGCATCGTTGGATGGAAATTGGAGTTCCAGACAGAAATCAGGCTGCACCTGCTTCCAGAAGCTCAGACTCCAGGGGTGAGAACCCAGTGGAGAACATATGGGGCTATACGGACATAGTAATGATAACACCGGAAACGTTTGGCGAATAAAGAGTCACATTACATAAAGGATGAGGGCAGACGTGTTTATTTGAAGAGGAGAGAGCTACGTTGAAACGATAAAACAATTTATAAGTTTCACTGCTGACTGAAGGCTGAAAGATAGTCTGAGGGGAGGTGGAACAGCATGAGGGAAGGTGGAACAGCACATGTCTAAGTGCTGTGTTAAGAGGAAGCCTCTTGTATGT
>NW_012123598.1:2931575-2936220 GCF_000951035.1 Colobus angolensis palliatus
AGAAGATGGTGAAGAGGATCATGACCACTGAGGTCCCAATCAGAACATGCAGGTGTCTGGGGATACCTGGAGGAAGAAGAGACTCCAATAAGAAGATAGTGATAGCAGTTCCTTTTTATGGATTGTCTCTCATTTCTTGATTGACAGGTAACCTTGTGGAATGTCTCCTTAGGACAAGCAGTCTGATGGCGGGAGACCCAGCTTTCTCCTGCTCTCTGTTATAGCTCTCACAGTAACCATGGAACGTGCTGAATATACAACTGCTTTATTTAGATATTTGACCCCTTGAAACCTCATATTGAAATTTAACCCCCAGTATGGGAGGTTTGGCCTCCTGGGAGGTGTTTGGGTCATGGAAGTGGAACCACCATGAATAGATCAATGCTTTCCCACATGACGAGGTTAGCAATTTCTCCCTCTATTAGTACTCTGGGCAGCTGGTTGTTAAAAAGAGCTTGGAGCCAGGCGCGGTGGCTCACACCTGTCATCCCAGCACTTTGGGAGGCCAAGATGGGTGGATCACGAGGTCAGGAGATCGAGACCATCCTGGCTAACACAGTGAAACCCATTTCTACTATAAATACAAAAAATTAGCCGGGCGTCGTGGTGGGCGGCTAAGTAGCTGGGTTAGAGGCATGAGCCACCATTCACAGCCTTGTATATTATGCTGTAATCGGTCCCTTCGTTTGCTCCATGCCTCATCTATCACTCCTCTGCCAGGTATTGATTGACATGTAGGAGAAATAAATCTCAGAAAGAAATTAATGAAGCAAGGAATAAACAACTAGGAAAAATCAAACCCAGCCAGCCCTCCCTGGAAATGATTCTACCTCACAAACACATCTTGTATCCATCCGCTTCATCCACTTAGTGTCTAAATCAGCACCACGTGTCACCAGTGGGGCGGGAATCGCCTTTTCCACGGTCTCCTAGATTCCAGGTACGCACCTGGGCCTCCCTTATGTTCATGTCAGTCACTATTAGTCATGTAGGGATTCCTAGTTAGCCCGAGGTGAATCCAAGGTCTGTGAGTATAAAACACACACTCCTTGTCCTCCTTAGTTTCCTGTGTGCCCAGTGTGCTCTCCCCTCTCTCCAGTGCTCTTGTAATTCTCCCCATCTCATTCCCAGCGTTTCAGGCAGAGCCTCTTCCTTCCACATAAGATTGTTTTCACCTTCGTGCCTTCACGGTTGACAATTGTGTGTGGAAAATCCTTCCGCCACTCTTCCATTTTTTTCATTAACATCACAAATATGTGATTAGTGAGACCTTCTCTGTGACCTGAAATCATACACTCAGCATTACCTATTATTTATTTTAAATTCTGACTGAGCGCCGTGGTTCACGCCTATAATCCCAGCACTTTGGGAGGCTGAGGCAGTCGGATTACTTGAGATTGGGAGTTCAAGATTGACTGGGCAACATAGTGAAACATTGTCTCTACCAAAAATCTACAAAAAGAATTAGCCAGGTTTGGCAGCGTGTGCCTGTAATCCAAGCTACTTGTGAGGCTGAGGCAGAAGAATCACTTGAGCCAGGATGCGGAGGTTGCAGTGAGCCAAGATCATGACACTGCATTCCAGCCTAGGGGACAGAGTCACACTCCATCTTAATACATAAATAATTAAATGAATAAATGAATTTCTTGCACAGATGTTTCGCAATGGATCAGCCATTTATAAGTCCACTTGTGCATTCATTTTCTTTCCTCTCGTTTACCCATCTGCAACGTCAGTGTCCCAAGAGCACAGGCCAAATGCATCCTGTTTACTATTTGTGGAAGGTAGGAGAATCCACCCCACCCCAAAAATGTCCATGTCCTAGCCTTCATACCTTTTGAATATGTGATTTTACGTGGAGAGGAGAAATGAAGATTTCAGATGGAATTATGGTTGCTAATCAGCTGAACTGAAAAAGAGGGTATCCTGGATGATTTTAGGGAGATGATGATGGATTATGTTGGTGAACCCAATATAATCCCAAAGTCCTTAAGAGATGAGGAAGAAAGCAGAGGGACATTCAGAGAAAGAGGCGTGGACAAGGAAGAAGGGTCTGAGTGATGCCATGTGAGACGTGACCAGTCTTTGTGGATTTTGAGGAAGGAGGAAGGGGACCAGGAGCCAAGGAACATGGTAGCCTCTAGAAACTGGGACATGTGGAAAGCAGATTCTTGCCTGGAACCTTCAGAGGGAAGGCAGCCTTGCTGTCACCTTGATTTTAGCCCTGTGAGATGCATTTCATCCTTTGAGCTACAGCACTGTAAGATAATTAAAAAGTCGTTTTGTTTTCATCCACCAATTTTGTGGAAATTTGTTATGGCAACAGTAGGAAAGGATTCTAACTGCACAGCCTGAGCATGGGACTGTGGCTGAATGAGTCAGTGAGTTGAAGTGTGTGTGCATGAGCTCTGTTCTCCTTTACTGCAAGGCTCTTTCTCTGCTAAGTCAGCCAGGGTTGTCTCATGACCAACAGGAGCTCATTCCTTGGCAAGTGGATCTTCTCTAAAACACCTTGGCCTCATTAGATGTTCCCTTCCCTTCCCTCTTTCAAGCTCCCAGGAATTTATCCTCCAGTTAGGAATGCAGGGAGAACAAACACTGATTTTTCCTGAGAAGGATGTCAGATTTGCAATCATTCTTCCAGCTTGTAGGAGGTCTCAGCTGCAGAAGATTAGAGATTAAGAGACTTCACGGAGCCTTGTGCTGGGCCCAGATCCCTTTTGCTGTTGGAGTGTTTGGAGTTCAGGGAGATGGTGGAAGACAGGCCCACAATCAGAGCTGCGAGGTGCTGAGCCAAGGCTTGAATCCAAGGCTTCCACCTCCCCAGGTTTCCAAAAGCAGAGATAAGAGGGATTCTTTACTCACCGGTTTTGGAGCTTGGTTCAGTGGGTGAAGGCCAACTACGTGAAGGGTTTCCTAGAGTAGAGACAGGGGAGAGGTGAGGAAATGAGGGTGCCTGTCCTCTACTCAATGGAAATCTTTGAGGTTGGTTCACGGCCAACACTCTGTTATCCAACACTGGGCTCTGGGAGTCCTGGGATCCTCTTCTCCATAATTTTTGTATGTGTTGCCCATTGTCTTGAGAGTTTAAGGTTCAGAGAGAAAACAGGAGCATCACATTACCTGACTTAAAAGTATGTTACAGAGCTGTAGTAAACAAAACAGCATGACATTGGCATAAGGAAAGGTGCATAGAACAATGGAATGAAATGAAGAACACAGATAAAATCCATGCATCTACATCAATGGCTTTCTTTTTTTTGAGATGGACTCTTGGTTTGTTACTCAGGCTGGAGTGTGGAGGTGCAATCTCGGTTCACAGCAACCTCTGTCTCCTGGGTTCAAGCAATTCTTTTGCCTCAAACTCTTGAGTAGTGGTATTACAGGTGCTGACCACAATGCTAAGCTAATTTTTGTACTTTTAGTGGAGACAGGGTTTCACCATGTTGGCCAGGCAGGCCTCAAAGTCCTGGTCTCAGGTGATCCACCCACCTTGGCCTCTGAAAGTGCTGGGACTGCAGGTGTGAGCCAGCATGCCCAGCCAATCCAATGCATTTTGACAAAGGTGCCAGGAGGCTACAATCAGGAAAGGACAGTCTTTTCAATAAACTATGTGGGTAAAACGGGTTATCTACATGCAGAGGAATGAAACTGCACCTCTACGTCTCATCATCCACAAAAACCAAATCAAAATGGAATAAACACACGAGTCTAAGGCCGGAACCTATGAAACACGTAGAAGAAAATATTGGGGAAATGCTTCAGGACATTTGTCTGAGAAGAGACATTTTGTTTGAAACCTCAAAAACACAAGTAATCAAAGCAATAAACAGACCATTGGGATTACATCAAACTAAGCAGCTTCTGCACTGCACAACAAGCAACCAACAAAGTGAAGAGACAACCCACAGAATGGGAGCAAATATTTGCAGACTATGCATCTGAGACGGGATTTATAACTAGAAATATAAGAAGCTCACATAACGCAATAAAACAAATAATTTAACTAAAAATTGAGCAAAAGACATGAACAGACATTTCTCCACACACAAAACATATAGATGGCCATGATGTGTATGAAACACTGCTTAGTATCACCCATTATCAGAGAAATACAAATTAAAATCACAATGAATTTTCATCTCACCCCATTAAAATGGTTTTTATCTGCAAGACAGGGAAACAAATGCTGGCAAGATGGTAGAGAAAGGAGAATCCTGGTACCCTGTTTGTAGGAAGGTAAATTAGTACAGCCATTATGCAGAAAAGTATGGAAGTCCTTTAAGAAACTAAAAAGAGGCTGGGCATGGTGGCTCATGCCTGTAATCCCAGCACTTTGGGAGAGCGAGGCGGGCACCTCACTTGAGGTCAGGAGTTTGAGAGCAGCCTGGCCAACATGGGGAAACCCTGTCTGTACTAAAAAATATGAAACGTAGCTAGGCGTTGTGGCGTACACCTGTAATCCAGCTCCCAGGGAGGCTGAGGCAGAAGAATCATTTGAATCCAGGAGGCCTCTGACTCCCAGGAGGTTGCAATCAGCCTAGATTGTGTCAGTTGCACTCCAGCCTGGGCTACAGAGGAAAGCTCTGCCTCAAAAACAAAAACAAAACAAAAACCAAACAAAAGACTAAAAAGAGAATTTTCA
>NW_012123598.1:2936980-2938372 GCF_000951035.1 Colobus angolensis palliatus
GAGGCTTGGTCTTCTCTCTGAACCTGTCCATGCTTCTCTCCATCATCAGCAGGAAGCTCCCCAGCTATGGCTCTGGGATCATAAGACATGGGACAGGCATGGGCTTTCCACACCTGTGACAGAAACAGGCAGTGGGTCACTCGGGTCTGACCACTTGTACGGTGTGATACGAAAAGAACCGAAGCATCTGTAGATTCCTCCATGAGTGGCAGGGCCCAGAGGGAAGTCGGCCTGGAATGTTCCATTGACGCTTGGCACTGCAGAGAGACTAAGTTCATGGGCCTCCCCCTCCCTGGATAGATGGTACATGTCAAACAAGTGGCGGGAACTGCAGGACAAGGTCACGTTCTCTCCTGCCTGCACCGTGGGGCCCGGCTGGGCTGAGAGAGAAGGTTTCTCATATAGACCTGGAAGGAGAAGAGGCAGTTTCTTCAGGGAGGTTCTTCCTTGTCACAGCTCCCCTCACATGTGAGCTGAGAACTCACTTCCCTGCTCTATGACCTAATGCTCTCTCTCACCCTTCACCCCGTCTCTCTTCATGTCTGTTTCCTCCTTCCACCTTCTCTGTCTCTCCAGGTCTCTGACCTCACTTCCCCACCCCGTGGTGTGTTTTCCCTTTTTGTATTGTTTTCTTCTCTCTGACCCTCCTTGGATTGTTGACATGATCTTCCTTTTTCTTTAATTCTGAGTTTCTCACTTTCTGTCTTGTTCATAACCTTCTGCACATTTCTGTCTATTATCTATTGATTTATCTACTACCTGTCAATCTATCAATTATCTATCTGTAATCTGTATCTATGTATCATTTATCTATCTCTCTAGCAATTGTCTGTCTCTGTATCTATCCACCATCTATCTATTATCCCTATCTATGTATCATCTGTCTATTCCCTCTCTGTCTGCCTCTCTGTCTCTATGTATCATCTACGTATCTACGTATCTATGTGTCTATCTGTCTATCTATCTATCTATCTATCTATCTATCTATCTATCATCATCTCCATATATCATCTATCTATCAATCACCATCTATGTATCTATAACCCATCCATTATCTATCATCTACCTATTTATCATCTATCTGTATCTATCTATCCATCTACCATCTGTCTCTCTCCATCTCCTTGTCTTTCTCTGCCTCTCAGTATCTCTAATTCTATTTGAAATCTCTGCAATCCATCCCCACATCTTTATCTATCTCTGTCTTTGTGCCCCACCCTCAGGGTTCTGATTTTGGAGATTTCTCTGCTCCCTTCCATCATTCTCTCCACTCCTCTGCCCTCTTTTCTGTCTCTTCATGTGTCTGTGAGTCTCTCAGTCTCCTTCCTCTGGCTCATTCTCTGTGTGTTTATGTCTTTGCTTTTTGATGTTCCTGATTTCTCTCTGTGTCTC
>NW_012123598.1:2943717-2944061 GCF_000951035.1 Colobus angolensis palliatus
TCTCTTGACTTCTCCAGCCCGTAGAGGCCACCTGCCATTGTGCCTCGTGGCCTTCCTCCACCTTCAAAGCCCACAGTGGCTGATGGAGTCTCCCATGACGCTGCTCTAATCCCCACACTCCTCCTCCTCCTCTTGTTTGGTGCCTTGTGATTACACTGAGCCCAGTGGGACAGTCCAGGGCGTCTCCCCATCTCAAGGTCAACGCATCAACAACCTGAGCTCCGTCTTCCCCTTCAGTCCCCTGCCCTGTAGCATAAAGAGTCACAGGCTCCAGGGATTAGAATGTAACCATATTGTGGACAGTTATTCTTCCCATCACAGCACCCATTTCCCTGTATTCAATC
>NW_012123598.1:2949761-2952350 GCF_000951035.1 Colobus angolensis palliatus
GCATGTCCTTTGTGAATGGAATATCAGCCAGTGCATGCACTGAGCCCCCATCAGAAGATTTGGAATGTCAGGGTCATGGCTGTGGTTTCCCCACCTCTTCTGGTAGAATGACAGCAGCCACACTGCAGCCCTGACCGTCATGGAAACACTGGAGGGTGTTAGTTACACCTTTGTGCTCAGAGGACCTGCTGTTCCTAGCACTGCTTCCCTCCCTCCCTCAGTCGCTGACACCACTTCCTCCCTGCACACCTCAGCTTGGAGCACCCCAAGCTCACCCTGGTCTTCACAGAGCTTGACTCAGCCAAGGGTAAGAAAGGCCAGAGAGGACGAGGTCAGAAGTGTGAGCCGAGCACCCCAGGGTCCCCCCTTCTTAGTTTATGAGAGACTGTCTGACACGACTCCCTCTTGTTTCAGGAAAATCCTCTTAGGTGGGGAGATGACACCCTAAGGTTTGGGGAAGGACTCACCCATGTATGGACAGGCCCTCTGGACCAAGAAGAACCCTGGAAAGAAAGATCATGATGGATGATCCATCTGCAGGTAAACCTGGGCCTCCCCTGCTGCCCCCACTGGGCGGTGTGTCTGGGCAGCCAGGCCCTTGCTGGGCTGAAAGTAAACTCACCCTGGCTGCCTACCTGCCCCCGCAGCAGGGATCTCAGCTGCGCAGAGACCCAGCCTCCTGATCCAGATCTGCACCCCAGGCCTAGATCTACACAACAGGCCCATATCTCCACTCCATGCTGATAGCTCTACTCCAGGCCCATATCTCCGCTCTAAACCCATATCTCCCCTCCAGGCTCATATCTGCACTCCAGGTCTGTATCTCCCCTCCAGGTCCATATCTCCACTCCAGGCTCATATCTCCCCTCCAGGCTCAGGCTCATATCTTCCCTCCAGGCTCATATCTGCACTCCAGGCCCAGACCTCCACTACAGGCTCCTATCTCCACTGCAGACCCATATCTCCACTCCAGACCTGTATCTCCACTCCAGACCTGTATCTCTACTCCAGACCTGTATCTCCACTCCAGCCCATATCTCAACTCCAGGCCCATCCCTCCATGCCAGGCCCATATCTCCACCCCAGGCCCATATCTCCACCCCAGGTCCATATCTCCACTCCTGGCCCAGATCTCTACTCCAGGCCCATCCCTCCATGCCAGGCCCACATCTCCACTCCAGGGCCAAATCTCCACTCCAGACGCAGATCTCCACCCCAGGCCCATCCCTCCATGCCAGGCCCATGTCTCTATCCCAAGCCCGTATCTCCAACCCGGGCCTATATCTCCACCCCAGGCCCATATCTCCACTCCAGGCTCATGTCTCCCCTCCAGGCTCATACCTGCATTCCAGGCCCAGACCTCCACTCCAGGCTCCTATCTCCACTCCAGACCCATATCTCCACTCCAGACCTGTATCTCCACTCCAGGCCCAAATCTCCACTCCAGGCCCATATCTCCACCCCAGGCCCATATCTCCACTCCAGGCCCATCCCTCCATGTCAGGCCCATATCTCCACTCCAGGCCCATATCTCCACTCCAGGTCCAGATCTCCACTCCAGGATCATATCTCCACTCCAGGCCCAGATCTCCCTTCCAGGCCCAGATCTCCACCCCAGCGCTTCCTCCATTGATTCCCTTCCAGGACTCACCAACACATGCCACGCTGACAACCATGAGCAACATGGTGCTGCCGGTGCAGACAGGCGGCCGCGCCCCAGCTCAGCTCAGCAGCGCACAGGATGTTATCTGGCGTCCTGCCCATGCAGTTGACGTGCTGACCACATCATGGGAGGGTGACGTACGCAGGCTCTTCCTACCTCGCATGAGGCGCAGCGGGTGCTCACTCAAGAGTGGAAAATGGCTTCCTGGAAATTGTTCTCACTAGAGCTGACACCTTGCGTCCTTCACTATGACCAGCTCAAAACGCGTCTCAGATCCAACCTCCCGAACACGAAGTGACTAAAATCTGTGCTGACGTGAAAGACTTTTCACGTATTTTTGTTGTTTTTACCTGTGTTTCAAACTCTTCTCCGTGTATAATATGCAAAATATCTAATAGGTATTATGAACGTTGTCAGAGCAATTGTGATGAATAAACCATTAGAATGTTTCGTGCTTGTATTTCTAGTATGACAGCAGAACCAGTTTAAATGATTTAAATACCAAGGAAGGATTATGCAATTATTTACAATCTTAGAACTGTTCTTTATCAGCAAAACCCACAACATGTCAATTCTGGATTTTTGTCGTTTTATCTACAATTTCTCTCATGACCCGAGAGTCCAGAGTCCCAACTCATGGTTCGCTCTCTCTCTGTCTCTCTGCCTCCCTCATTTTAAATTGTATGGAAATATCCAGTAACATAATGCTATAGAAAATCAAGTGTCCCCCAGCACTTTGGGAGGCCGAGGTGGGCAGACCAACCGAGGTCGGGAGTTCGAGACCACCCTGGCCAACTTAGTGAAAGCATGTCTCTGCTAAAAATACAAAAATTAGCCGTGCCTGGTGGCTGGCACCTGTAATGACAGCTACTCAAGAGTCTGAGGCAGGAGAATCGCTTGAACCTGGGATGCGGAAGTTGCAGTGA
>NW_012123598.1:2953128-2953836 GCF_000951035.1 Colobus angolensis palliatus
CTGGGAGGCGGAAGTTGCAGTGAGCCAAGATCGTGCCACTGCAGTCCAGCCTGGGTGACAGAGCGAGACTCTGCCTGAAGAAATATAAAAAAAGCGTAGCAAATAGCCTATAATAAGAAACTAGAGGACTCCAGCTACCAAATTTTAAGTGTTTGTATAAGCCTCCATAATGTGCAGCATCCTCAAGAGAGTGAACACAGAGAGCCCCTTATCAGAAAACAGTGTCTAAAATACATCCATGTACACACAGTCCTGTTAGAGTTCACAAAGGCTGCCGTGTGGTTTAAGGAGGAATAGAATGTCTTCTCAATAGATTACATGGGCCCAAGGGTTACGCATAGAAAAAAATAAATCTACACATAATCTCACACTATAAAACACTTCTTGTTTTTTATCTTGTTATTGTAAATGTTTTATGATTTATATTTAAAATTGAGAAATAAAAGTCAGATACAGTCGTCCTTCACTCTTCGTGGGTGATTGGTTTCAGGATCTCTGCTCAGATACCACAATGTGCAGGTGCTCAAGCCTCTTACATAAAATGGTACAGCATTTGCATATAACCCACGTTCATCCTCCTGTATACATGAAATCATCTCTAGATTACTTATACTTCCTGACACAGCCTACACACCATTCCATTTGTGTCCATTCAACATAGTTTTGCTTTTTGAAACTTTGCAGATTTTTTTCTCTGAATATTTTTGA
>NW_012123598.1:2954726-2974871 GCF_000951035.1 Colobus angolensis palliatus
GATAACACCGGTTTCTTTCAGCCAAAAAAGAGTCACATTACCTAAAACCTGAGGGCAGACATGTTTATTTGAAGAAAAGAAAACTCCATTGAAATTATTTTAAAAAATTTATAAGTTTCACTGGTGACAGAAGGCTTAAAGATAGTCTCGGGGGAGGTGGAACAGCATGAGGGAAGGTGGAACAGCACCTGTCAAGTGCTGTGTTAAGAGGGAGCCTCTTGTATGTCTGGAATTGTGAGCTCCTTAGTGTGATCACAGCCTCAGGTAGGACTAGGAAGTAAGCTAGTTAGGCTGGAGAGGTGAGCAGGGGTCAAGTGAAATATAGAACTGTGGGCTAAGCAAAGGAGTGTGTTTTCTCTGCAGCAGGCAGTGGGGACCTTAGACACTGGCAAGCAAGGAGAGAGGCATGTTCAGATTTGTGGTGTGAGGAAGAGCGATGCCCTAAGATGCAGACTCACACCTTCAGATTCCTGCTGCTGGTACATTGGAGCTGGTAATCTGGTTTTGAGACAGGGCTGTTGTCTCCCTAGAAGACCCCCTCAAGGCCTGACTCTGGTGCTCATGGGCAGGAGACAATGATCGGGGCTCAGCATCTGGAAGCTCTGTGTACACTCTGGAATCTGTTGGGGGTCTCCTGGGCCTCTGAGAAGGGCGAGTGATTTTTCCCTGTGTGGAAACGCGGTGAACCAACTGTGCGTATGTCACCTCCTGAGGATCTTGTTCATCAGAGTCCTGGAGAGAGGGAAATGTTGAGTGAGGGAGGGGGTTCCTATTTTTCAGGCCTCTTAGGGAATAAGACTATCCATGAGGCTGGGCCGAGGAGGACCTACCTCCCTGTTCACTGTTCTCTCCCCTGCAGGCTCTTGGTCCATTACAGCAGCATCTGTAGGAGACAGAAGTCATCAAAACAGCTGGGAGGGCACTTCTGGGTCCTCGTTTCATAAGCAGATACCAAGATACAGGGGGAGGCCATAGGTGCCTGAGGTCCCTCAGTTGCCAACAGCGGACTCAGACATTCTATCTCTCTGAGCTCAAGGACTCATCCCATGAATAGCTCTGAGTTCTCATCCCATTGATTCTGTCTCCCACTTTCTGCCTGTCATGGAACCTTCTCCTGGATGTCAGTGGCTGCAGGGACGTGAGGATACAGTTCAGAATCAGGCAATGGTCTGTGAGCTGAAGGCAGGGACAGGGTGTCTGGTGCTCTCTCTAGAAAGCTCTGCCTCTGTGGCTTCTCCTCGGGCCAGAGACCATCCTGCCGGAGAGGAATACACACCTGCGTGCTCCCATCCTGCTTCCCTACACGGCCCTGAGGTCTCCGGCCTCTGCCTCTTGAGACTTACTCTTTTTGTTGGAGCACCAGCGATGCAGGAGAAAGAAGAGGAGGATGGTGAAGGGGATGATGACCACTGAGGTCCCAATCAGAACATGCAAGTGTCTGGGGATACCTGGAGGAAGACGAGACACCAATAAGAAGCTAATCACAGCAGTTCCTCCTTATGGATTGTCTTGCATTTCTTGATTGACAGGTAGCCACATACAACGTCTCTTTAGGACAAGCAGCCAGATGGCGGGAGACCCAGCTTTCTCCTCCTCTCTCAGTTATAGCTCTCACAGTAACCATAGAACGTGCTGAGGATACCACTGCTTTAGTTTAGATATTTGATCCCTTGAAACCTCACATTGAAATTTAACCCCCAATGTGGGAGGTTGGGCCTCTTGGGAGGTGTTTGGGTCATGGAGGTGGATCCATTGTGAATAGATCAATGCTTTCCCACACGATGGGATTAGCAAGTTCTCCCTCTATTAGTTCCTGGACAGCTGGTTGTTAAAAAGAGCTTGGAAGCTCCATCGCTCCCCCTACCCCTTGCTCCCTCTCTTGCCGTGTGATCTCGGTGGTCTCTGCACACACAGACCCTCCTTCCTTTCTGCCAGAGTGGGAGCAGCCTGAGGCCATCACAAGAAATAGATGCTGGTTCCATGCTTCTAGTACAGCCTGCAGAACTGTGAGGCAAACAAATCTCTTTTCTTTAGAAGTTACCCAGGCTCAAGTGTTCTTTTACAACAACAAAAATGGACTAAGACAGCAACGTCCTGAGATCAGGAGGAACGTCCCCAGAACAGCTGGGCTGTCTTCCTGTTCTTCCCAGAGGAGGACGTCATGCAGTGCTTGAGCTCAGTGCTTCCTGTGGCTCCAGGGTACAAAACCCAGGCTGGGCTGCTTTCTGGGTTCCCCCAGCTGCAGTGCAAACGGGGTGACTCCATATGTCTCGAGCAGCTTTTCTGAGCCTTGGAGGTCTGGCTCACATTGAAATGTAGGCTTCTGTTGTCAGTTGCTGCTTATGTGTTAGTAATGAACCTGCCTATGTCATGTATTCTCTGTGTGTTCTGTCTCCCTGGAGTGACAGAAACTGGCATAGCCCCAGGTGCAGTACAGGAGGTGTTTAGAGTCTTCTCTGGGAAGACTTGACTGGGACTGATACACAGTGAATGTGCTTTACAACTTCTACAGCCACAACCCGCTTGACTCAAAAAAATTACATTCTCCAAGGAAAGAAATAAAAAGTGAAATCAAGATCAAAAAAGGTGAAGTAAACCTGACTTAAATCAAACAGCCATGAAATAATGATGCAGCCCAGGAACAACGTGCTACTTTTTGTGATCTCCTGAGACATATATTAAGCTGCTGTTCTACCTGAGAGGCAGGGGGAAGCACAACCACCTCCATCATCTATTGTTTCAATACAGCCTGTTCTTCTGTGAGTTAGTACGAAATGTGACCAGGAGATAGTGCTGGCGCTGGTCTCTGAGTCCAAGATCTGAGCTCACTCCAAAGAGTATTGGTTTTTATCTCCCCGTGATCGATCTGTATCTCCACAGGTGATTGGAAGTAGGAGTGAGGTGGGGGATTTGGGTGACAGGGCAAGTTTTATGCCATGAACAGAGCATGTTCTCTATTCCACGGCCTGTGCTGGTGGGTTCAGGGGGCTTCCACCTTTTCCATATGGTCTCAAGCTCACAGAAAGCCAAATAAGGAAGAGGTTTTAGCCTGATTGTTTAATGGATAAGATAAAGGGTCAAAGAATTAAAGACAGAGAAGTAGAAAAATGATGGCTGGTATTCAGGTGCCTTTGTAATTTGTGTGTGTTATATCATATTTATGTATTTTTTATTTTTATTTTTTGAGACAGAGGCCTCCTGTGTCACCCAGGCTGGAGGGCAGTGGCGCCATCTTAGCTCACTGAAACCTCTGCCTCCAGGGTTGAAGCCATTCTCCTGCTTCAGCCTCCCTAGTATCTGGGATTACAGGCACGTGCCAATGCACCGGGCTAATTTTTGTATTTTTGGCACACACGGGGTTTCACCATGTTGGCCAGGCTGGTCTCAAACTCCTACCCTCAAGGGATGCACCCGCCTTGGCATCCAAAAGTGTTGGGTGACAGGCGTGAGCTCCCGTCCACAGTCTCATATATTATGTTATACTAGGTCCTTTCATTTGCACCACCCCTCACATGTCTATTGCTCCTCTGCCAGGTATTGATTTAGGTGTAGGAAAAAAATACATCTCAGAAAGAAATTAATGAAACAAGGATTAAACTACTAGGAAAAATCAAAGCCAGCAAGACCTCCCTGCAAATGATTCTACCTCACAAACGTATCTCATATCCATCCTTCATTCATTTAGTGTGTAAATCAACCGTACATTTCACCCGTGGGGCGGGAATTGCCTTTTCAACAATCTCCTAGATTCCAGTTATGCACCAGGGCCTCCCTTATGTTCCTGTCAGTCACTATTAATCATGTAGGGATTCCTAGTTAGCCCCGAGGTGAATCCAAGGGCTGCGAGTATAAAACACACACTCCTTGTTCCTCCTTAGTTTCCTGTGTACCCAGTGTGCTCTCCGTCTCTCTCCAGTGGTCTTGTAATTCTCCCCATCTCATTCCCAATGTTTCGGGCAGAGCCTCTTCCTTGAACATAAGAATGTTTCCAACTTTGTGCCTTCACGGCTGAGAGCTCAGTGTGGAAAATCCTTCTGCCAATCCTCCAAGGGTTGAATCCATTTTTTTCATTAAGGTCACAAATATTATCTGATCAGTGAGACCTTCTCTGTCACCTGAAATTATACACTCAGCATTATCTATTATTTATTTTAAATCCTGGCTGGGCACAGTGGCTCACGCCTATAATCCTTGCACTTAGGGAGGCCAAGGTGGTCGGATCACTTGAGATTGGGAGTTTGAGACAGCCTGCACAACACGGTGAAACCTCATCTCTACTAAAAAATATACCAAAAAAATTTAGCCGAGTGTGGTGGTGCGCGGCTGTAATCCCAGCTACTCGGTAGGCTGAGGCAGAAGAATTGCATGAACCCTGGAGGCAGAGGTTGCAGTGAGTTGAGATTGTGCCACTGCACTCCAGCCTGTGGGACAGAGTGAGACTCTACCTCAAAACCAAAACAAAACAAAAACCAAAAAAACAGATTTGGTGCATAGATGCTTCCCAATGGATCATTCATTTATTGGTCTACTTGTGCATTCATTTTCTGCCCTCGTATTTAACCATCTGCAATATCAGTGTCCCAAGAGCAGAGGCTGAATGCACCCTGTTTACCATTTGTGGAAGGCAGGAGAATGCTGCCCCACCCCAAAACGTCCCTGTCCTAGCCTCCATAGCTTGTGAATATATTATTTTACATGAAAGGAGGAATGAAGATTGCAGATGGAATTACAGTTGCTAATCAGCTGAACTGAAAAGGAGGGTATCCTGGATGATTTTAGGGAGATTATGATGGATTATCTTGGTGACTCCAATAGAATCCCAAAGTCCTTAAAGATGAGGAAGAAGGCAGAGTAGCATTCAGAGAAAGAGGTGTGGGTGAAGAAGAAGAGTCTGAATGATGCCATGTGAGACGTGACCAGCCTTTGTGGGCTTTGAGGAAGGAGGAAGGGGACCAGGGGCCAAAGAACGTGGGAGCCTCTAGGAGCTGGGTGATGTAAGGAGCAGATTCTTGCTTGGAACCTTAAAAAGAAGTTCAGCCTTGCTGTGCCTTTGATACCAGCCCAGTGAGATACATTTCATACTTCTGAGCTATAGCACTATGAGATAATTAAGAAAAACATGCTTTCATCCACAAAGCTTGTGGAAATTTGTTATGGCAACAATAGGAAAATATTCCACACTGCACAGCCAGAGCATGGGGCATTGGCTGAACAAGTGAGTGTCATGTGCATAAATGAACTAAATTCTTTGTTACTACAAGTTTCTTGCTCTGCTGAGTCAACCAGGGTTGCATCATGACAGACAGGAACTCATTCCTTGGCAAGTAGAACTTTTCTAAAAACATCCCACCCTCATCAGATGTTCTTTTCCCTTCCCTTTCTCAAGCCCCCAGGCATTTATCCTGCAGTTAGGAATGCAGGCAGAAAAAAATGCTGCATTTTTCTTTTTTTTTTTTTCTGAGAAGGATGTCAGATTTGCACTCTTCCTTCTAGCTTGGAGGTCTCAGGTGCAGAAAATTAGAGATTAAGAGACTTCACTGAGCCTTGTGTTGGCCCCAGATCCCTTGTGCTGTTGGAGTGTCTGGAGTTCAGAGACAGCAGCAGACAGGCCCACAATCCCAGAGCTGGGAGGAGCTGAGCTAACGCTTGAATCCAAGGCTTCCCCCTCTCCAGTTTTCCAAAAGCAGAGACAAGAGGGGTTCTTTACTCACCAGTGTTGGAGCTTGGTTCTGTGGGTGAAGACCATGTACTTGAAGGGTTTCCTAGAACACGGGACAGGAGAGAGGTGTGGAAATGAAGATGCCTGCCTTCTACTCAATGGAAACCTTTAAGGTTGGTTCATGCCCAAACATTCTGTTATCTAATGTTGGGCCCTGGAAGTCCTGGCGTACCCTTCTCCATAATCATTGTATGTGATGCTCACTGTCTTGAGACTTCAAGGTATGAGGAGAAAACAGGAGCATTACACTACCTGACTTAAAAATATGTTACAGAGCTGTAGTAAGCAAAACAGCATGACGTTGGCATGAAGAAAAGTGCATAGAACAATGGAGCAAAATGAAGAACACAGATGTAATCCACCCATTTATATCCAATGGAGTTTGACAAAGGCTCTAAAGGTCTAAAATCAGGAAGGGACTGTCATTTCAATAAATGGTGCAGGGAAAACTGTATATCTACATGCAGAGGGATGAAACTGCACCTCTAACTCTCACCATACATAAAATTCAAATGAAAATGAATTAAAGACTTAAGGCCTAAACCCATCAAACGTTTAAAAGGAAACATTGGGGAAATGCTCCAGGACATGTGTCTGAGGAAAGACATTTTGTTTAAAACCTCAAAAACACAAACAATCAAAACAAAAATAGACCATTGGGATTACATCAAACTAAGCAGCTTCTGCACCGCAAACGAAGCAACCAACAAAGTGAAGAGACAACCCACAGAATATTTGCAAAGTATGCACCTGGAGGGGATTAACAACTAAAATATATAAGAAGCTCAAACACCTCAATAAAACTAATAATTTAAGTATAAAATTAATAAAAGATCTGAACAGACATTTCTCAATGAACAGAACATGCAAATAGATATTGTGTATATGAAAAAATGCTCAGTATCAACTAATCATCAGAGAAATGTGAACTGAATTCACAGTGAGCTATCATCTCACCCCATTACAATGGCTTTTTATCAGAAAGACAGACAAAACAAATGCTGGTAAGGTGGTAGAGAAAGGAGAGCAGCAAGAATGTTTTCAGCCAAGAAGCTTGTGGAAATTTGTTATGGCAACAAAAGGAAAAGATTCCACACTGCACAGTCACAGCATGGGGTTTTGGCTGAACGAGTGAGTGAGTGGAAGTGTCGTGTGCATAAATGAACTAAATTCTTTCTTACTGCCAGTCTCTTGCTCTGCTGAGTCAACCAGGGTTTCATCTGGTACATTGTTGATATGAATGTAAATTAGTACAACCATTACAGAGGAGAAGAGTATGGAAGTTCCTCAAAAAATAAAATGAGGTTGGGCATGGTGGTTCATGCCTGTAATCCCAGCACATTGGGAGGCCGAGGTGGGTAGATCACTTGAGGTCAGGAGTTGAAGAGCAGCCTGGCCAATATAGTGAAACCCCGTCTCTACTAAAAATATTAGCCGAGTGTGGTGGTGGGAGCCAGTAATCTCAGCTACTCGGGAGGCTGAGGCTGGGGAATCTCTTGAATCCTGGAGGTGCAAGTTGCAGTGAGCCCAGATGGCGCCACGGCACTCCAGCCTGGGCAACAAGAGTGAAACTCTGTCTAAAACAAAAAAACAAAAAAAAAAAACATAAAACAAAACGTAAAAAGTCAACTTATACAGGATCTAGCAATTCCGTGACTGGGTGTAAACCAAAAGGAAAGGACTTCAGTGTATCAAAGTGACATCTGCACTCCCATGACTGTTCCAGCACAGTTCACAGTAGCCAAGATGTGGAGTCAACCTACCTGCCCATCAGTGGGTGAATGGATAGAGAGAATGTAGTACATACACACAGTGGAGACTACTCATCCAGAGAGACAATAACATCCTGACATTTGTAGCCACATGGATGGAACTGGAGCTCATTACAAGTATTTCCATTCCTCACTAATATGCAGGAGCTAAAAAGGGGATCTCATAAAGGTAGAGAGTAGAATGGTGCCTACCAGAGGCCAGGAAGGGAAGGGTGGAGGGTAACAAACAAACAAAAAAGAATACTAATTAATTAATTAATTAATTTTGAGAGAGTGTCTCTCTCTGTCTCCCAGGCTGCAGTGCAGTGGCATGATCTTGGCTCACTGCAACCTCTGCCTCCTGCAACTAAGTGCATCTCCTGCCTAACCCTCCCAAGTAGCTGGGACTACAGGCATGTGCTACCATGCTCGGCTAATTATTATTATTATTATTACTTTGTGTTTTTAGTACAGATGGATTTTCCCCACGTTGGCCAGGGTGGTCTTGAGTCCCTGATCTCAAATGATCCACCTGCCTTGGCCTCTCGAAGTGCTGGGATTACAACCGTGAGCCACCGTGCCCGGCCTATAAGTGTATTTATGAACAGTAGACTTCACACTTAAAAATGGTAAAGGTGGTAAATTATATAGGTATATTTCACCTCAATAAATACTTTTCCAAATGAAAAGAAAAGGGTGTAGGGGTTGCTGGTGATGATATCTCTCTGTGGGTGAGAGGCCGGGATGGGCTTCTGGGAAATAAGTAAGGTTGAGGGGCTGACGGAACCTCGGATCTCCCTAAACTGAGCCCAGTCTCCCCTCCTCTGGGTCTGTCCTGACAGCTTTCTCCATCTGCCTGGGTGTCGACAGCCCTGAACGCGGGCCTCCATGTGGGCTGTGAAGGAGGGTTTGCAGGTGCCCCGTCTGCCATCCTACGCCCTGACCCCACCCTCACACCCAGGCTTTGTCTTCTCTCTGCATCTGTCCATGCTTCTCTCCATCATCAAGAGGAAGTTCCGCAGCTATGGCTCTAGGATTACAAGACGTGGGACAGGCATGGGCTTTCCTCACCTGTGACAGAAATGGGCAGTGGGTCACTCGGGTGTGACCACACATAGGGCAGGGCACGGAAAGAGCCGAAGCATCTGTAGGTCCCTCCGTGGGTCACAGGGCCCAGAGGGAAGTCGGCCTTGCATGTTCCACTGACCCTCGGCACTGCAGGGAGCCTAAGTCCATGGGCCTCTCCATCCCTGGATAGATGGTAAATGTCAAACGAGCTCTGGGAGCTGCAGGACAAGGTCACATTGTCTCCTGCCTGAACCATGGGGCCTGGCTGGGCTGAGAGAGAAGGTTTCCCGTATTGACCTGGAAGGAGAAGAGGCAGTTTCCTCAGGGAGGTTCTTCCTTGTCACAGCTCCCCTGACACCTGAGCTGAGAACTCACTCCCCTGCTCTATGACCTAATGCTCTCTCTCTCTCTCACACCCTCCACCCCATCTCTCTTCATGTCTATTTCCTCCTTCCACCTTCTCTGTCTCTCTAGGTCTCTGACCTCACTTCCCCATCCCTAGCTATGTTTTCCTTTTTGTACCATTTTATTATCTCTGACCCTCCATGGATTGGTTGACTTGATCTTCCTCTTTCCTGAATTCTGAGTCTCTCATTTTCTGTCTTGTTCATAACTTTCTGCATATTTCTATCTCTTATCTATTGATCAATCTATCAATTATCTATGTATGTATGTATCTACCATCTATCATCACCTGTATATCTATGACCTATCTCTCTGTTGTCTATCATCTATCAATCAATGTATGTATGTATCTATCCATCTATCATCACGTGTCTGTCTGTTTTTCTGTCTCTCTATGTCTATTTATGTATCATCTGTCTATCCACCTACTTATCTATCTATATCGTCTATCAGTCATTCATCGTCTATTTATCGATCACCTATCTCTCTGTTATCTATCATCTATCTCTTATCTTTCATCCATTTATATCTATCTATCATCTGTCTTTCTCCATCTCCTTTTCTCTGCCTCTCAGTCTCTCTAGTTCTCTTTTGGCATCTCTGCAATCCATCCCCACATCTTTATCTTTCCCTGTTTTTGTGCCCCTCCCTCAGGGCTCTGATTTTAGGGCATTTCTCTGCTCCCTTCCATCATATGCTCACTGCTCTGCCCTCTTTTTCTATCTCTTTATGTGTCTGTGAGTCTCTCAATTCCCTTCTTCTGGCTCATTCGGTGTGTGTGTTCACGTCTTTGCTTTTTAGTTTCCCTGATTTCACTCCGTGTCTCTCTGTGGGCTTTTGTTCTCAGTAATCCTATAACGTGTGGTATTATTTGAATATGAGCCTCAGAATCCAGTCTGGGGACTCCAGGAACTCACAGCCTACAGGGGTTGGTGTTCTGCTCCCTCACCTGGGGCCATGGTGTCCTGGGAAGATGACAGCTCCACCGCATGGAAGGCAGAGGTTTAAGAATAAACATGGCATCTGTAGGTGCCACAAGCCTGGGGCCACAGGGCCAACTCAGGCCAGATAGATGTGTCTCTTTGGGTTCTCCTGGTAGAGAACATTTTGTGGAGGTAAAACAGAATGGAACCTTCTAACCTGTGCCTGGTCTCTGAACAAAGTCAACACAGAAGGACACCTCTCTCTGGGACATGTCTGTCTCTCTGTGCATCTTCTTTACCTCTTTATCTCTTTTCCTAACACCCTGTATGGCCCCTGTGTCTGGCTTCTACGTTATGATGTGTGGTCTGTACTTGTGTCTCCTGTTTCTCTACCTCTGTTGGTACAGACCTCATGAAGTCACTTTTTCTCCGTGAGAATCCCATACTCATCTTCCTCATGATCACCTGGGGCTTCCAGTCCTAGATCATTCACTCCCTGTCCCTGCAAGGGTGAGAGGCAGGTCTGGATTCTCTCACCTATGATCACGATGTCCAGAGGGTCACTGGGAGCCGACCACTCATAGCGGGAGTGAGCGACAGAACCAAAACATCTGTAGGTCCCTGCAAGGGCAGGCATCATGGGACCCACGGAATAGTTGGCCTGGGAACCCCCATTATGGAACTGTCCAACGAGGTGCAAGGGGTCCTCAGTGATCGCCTCTCTGTGCAGAAGGAAACGCTCAAACCTCATATCTGACCAACATTGCAGGACGACCGTCTCTCCTGATTTCACCAGGGGACCTGGGTGGGCCAGGAGGGAAGGTTTTCTGTAGACTCCTAAGAAGAGAGGTTGTGAGTTCAGAAGGCATCTCCCTTTCTCATCCCATTCATGGGACCTGGAATAAGTGAGGCTTCCCCTCCATGGTGTCTATCTCTCTCCTCCCTGTCTGTGTCTCCATGTTCTTTTCTGTGCCCATAACCCCTGGTGCAGGTCCCTCCATCTGTCTCCCTCCTTCTTCCCTGTCTCTCTGTCTCTAGTACCCCTGACTCCCTTCCCACTGGGCTCAGCGTCATCTCTTAGGCTGTTGTATCTGTTTCCCACTAATCTCTTTGCTGGTGTTTATGTGGGGCTGGAAGAGGAACCACGACAGGTTGCATGTCCAGGCTCTCAGCAGCATGAATCAATCTCTTTTGGACAAATTGGAATGGCTGGCGGGAGGTGTGAACTCATCAGTAAGGCAGGCATCAATGTCCCTGTTCCTGATGGGGTTGGGAGCCTCTCCTGCCATGTCTGTGCCTTTTCCATGGTCCCAGCTGCTATAAGGTGGCCCCTGGTGCTGGTTCCAGGAGAATCAAGCCCTCCCTGTGTGGATCGAGCCTGGTGGTAGCATCAGTATTCCGCATGTGCTGAAATCAGTGTAGCCAACCTTCTCCTTGTTTGGTTTCTTAACTTGTCCTTGACCTGGGTTCCTGTGTTGGTTTCCTGTTGCTGCTGTAGAAAATTATCACAAACATGGTGGCAGGAGAGAATACAATAACCGCTTCCACCTATGGAGAACAGAAATCTGACCCAGTTCTCTCTGGGCTAAAATCAAGGCATCTGCAGGGCTGTGCTTCCACTGGAGACTCAGAGAGAATCAGTTCCCTTGACTTCTCCAGCCCTTAGAGGCCACTTGCCTTCATGGCTCGTGGCCTTCCTTCACCTTCAAAGTCTGTAGTGAGTCTCCCTCCCACTATGCTGCTCTAATCCCCACTCTCCTCATCCTCCTCCTCTCGTGTGGTCCCTTGTGATTACACTGAGCCCAGCGGGACAGTCCAGGCTGTCTCCCCATCTCAAGGTCAACTCATCAACAACCTGAGCTCCATCTTCCCCTTCAGTCCCCTGCCCTATAACATAAATAGTCACAGGGTCCACGGATTACCATGTAACCATATTGGGGACAGTTATGCTTCCCATCACAGCACCCATTTCCCTGTGTTCAATCCCCCTTTACCCCAAAGAGAGTCAGGTCCTGGGTGATGGGACCCTGGTGGACACCCCCAGCAGAAGCTCTGGGATTCAGGAGGTGGGACAAGGAGAAGCCCTGACAGGAGACCTCTGACCTGTGACCACGATCGCCAGGGGGTTGCTGGGAGCCGACCACTTAGTGGGGTAGTGCAGGTGTGAACCCCGACATCTATAGGTCCCTGCATGTGCCGGGGTCACAGGGCCCAGGAGGATGTTATTCCAGAATCTTCTGTTGTAGAGCTCAGGGGCAGGCACCCCATCTTCCTTGTACAGACTGAAGATGGTAAACCCAAGATGAGAGTGACACTGAAGACTCACGTGTTCTCCTTGAGGCACCACAGCGCTGGGCCAGGCAGAGAGGAAGGGCTTGTCCTGACCATCTGGGGGAGAAGGGGGCACCACCTTTAGAGAGGAGGATGTGGAGCAGCCCCTCCCTCCCTGTGCTCAGAAGATTCTCCCCACTTTCCACATTTCTAAGGCTCCTACCACACCTGGGTGCCCAGGGCTACAGGAAGAATCCATCCCACATAGACATGGTGTCTCCCTACAAGAAAAGTGTCAGCTGAGAACTTTGAGCAAATGCTGAATAAGCCACTCTTACTAGATTTTAATACTGCAAGATTACTCACATAAAACAACACAAAGTAGACGCAGGATGGAGGGCATGACCTTTGTGAATGGAATATCAGCTAATGCATGAACCATAATAAACAACTGAGACCTCATTAGAAGATCTGAAATGTCAGGGTCATGACTGTGGTTCCCCCTACCCTGCTTCTGGTAAAATGACAGCGGCAACACTGCAGCCCCGACCATCATGGAAACGCTGGAGGGTGTGAGTTACGCCCTTGTCCTCAGAGGCCTGCTGTTCTTGCACTGCTTCCCTCCCTTCCTCTGCCGGTGACACCACTTCTTCCCCGCACACCGCTGCTTTGAGCACTCCAGTCTCAGGGTCCCCACAGACTCAGCCAAGGGAAAGAAAGAACAGGGAGGGCTAGGACAGAACTGTGGGCCAAGCTTCCCATGGCTTCCTTTTCCTAGTTCATGAGAGATTCTCACATGGCTTCCCATCGTCAGCCCATCAGTCAACCCCTTGTGCTGCCTGCCTGGTGTTTCAAGAAAATCATCTTATGTGGGGAGATGACAACCTAAGGTTTGGGGAAGGACTCACCCACATGTGACCAGGCCCTCTGCAGCAAGAAAAACCCTATAAAGAAAGATCATGATGGATGATCCATCTGTACATCACCTCCAGGCCCATATTTCCACTCCAGACCCGTATCTCCACTCCAGGCCCATATCTACAGTTCCAGGCTCATATCTTCACTCCAGGCCCATATCTACAGTTCCAGGCCCATATCTACACTCTAGGCCCATATCTCTACCTCCAGGCTGGTATCCCCATTCCAGGCACATATTTGCACTCCAAGCCAGTATCTCCACTCCAGGCCCATATCTCCACCTCCAGGCCCATATCTCTATCTCCAGGCCCATATCTCCATTCCAGGCCCATATCTAAAGCTCCAGGCCCATGTCTCCACTCCAGGCTCATATCTCCACCCCAGGCCCATATCTCCACTCCAGGCCTATATCTCCACTCCAGGCCCATATCTCCACTCCAGGCTCATATATCCACCTCAGGCCCATATCTTTACCTCCAGGCCCAGATCTCCACCCCAGTGCTCCCTCCCTCAATTCCCTTCTGGGACTCACCAACACACGCCATGCTGACGACCATGAGCGACATGGTGCTGCCGGTGCAGACAGGCGGCCGCGCTCCAGCTCAGTTCAGCAGCACACAGGATGTTGTGAGGGGCTCATGCAGTTTACATGCTGACCACATCATGAGAGGATGACGTACGCAGGCTCTTTCTGCCTTGCATGAGGCCCAGTGAGTGTTTGCTCAAGAGGGGAACATGGCTTCCTGGAAATTGTTCTGACTAGAATTGACACCTTGCATCCTTCACTATTACCAACTCAAAACACGTCTCAGATCCAATCTCTCATACAGGAGATGACTGAATTTTGTGCTGACATGAAAGACTTTTGACGTATTTTTGTTGTTTTCTTCTGAGATTCAAACTCTCCTCCATGTGCTATTTTTTGCCCATTCAATATGATGTTGGCTGTGGATTTATCATAGATGGCTCTTAATATTCATTTGGAAACAAGTTGTTAAATCTCCATGTTTTTCTGTAGTTTTGAGAGATGATCTTGGTATTTTTTTTCCATTTTTATTGTGTGCTTTGTTATGATTTTGATTCTTTGAATTTATTGAGACTTGCTTTGTGGCTAATCTTAGAATATGATATGTTTTTTTTGTGTGTGCAGATAAGAAGAATCTATATTCTGCAGTTGTTGGGTGGAATACTCTGTAGATGTCTCTCAGGTCCAATTCGTTAAGCATTGTCTTTAAGACCAGAATTTCTTTCTTAGCTTTCTGTTTTAGTGATCCATCTGATGTTGTCAGTGGGATGTTGAAGTCCCTTACTATTATTGTGCAGCTGTCTAACTCTTTTCATAGGTGAAGAATAACTTGTTTTATGAATCTAGGTGCTCCAAAGTTGGGTGCATATGTATTTAGAATAGTTAAGTCTTCTTATCAAATTGAACCCTGTATCATTTTGTAATGCCCTTCTTTGTCCTTCCTGATTGCTATTGATTTAAAGTGTGTTTCATGTGATATAAGGATAGGAATGCCTTCTCTTTTTTTGTTTCCTGGTTGTCCAGTAAATATTTCTCCATCCTTCTACTTTGAGCCGCCTGTGGGTGTCATTTCATGTGAGATGGGTCTCTTGAAGACAGCAGGCAGCTGGCTCTTGGCTTTTTATCCATGTTGCCACTCTATGCCTTTTAAGTGGGGAATTTAGGCCATTTACATTCAGGGTTCATATTGATACATGAAATTTTGGTCCTGTCATTATGTTGTTGCCTGTTTTATAGACTTGATAGTGTAATTGCTTTATATTATTTGTGAGCTATGGCTTGAGTGTGTTTTTGTGGTAGCAGGTTTTTATCTTCTGTTTCCTATTGAGCACTCCACTAAGGATCTCTTGTAATGGTGGTCATGGTGGTCTAGTGCTAACAAATTCTTTTAGTGCTTCCTTGTCAGAGAAGGATTTTATTTCTCTTCTGCTTATGAAGCTTAGTTTGATGGGATATGACATTCTTGGCTGGATTTTCTTTTCTTTAATAATGCTGAAAACAGGCTCCTAATCTCTTTGGCTTATATGATTTCCACTGAGAGTTCTGCAGTTAGCCTGATTGGGTTCCTTCTGCAGGTGACCTGCTCCTTCTCTCTAGCTGCCTTTAAGATTTTTTTCTGTTGTGTTGACCTTGGAGGATCTGATAACTGTGTGTATTGGGGATGGTCACCTTGTGTAACATCCCACATGGGTTTTCTGCATTTGTTTAGAATTTATATGCCTTCCTCTCTAGCAAGATTGGGAAAATTTTCATGGACTATGTCCTTGAATATGTTTTCTAAGTTGCTTACTCTTTCTCCTTCTCTTTCAAGAATTCCAATGAGCCATGTATTTGGTCTCGCTACATAATCCCGTATTTCTCAGAGATTTCATTCATTTTTTAAAAATCTTTCTAAAAATTTTTGTCTGACTGGGTTGATTCAAAGATCTATTTTTCAAGCTCTGAGATTATTTCCCTAGCTTGATCTCTTCTGCTTTTGTTGCTTCTGATTGTACTGTGAAATTCTTGAAGTGAAGTCTTCAGTTTCAGGAGTTCAGTTTGGTTCTTTCTTAAAATGGATATTTCGTGTGTCAGCTCCTAGATCATTTTGCTGGATTCTTTGGATTGGTCTTCATCTTTCTCCGAGATCTTGGTGGGCTTCCTTAGTATCCAGATTCTGAATTCCATGTCTGTCATTTCAGTCATCTTAGTATGGCTAACAGTTGGATTTCTGGGGAACTATTGAGTTGCCAGAGTTCTTGTATTGATTCTTTTTCATGTGTGAGGGCTGGTGTTCCTTTAACTATGATGTAAGTTAAGCATAGTCAGTTGTCTTTATTTCCAGGCGTTTTGAGAGGACTGGGACTCATATAGAATTTTTATTCGTGGCTGAGTCTTTGCCTTAGTTTTCACAGGTGTTGTATACTGGCAAAATATTTTGGTGTTGTGTTTTGGTCTGTGGTTCAGTAGGTGGTGCTTAAGAACGTTGGCTGGCAGATAGTTCGTTACTCAGCCACATGGCTCCTTCGTGTTTTTGTGCAGTTTTCCCTAGCACTCTGTGGTGAGGGTGGAGAAATGACCCCCTAACCTACTCCACTCCTGAGCTTTTGAGGAGCCCCCTTGGATGACCAGCTCCACGACTGTATTTCCTTTGTTAGGTGTTCTAGTCAAAGGTGTGGATGTGATGTCAAAATCACCTCACACCACAAGACGCCCAGCTAATTTCTGAATTTTTAGTAGAGACAGAGTTTCACCATATTGGACAGGCTAGTCTCGAAGTCCTGACCTCAAGTGATCCACCTGCCTTGGCCTCCCATAGTGCTGGGATTACAGGTGTGTGCCACTGCACCCTGCCAGGGGTTCTTGAGTTGACACATCAATCACCCACTTGGACTGGTGATTGGTAATTCTGATATTGGTCCTTTTCCTAAGGTGGAATTCTCATCCTCCTTCCACGGCCCTGACTTCAAACTTTAGGGAGCAATGAGTTGGATTATTCCTCTGATTTTTGAAGGGGAAGCTGATTTGTATTTAAATATTCATTTTTTTATTTTCTTAAATTATTTTGACCAATTAAAAAACTTGTTTTCAACTAAGTTTATATGAGAAACTAACTCATATAAAACTCAGAGATGGTCTTCTCCTGATATATCCGTTTTATATTTTTATGATTGCCTTTTAAAATATATTGAATGGTTGTAATTCCAGGGACATGTCTTTCAGAACAGTATTTATTCTTATCTACATGTTTTGGAGAGTGCACTAAGGGACATTGAAGTTTATTTCCTGAAAAGACTTTAATTTTAAAATGTATTTTATTTAATAACTCAGTGATTTAGAATGTCTAGGTATTTCAGAGATTGTTTTAGACAATTGGTTTTCTTGTGATATATGACCACTTCATCTAAGCTGAATAATGTCTTCATAATGTCCACTTAGAATCTTTTCAATTCTGTAGGATCTGTACTGATGTCATTGTTTCCTTTCTGATATTGGTAACTTTCCTGGGGTAGGATTCTTATCTCCCCCTGAGGTCCTGTCACTAAAATTCAGGCAACAATGAGTCGGATTAGTACTCTGATTTCAAAGGGAAAGCTGATCATCTACCATTTTTTGTTTATGGAAATGGACACATTAACATCCCTTGCCTGAACCTTAGTTTCCTTGTTTGGAGCATTTTGCTATAAATCTCACTTCTCAGAGTGACTGTGGGGCTTGATGTGGCTGGGGTATGGGATGAGCTCAAACATAATTTATTTCCAGACCAGGTTAAGGCATGAAGGGGTTGGGGCTTGTTAGAATCCTGTTGTTGGACTCCACAGTAAAGGTAGACATTTGAGGCACTCAATCAAAAACCCCAGTTGTTCCTAGCACTGAGAAATTTGATAGAAAGTTTCTAAAACATTATTCATGGTCTTATGCACAAAAAGTAAAGTGATAGCACTGGAAGTAGACAGGGAATCATAAGAAAAAAGAGAGAGCAAACTCAGAGGTCACCGGTGCCTGGGACCATCAAGGGGTTATTAAGGAGGAAGTTTCCACTTCTGTGTGGAACAGAAGAGGCTCCCTAGGGTCCTCCCAGACAGGGAGTGAGTCAAGACTCTGGGCGAGGCTGGCTGGAAGCTCTGGTTCTCCTTGAGTTTTTTTTTTTTTTTTTTTTTTGAGACAGAGTCTTGCTCTGTCCCCCAGGCTAGAGTGCAATGGTGTGATCTTGGCTCACCGCAACCTCTGCCTTCTGGGTTCAAGCAATTTTCCTGCCTCAGCCTCCCAAGTAACTGGGACTAAAGGTGCCTGCCACCATGCTCAGCTAATTTTTATAATTTTAGTAGAGATGGGGTTTCACCATGTTTACCAGGCTTGTCTTGAACTCCTGACCTCAGATGATCCACCTGCCTTAGCCTCCCAGAGTGCTGGGATTGCAGGTGTGAGCCACCATGCCTTCTCTGAGATTTTACAGATGGGCTCTGGGACTTCTCTGCTCACTGACCAGAGCCCTTGGTCAGCACTGAGCCACCTCCTCCGTGTGTGTGAAACAGTTTCGTTGCAGTATTGTATGAGGCTCCCACTGGACCCATCATTGCCCCACACAACTGCGAGCAGACACTCAGTTTGGGAAATTGGATGCCATGTGGAAGTAGATGATGGGTTAGACCTCCCTTTTCAGCTCTCAACTCCAAAGAAAGCCATGAGAGAAACCTTAGGTGGAAGACAAAGTGTGAGAGGTGAGCAGTCCAACAAAAAGGACCAAGGAAGTGTATTTTTTAATTTTATTTTTTGAGATAGAGGCTCGTTCTGTTGCCCAGGCTGGAGTGTGGTGGCCCGATCTTGGCTCACTGCAGCCTCCACGTCCAGAGTTCAAGCGATTCTCCTGCCATAGCTTCCCGAGTAACTAGGATTACAGGCATGCCCCACCATGCCCAGCTAATTTTTTAACTTTTTAGTAGAGATGGAGTTTCACCATACTCACCAGGTTGGCCTAGAACTCCTGACCTCAGGTAATCTGCCCACCTCAGCCTCCCAAAGTGCTGGTATTACAGGCATGAGCCACTGTGCCTGGCCTCAGACTCATGTTTCAAAGTCCCAAATACACATTTGCCCACCTATTCTAGTTATTTAATCCAGATCTATGCTCAGAACTGAAGAGATGGAGAATCAATAGTCCACTTCAGGGAATGTGGCAGTTGGAAACAAAGAAAAATGTATTATGTGACAGTGGACCAGAGCACGCGATCACAGGGGTGTGGACACAAACCCACCACGGGGGATGTGCCCTCACGTCACAAGGAGCCAAAGGAAGGGAGGGGCAGTCACGGAGGGTCCACAACAGCAGGATGGAAAGCACCGCCGTTTAATGGAGGTTTAATAGAGGAACCGTTCTCCACAGGCACCCGGACGTCTTCCTGCACCTGACCCACGCCTCCCCTTCTCGACCTTCTCAGTAGACAGTTTCCCCAATGATGGTCCAGACTTTCTTTCAGAACCTTTTGGGACCATCAGATTCACTGCCAAGGCTCTAGCACTCTGACGGGTGCATTGTTGTCTCTTGTGTTTACCTCCTGGCTGCATCTTGGGGGTTTCTCTGGCTGTGCCAATCCTAAAACAGCAGAATCCTGAGGACCACCAGGACCAAGCCAGCCACGGCCATGCGGATGAGACTCTCCACGGTGTAATCCTGGGGGTGTGAGGCTGGGGATGGTGGACAAAGAGGTCACAGAGGTCAGGGTAGATCATCATGACCCAGGACCCCTGGATATCCACCCAGGACGCCCACCTCCCCTTCATAGGACCTGACCCTCTGTGCCAGCCCCATAACCGAGAGCATCTCCTCACTCACTAGTCTTGGAGTCTGTCTGGTTTTGTGACGGGCTGAGGGTCTCAGCTCCTCCTGAGAATCAACCAAAAAAAGGGGGAGGTGTGTGAGGAGTTGAAGAGACTTAAGCCAACATGTCCCTCAGTTTCTGCGTTCCTTTGTGTCTACATTTCTCCTAACTGTTCTGTAGTTATGTGATAGAACCTTTTCCTGATGCGGCAGAGGTACATACATACATATAGGAATAAGTATGTGTATATACATAATTGAGATATAATAGTGTGTGTATGTAAATATATAATGCTTATGTATTATAAGATATATAATAGTGTGTGTATATACAAATACGTAATACATAATATATATTATAAGATATATAATAATGTGTGCATGTAAATATATAATGCTAATATGTATTATAAGATATATAACAGTGTGTGTATAAATAAATATATAATACATAATATATAATAATATATATAATAGTGTGTGTATACATATAAATATGTAATAAGATATATAATAGTGTATATATCTAAATATATAATACATAAAATATAATAAGACATATAATAGTGTGTATATCTAAATATATAATACGTTATATAAGATATACAATTGTGTGTATATATAAATATATAACACATAATATATGATATATAATAGTGTGTATATATATACATGATGCATAATATATAATAAGATGTATGATAGTATGTGTATCTCTAAATATATAATACATAATATATAATACAATATATAATAGTGTGTTAATA
>NW_012123598.1:2975526-2987198 GCF_000951035.1 Colobus angolensis palliatus
TGTATACATAAATATATAATACACAGTGTATAATAAGATAGATAATAGTGTGTGGGTACATATAAATATATAATACATAATATATATTATAAGATAGATAATAGTGTGTAGGTATATATAAATATATAATACATAATATACATTATAAGATAGATAATGGTGTGTGGGTATATATAAACACATACATATATATTTGAAGTGAGAAGAGTATTATAAAATTTAGAAACAAGTTTGTCCTCCATTTTCTTGTGGTTAATGTAATTATTATCAATAAATCAGAAGAGATCATTTGGGAAAGGATTGAAAGGGAGTGTGTCAGTGGTAAGTTGATGGGAACTAAAATTGGCATACTCAAACCAAGAGCTTGCTTATCTATACTTAACTAATTTTAGAAGATAGAAAGGAATCAAAGACTTTCAAATTATTCAAGCAGTAAAACAATCCTTAAAATTCACAATGTCCACAATTGTTATGAATACAACTTCAAACGTCTGCTGATATAAATGTATAAAGTTTAATTTTAAATGTATTGGATAAACAGACATTATTAATAAGAAGTTACTCTCCATCATGAATGCACATATTTAATTTAATCCCAAAAAAATCAGTGCAGTTATTTTACATCATAACGCTACCTACCAAATTAAATGTGTAAATTATAAATGCCAGCATTGCTTTGAAATCTTCAGAAACAGAAAGAGAAACAATAGATACGTGGACATAAAAAATAAAGGACAGAAAGGAATTGCGCATGAGGTTTGCTGTTGAATATTTGCCTGCATTGCTGCAGTGAGCAGGTGTACGATCTCCCCTTAGTCTCAGGTATGCACTGAGTGTTACGGGGCCGCCAGGGGAGCCCAGGTGGGGAGTGGGTGGAGCCTCCATCTTCTACCCTCAGTCTAAGCATGATTCCTCCGAGGTTCCTCCGTATCTCATTTCAGTCCTTCCTGGCCTTTAGCCCCATCTGAGGTCTCTGGGGTGGGAGCCCAGGCTTAGGAGGTCCCTGACAATTTCCACCCTCTCATAGGCTGGGCCCTCCCCCTTTACTCCCCTCTTTCCTTAGCGTCCCGAGCTCTGCTGGGGGCAGGGCCTGAGCTGAGCCTTTGAGCTCAGAGAGGACAAAGTCAGGGGCCTCACCTGAGACCACGAGCTCCAGGGGTGAGACAGCAGGTAGGGGAAGAATCTGCGTGAGCTGTAGCACCTGTAGGTCCCCTTGTGGCTGAGGTCACAGGACCCATGGGGAATTCAGCCTGGTGCTAGTGAGCTTGGTGCTCTGATCTCAGACGCAGCAGGTGATGGGCTGCCCCCTCCTTGGTCAGAAGGAATGTGTCTATCGGGCTCTGTGACTGACACAGCAGGGTCACGTTCTTTCCTGAGGCCACCATGGGGCCCGGCTGCACAGAGAGGAAGGGTCTGTCAGGGATCTGTCCTGGAGAGAAGAAGGATGGGTGAGGGGCTCCCACTTTGTTCTGAGCTGAGACTTCCCCAGGCCTCTCTCTGGGGCCCTCAGTCTCTCTGTCTCTGTTTTCTCTGAGTCTCCCCCTCCCCACCCATCCCCTCTCTCTGTCTGTCTCTCTCTCCCTTGGGACCCCCACCCCTCATCCTGGCCATCACCACCTGGGCTCCCCCGGCAGGGCCTGTGCAGAGCCTGGGTCCCTGATTGAACCCACAGGGCTCCTCACCTGCGATCAGGATGTCCAGGGGGTCACTGGGGGCCGACCACTCGGAGGAGAGGTTGTGTGCACCGGAGCATCTGTACTGGCCCCCGTGGGAGCTTCTCACAGGGCCCAGGGGGAAGTTGGCCTGGGAGAGCCCAGCCTGGGGCTGCTGGCCAGAGCCCTGGAGGAGGACATGTCCCTGCTCCTCGTACAGAGCGAATCTGTCGTAGCCGACGTTAGAGCCACACTGCAGGGTCAGGTTCTCTCCAGGGGCCACCGCAGGGCCCTGCAGGGTCAGGAGGGAGGGCTTTCTAGACACGCCTGGAGGAAAACAGGAGTCGGGACTCGGAGGACTGGTTCCTCCCATGCCCCTTCCTTCTCCCATTCTGGCCCTGCGGGTCTCACTGTCTCTCACACTCAGTCTCTCTGGGCTCAGGAGTCCCAAACTTCCCCTGTTCCACCCTCCTACGTGGGACTCCCTGAGAGAGTTCTCAAAAATAAATCGGGCAAGGAGCGGACGTCTGTACCTGAGACCAGGATCTCCATGGTATCACTGGATTGCGACCACACCCGGGTGATGTTCCTGTAATATCCATGGCATCTGAACATCCACCGGTGACTGGGGGCCACAGGGCCCACAGGGAACAGGGCCAGGAACAGCGCCTTGGAGAGTTCCTGTGAGTCCAGCATCCAGGAGAGCTTGTTTTCTCCCTCCTCAATCAAAATGAACCTCTGAAATCCCACCCTTATGCTACACTGGATGGTCACGTTCTCTCCTGAGGTCACCACAGGGCTCCGCAGGGCTGAGAGGGTGGGTTTTCTGTAGGCTCCTAGGAAAGAAGGAGGCACTGTCTTAAACGGGACTCACGCCTCCCACATCATCCCCCAGGGCTGAGTTATTAGAATGAAGATGCCCCTGAGAGCTGACCTCCTTCCTGAGCGCAGAGCCTGGGGCTGGGACCCCTGAGTGTCCTCTCACCTGTCACCACCAGTTCCAGCGGGTCACTGAGCTCTGATCAGCCTGCAGAGCTGAGAGAGTGACAGCAGTATCTCCCTGCATAGTGCTTTGTCATGGATGGGATGAAGTTGGTCTTGTTCCTGGGCCCTGGTGGGCTCTGTTGGTACCAGGTCATGGGGCTTCCTTCCTTGGTGAGATGGTAACCCTGGGTATCCAGGGTCCCCTGGCACCAGAAGGTCACGGAGCTCCCCCAGCCGATCACAGAGCCTGGCTCAGCCCAGAGGCTGGGTTTGGGGAGGATCCCTGGAAGAAACCACAGGCTGGAGTCCACAGACCTCCCCCGCCCCTCATTTCCACCTCAGGCCACGGACCCTCTTGATTTTCTCACCCTCAGTTCAGAAGGCCCTGAGATGAGAGTCTGGGTGCTGAGTGTGAGGTAGGGCATGGGAGCTTAGCAGAGACTCACCTGCAGGTGCTTGGGTATTCTGGCCCAGACTCAGCCATGGAGGAGAGTTTCCTGTGGGGCATTTGGAAGACAGAGGTGTGACTGCTTCCCTTCCTGCTGGAGCACCAGTAGCCACTGGAGCCCTGAGGGTCTCCAGTGAACAAGGCTGCTGTGGGACCCCCTTCACCCCAACCCAGTGCCCCTCCTGTCCCTCATCTCTCCACCACTGACTGAGGCACAGAAGAACAGTGAGGATGGACACCATGATGCCTGCTCTGCATGCTCCAGCTGTGGGACAGGAGACCACACGACCCTCCAGGACAGACAGACGCGCGGATGTGGTTAAGTCAGAGCCTGTTGCCGCCTGTCTGGGTCCCCACAGCTGTCAACCCACAGGAAGTGGACAGGCCCTTGCTGGGCCTGTCTCTGATTCCCCCAGTGTGGGGGCTCAGGAGGACCCAGGCCCTCTGCACACATCTCAGCCCAAACCTGAGGAGTCCCCTGATGGCCAGGGCTCCTTTTTCTGAAAACCTGCCTGTGGAGGGTAGACCTAACATCACGTCTAGGTCAGCTACCAACTGGGCGGGAGTCTAAACTGAAAACACAGCCCTTATTTTCTCAGAGCCTCCACTCATGACATCGACTTTCTTTTTCCCCACCGATGCAAAGACAAATATTTCCCCAGGAGACAGTCATCCTGATCTGGAGAGGCTCACTTCCTGCTTTCAGTAAATACAGTCAATTTCATTAGGGGAGGCTCTGGGAAAATAAGGGGATGCAGATTAGCAGAAGATGAACATTCAGCAACTTGTTTCTCAATTAATTAATTTATTGCCAACGAGAGAGAAGTGGAAATATGAGAATAGGGACCACGAATAGGATGTGGTTGAGGGAATGGTTTCTATCTTATTCCCTGGCAGAGAACTAAGGCATAAGAACAAGAAAGCTGGCTGGGTGCGGTGGTTCACACCTGTAATCCCAGCACTTTGGGAGGCTGAGGCAGGCGGATCACAAGGTCAGGAGTTCGAGACCAACCTGACCAACATGGTGAAACCCTGTCTCTACTGAAAATACAAAAATTAGCCGGGTGTGATGGCATGCATCCGTAATCCCAGCTACTCAAGAGGCTGAGGTGAGAGAATCGCTTGAACCCAGGAGGCGGAGGTTGCAGTGAGCCGAGATCATGCCACTGCACTCCAGCCTGGTCAAGAGAGTCAGACTGTCTAAAAAAAAAAAGAACAAGAAAGCCCAGTGAGAGATGGTTGTGAGAACACACTAAAGAGGAAAGATCATTCAGGGCTGGGAGTGGTGACTCACGCCTGTAATCCCAGCACTTTGGGAGGCCAAGGCAGGTGAATTACCTGAGGGCAGAAGTTTGAGACCAGCCTGGCCAACATGGTGAAACCTCATCTCTACTAAAAATACAAAAATTAGCCAGGCATGGTGGCATGCACCTGTAATCTCAGCTACTCAAGAGGCTGAGTCAGGAGAATCTCTTGAACCCAAGAGGCAGAGGTTGCAGTGAGCCGAGATTGCGCCACTGCACTCCAGCCTGGGCAACAGAGCAACTTTCTGTCTCAAAAAATAAAAATTAAAAAGAAAAAAGGAGAAGGAGAAGAGGAAGGAGACGGAAAGGAGAGGAAACACGCCTGAGGTAGAACATTACATGTAACATGGAGTAGGCAGGGAATCCGATAGAGCACTGAAACTCTTGCTGGGTGCGGCGACTCACGTCTGTAATCCCAGCACTTTGGGTGGCCCAGGCGGGTGGATCACATCACATGAGGTCAGGAGTTTGAGACCAGTCTGGCCAAGATGACGAAATTCCGTCTTTACTAAAAATACAAACACTACCTGGCTGTGGTGGCGGGCGCCTGTAATCCCAGCTACGTGGGAGGATGAGGCAGGAGAATCGCTTAAAACCAGGAGGCGGAGGTTGCAGTGAGTCAAGATCGCACCATTGCGCTCTAGCCTGGCCAACAAGAGCAAAACTCCATCTCAAAATAAATAAAATAAAATAAAATAATAAATAAAAAGAGGACTGGACATCTCCTGTGGGGTGTCAGTGAATGGAACCAAGCAAGCCACTGCCCTTTCCCTTTTGTCTACAAGTGTCTTTCTTGGCCTCCGGGAAGTGAGTTCCATTGTGCCAGACCCTATGTTTGTTGCTGCTGGGTTCATCGAGTCCCCTCCCTTTCCACCTGTGGCTCCCCATGGGTTCCCAGGCCCCAGTCAGCATTGGGAATAGAGCCAGGAAGACCAGCCCTATCACACCCCTCCTGATAGAATTCCCACAGTGTCATCCTGGAGAACAGGGGCTGGGGGCTGGGGTAGGATCACAGACCTTTTCGTGTGGGCCAGGCCCCTCCCTCCACAGGAGTTCTGACACGGAGCCCATCATCACCCGTTTCACCCTGACGATATTCTTCCTGCCCAGACACCCCCATTCTCCCTATATCATCATGGGCACCTCAGTGAAATCCATGGTTGAGGGTCTCTGTCACTTACTCTTCCCTCGTCTTGGAAACTTTCCTTGGATCCTTCCAGAGCCCTTCCTGAGTGTGCTGCAGGGTCTCTGCCACACGGCACACTCTCAGGAGCCCTCATCCTCCCCCTCACCTACTGTGCCCACACAGCCAGGTGCAGGCTCTGTTTCTTCATCTTCCCTTCCCCGCAGGCCCTGATGGAGAGTGGATTAGACTCGCTCCTGAGTAGGGGCTCAGGTCACTCTGACCCCTTCCTCCCTGTGGACGAGGTCTCCGTCCCAGAGCATTGGAGGCTGAAGGGTCTTGTGGATTCCTGCACTAACCACGGTCTCAGATGCACTGACCACAGTCTCAGATGCGGATGGGGACCCTGGGAACTCAGGAGGGGCTGCCTAGCCCAAGGTCCCACAGCTGGAGGTGGCACAGCCCTCACTCACATGGGGGGGGGGCCTTCCGTCTCCCCAGGGACTTCACACTGGAGGCTAAGAGCACCACTTTGCACACCACATTCAGGGGTGGATTCTGTGGGTGACTAACAAGTTCTCCTAGGGTTCCAAGGTAACAGGACAGCACATGGGTGAGGGAGAGCCTCCCTTGCCCCACCAAAGTAGAACCATTCTCTGTGAAGGGTTGGTCCTCTGCTTTCCTCTACTCTGTCATCTCCCTAGTGACTGATAGGGGTCCTGAGGTGTCTTCCCTGGAATCCCATGAGGGACAATTCCTTTCCTGAGAGGGAAGGTATAGAGAGGACTAGCAGGTGCCTAGTGATGGAAAGTGCCCATAATCAAGAGACATTGCCTCCGCCCGGGATAATAAATATCCGAGTTTCCAGATGGGAAATCTCTCTGTGGTGAGAGCTCAGGAGGGGCTTCTGGAACATGGAAAAGGGCGAGGGGCTGAGGCCACTGCTTATCTCCCCAAACTGCATCTGTGTTTGTCCTGACCTCTTTCTTCACTCACTTGGATAAGTAGGACCCTAAAATGAGCTTCCAGATGGGAAGCAGTGGAGAGTGTGGAGCTGCCCTGTCTACCTGACACCCCCGTCATACTCAACCTCTCTTTTCCTCTTTGTGTTTCTCATTGCTTCAATTTGTCTGGAATCCCTAAGATTCCCATGTCTCCAGCAGGCTGTCCCTCAGACATGGCTTTATGATTTAGTGTTTCACAGGACCTGCAGCAGGCATGGGTTCCCCTCAATAACAGTGGTCACCCAGGGCTGATCACTCACAGGCAGAGCCATTGACAGAGAGCTGCAGCATCTAGAGGTCCCATCACCAGCCCCAAGACCGAGAGAAGCTGGCCTGAATGCTCCACTGTGTCTCTGCACCCCAGTGAGCCAGTGTCCAGGGGCCTCCCCTCCCTGTAGAAGGCACAGGTCAAATGAGCTTCCAGAGCTGCAGAGCAAAGTCACATTCTCTCCATCATTACTTAACTGCAGGGCACAGTTGAACTCAGACGGAAAGTCTCTTGTAGACAGCTGGGGAAAAAAATAGTCCTTGATTGTCAAGCACAAGCCTTACTCAGCCTATCCTCAGGGCATGATAAAGGCATTCTCTCCACCTGTTCTGGGGAGCACACTCTGTGCCCACTCCTGCCTCTCTCCATCTCGGTTCTAGCTCTGCAACGTGACTCATTGTGTGAGTGTTTTCTTGTCTGTCTTTGCTCAGCTTTTCCTTGAATCTCTTGCTTTTTACCTGTGTGTGTGTGTGTGGCTTTCTGCTCTGAGAGATCTCGGGTTCTCCTGGAACATAGAACTGTTTACTTTGAGGACCCTCAGAAAACAGCCCTGGGCTAAGGCTCTCTGTCCTGGAACTAGAAGGTTATGGGTGTCACCATTTCCCAACAGCATGTCTGAAAGTGCTAGAATCTTCAAAGAATTTGCAGCATGTTTGTAGGATCTCTATAGGGTCTGATATTGCAGGGACCAACCAAGGTGCCCTCACACCTCAAGATGCAGGAAGTGACCCCTTGGTGAAAGTGGTTGGAAGTTTTACATAGAAGTTTGTGATAAGCCACATTGCTGAGCAATGCCTCAGGGTCCCAGTCTTCATCCAGACCTTTCAGGAGCCTGGCTGGAGACGGTGTCTGGTGTGTCACTGAGCCTTATAGCAGAGGAAGGGGACTGTGGTGGAAACTACCTCCAAGATACCACCCAGTCCTAAGCTGGGGAACCAGCTGAGCTGGGACTCTGGTGGTGAATGAACCGGGGGACATTTATTTGAAGGGTTCTGGGGGTAGCATGGTGTAGGTGCGTTAATTATATGTAAAGGGGAAGATCCTGAGAAAACGACAGCTGCTCCACTCTGTGCCTGGGTTTACCAGAGGGACCAATGAGACCCTCACAAGACGCAGGAATCCCACTGGGGAAGTAGGCTTAGGGAGATGTGTTTAAGACTGTTAACTGAGTCACAGAGAGAAGCAGAACAAGCTAGGTTTATGGTTTTGTTTCTCCTAAATTTCCTTTCTCTGATTTCTTCCCTTCTGTAAGTAGCAGAACCCTCTCATCACCATCTTTCAAAACCTTTGCGTTGTTTGAGCTCCTTGTATATTCTGGAGATTAATTTCTCACTTGCAAATATTCTTTCCCATTCTGTAGGTGGTCTCTTCACTCTGCTGTTTGTTCCCATGATTGTGCAGGAGGTTTGTAGTTTGATATGATCTCATTTGTCTATTTTTGCTTTTGCTGCCTGTGCTTTTGAGGTCTTACCTAAAAAGTCTTTGCCCAGATCATTGTCCTGAAGTGTTTCTCCTATATTTTCTTCTCATAGTTTTATAGTTTCCAGTAGTACATTTATTTCTTTAATCCATTTTGAGTTGATTCTTTTTTTTTTTTTTTTTTGACAGAGTCTCACTCTGTCGCCCAGGCTGGAGTGCAGTGGCGCAATCTTGGCTCACTGCAACCTCCACCTCCCGGGTTCAAGTGATTCTCCTGCCTCAGCCTCCTGAGTAGCTGGGATTACAGATGCATGCCAGAGCACCCGGCTAATTTTTGTATTTTTCTTTTTCTAATAGAGATGGGATTTCACTATGTTCATTAGGCCGGTCTCAAACTCCTGACCTCAAGTGATCTGCCCGCCTCAGCCTCCCAAAGAGCTGGGGTTACAGGCATAGCCACTGCACCTGGTCTTGAGTTGATTGTTGTGTAGTGTGAGACATAGAGGTCTAGTTTAATTCTTCTGTACATGCATGTCCAGTTTTTCTGGAACCATTTGTTGACGAGACTTTTGTTTCCCCAATGTATGTTCTTGGGGCCTTTGTTGAAAATCTCTCAACTATAGATGTGTGCATTTATTTCTGGGCTCTCTGTTCTGTTCCATTGGACTACGTGTTTATTTTTATGCCAGAACCATGTTGTTTTGGTTACTATAGCTTTGTAGAATGTTTTGAGGTCGGGTAGTGTGATACCTCCATCTTTATCCTTTTTGCTCAGAATTGCTTTGGCTATTTGGGGTATTTTTTGATTCCATACACATTTCAGAATATTTTTTTCTCTATTTTAGTGAAGAATGTCATTGGTATGTTGATAGGGATTGCAATGAATCTGTAGATCACTTTGCATAGTATAGTCATTTTAAACAATATATATTCTTTCAATATATGAATAGAGAATATCTTTCTGGTTTTGGGTGTCCATTTCAATTTCTTTCTTCAGAGTTTTACAATTTTTATCACAGAGATTTTTCACCTCCTTGGTTTAATTTATTTCCAGGTAATTTCTGCTGGCTATTGTAAATGGGATTGCTTTCCTGATTTCTTTTCAGCTAGACTATTATTGGTGTAGCTGAAAAAGCTGCTAATTTTTGTATGTTGATTTTGTATCCTGCAACCTTACTAAATTTGTCAGTTCTAAGAGTTTTCTGGTGGAGTTTTTAAGTTTTTGTAATGCAAATTTAAAGCGCAACGAGATACCATCTCATGCCAGTTAGAATGGCAATCACTGAACAGTCTGGAAACAACAGATGTTGGCCAGGATGCTGAGATAGGAATGCTTTTACACTGTTGGTGAGAGTGTAAATTAGTTCAACCATTGTGGAAGACAATGTGGCGATTCCTCAAGGATCTAGAACTAGAAACACCATTTGACCCAGCAATCCCATTACTGGGCATATACTCAAAGGATTATAAATCATTCTGCTATAAAAACACATGCACACATGTATTTACTGCAGCACTATTTATAATAGCAAAGACTTAGAATCAATCCAAATGCCCATCAATGATAGACTGGGTGAAGAAAATGTGGCACACATACACTGTGGAATACTATACAGTCATAAAAAAGGATGAGTTCATGTCCTTTGCAGAGACATGGATGAAGCTGGAAACCATCATCCTCAGCAAACTAACACAAGAACAGAAAACCAAGTACTGCCTGTTTTAACTCGTAAGTGGGAGTTGAACAATGAGAACACATGGACACAGGGAGGGGAACATCACACACTGGGCCTGTTGGGGGGTGGGGGGAGAGGGGAGGGAGAGCATATGTAATGCATGCAGGTCTTAAAACCTAGATGACGGGTTGATAGGGGCAGCAAGCCACCATGGCACATGTAACCAACCTGCATGTTCAGCCCATGTATCCCAGAACTTAAAGTAGAAAAAAAAAAATTTTATCATCTGCAAACAGGACCCATTTGACTTTCTTCTTTCCAATTTGGATGCTTTTTATTTCTTTCTCTTGCCTAATTGCTCTGGCTAGGACTTCAGTAGAGGTTGAATAATAGTGGTGAAAGTGGTCACCCTTGTCTTGGTCCAGTTCTTAGAGGAAAGACTTTCAGCTTTTCTCCACTCCGGATAAATGTCAGCTGTTTGTTTGTCATATGTGACCTTTATTGTGTTGATGTACATTCCTTCTGTACCCAGTGTGTTCAAAGTTTTTATTATGAAGGGATGTCGAATCTTATCAAATGCTTTTTAATGCATCTATTGTGATGATCATGTGATTTTGGTCTTTCATTCAGTTGATACGACGCATTACATGTACTGATTAGCATGTATTTAATCATGGGTTCAGTTCTGCAAGGAACTGATGAGCCACTTTCCACAGTGGCTGGACCATTTCATTTTCACACCTGCAATGTATGAGACTCCCAATTCCTCTGCATCATCAACAACCTTTTTACTTTCTGTTTTTGAAATATGATCATCCTAGTAGCTGTGAAGTGGTATCTCACTGTGGTTTGTTTGCATTTCCCTAATGACTAATGGTACTGAAACGTCTCTTCATGTGCTTGTTGTATACTGTACACCTTCTGTGTAGAAATACCTATGCCAGCACTCTGACTATTTTCTAACTGGCCGTTTGTTGTTCTCGATGTTGTTGAAGATATTCTTTGTATATTCTGGTGGATAGAATAGATCCTTATTGGATATATAATTTGCAATGTTTTTCCAGTTTTGTAGGCCATTTTTCACTCTGTTCATAGTGTCTTTTGGTGCACAAAAATGTTAAATTTTGGTAAAGTCTCATTGATTCATCTTTTTTCTCTTGTTGCTTATGCTGTTAGTGCTATATTTAAAAAGTGCTTGTCAAGTCCAAGGCTGTGAAGATTTACCCCCATGTTTGATAATTTTAGCTGTAATTTCGATTCATTTTAACTTTGTGTTTAGTCTAAGGGTCCAGTTTCATCATTTTTCTTGTAAATATCCCGTTTTCCTAACACTATGTGTGGAAGGGGCCATTCTTTTCCAGTTGAATGATATTGGCAGCCTTGATAAAAGTCAATTGATCATGTAGATGGATTATTTTCTTGTCTTTCCATTCTATTCCATGCACCTGTGTGTCTATTCTCATGCCAATACCAGATAGATTTCATTGTTGTTGTAGCTTTTAATAAATTCTGAAATTGAGAAGAGTGAGATCTACAACTTTGGACTTTTTTTAAAAAAAATTGCTATTCTATGTAATTTGCAATTCCACATGAATTTTCCATTTCTTAAAAAAAGGCACTGAATTTTTTTTTTTTTATGGAATCTTGCTCTGTTGCCCAGGCTGGAGTACAATGGAGCAATCTCATCTCATCACAACCTCTGCCTCCAGGTTCAAGCGATTCTCCTGCCTCAGCCTCCTGAGTAGCTGGGATTACAGGAGTGCACCACCACGCCTGGCTAATTTTTGTATTTTT
>NW_012123598.1:2987963-2989072 GCF_000951035.1 Colobus angolensis palliatus
ACAATCTCAGCTTATTGCAACCTCCACCTCCTGGGTTCAAGTGATTCTCCTGCCTCAGCCTCCTGAGTAGCTGGGACTACAGGCAAGTGCCACCATACTCGGCTAATTTTTGTATTTTTAGTAGAGATGGAGTTTCACCATGTTGGCCAGGCTGGTCTCAAACTCCTGACTTCAAGTGATCCACCTACCTTGGCCTCCCAAAGTGCTGGGATTACAGGCATGAGCCACTGCGCCCGGCCTAAAAAATGTGTTTTTCAGAATTAGCACGCCATTGGGTTGTGACTTAAAATGCCAGTGTGATGATTCCAAGCGGTGATATTTCAGGAGAAACTACACAGACAGCATCTGAAAAGGAGGGAAGAGCTCGTAGGATCCACACAGGAGGTGAGGGCATCATGGTGCATTCATCTTTTCCTGGTGGGAATCTGATCTCCCATTGAATTAGTTCCTAAACCAGGTGTGGAACTCTGAACGGAAGACATGAAGACTCAATAAAGTACACCAGGAAGTGTCGCAGTGAGAAAGGAAGAGGACTGTGTGACACGCCGTGGACCAGAGCACGCAGGTGTGCAGAGGTGTGGACCCAAGACTGCCGTGTGGGAGGGATCCTCATGTCTAAGGGTGGGAAAAGAAGCGGATCCAACCAAGGGAAGTCAACATTAATGGAGAGGAAAGGTATCACATTTTAATGGCTCTCCATGGATCACCCCAGAAAATGTCCCTGCACTCAAACATCGATTCCTTCCTCTAGAAACGACCCGCAGACAGTCCAGATAGCATCGGCCCTAGATTTTCTTCCAGAACCTCCTGGGATCATCAGGTCTGTTCCCGAGGCTTCGCAACTCCGAAAGGTACATTATCCTCTCTGTTGTTCATCTCCCGGCTGCATCTTGGGAAGCTTCTCCAGCTGCGCCGAGCCTCAAATAACAGAATCCCGAGGACCACCAGGATCAAGCCAGCCACGCCCATGCGGATGAGATTCTCCACTGTGTAATCCTGGTGGTGCGAGGCTGGGGATGGTGGGCAAAGAAGTCACAGAGGTCAGGGTGGATCAGAATCAGCCTGGGATCCCTGGATGTCCACCCAGGTCACCCACCTCCCCTTCACAG
>NW_012123598.1:2991657-2993197 GCF_000951035.1 Colobus angolensis palliatus
TATCTACTTTGAGGGCCTTGATCGGGAAGGTGTGGAATCTTGACATTTGGAATAGATATGTGTGAAAGACCCTGATGAAGGTAAAGACAGTGAGCTCCTTAATTCTGCTCTCTGCTCCTTGACAATGGAAGTGTTCTCTCCCCCTGCATCTGAGGAGATTAACCCTGCACTGTCTGAGAAAACAATAATGACCTCCCCGGAGGCAGTTGCCATGCAAGACAGTGCTAGTTTTCCTGAGGATCCGCCCCCACTACCCATCTTTGCTTCTAAGCCATAAGTTCAATGTGTGATCCATGAGGAAATGTGCTACCCTCCAAAGTGATTACTAAGTTTTTCTGATTTATGCACATAGAAATCTAGGGAACATGTGTGCAAATGGACATTAAGGGTGTTGGATAATGGTGAAAGGAAGATAAAATTGAGCGAGGCCAATGTTATTAATATGGACCTACTAAGGAGAGATCCTGCATTTAATGTTTTATCTCAGTGAGCTAGACATGGCTCTAACAGTTTGCCTGGTTCATTTGCTAAAACATGTAACAAAAGTTGGCCCACAGTAAGGGGGCCATATTGCACTCATAATGTACACTCCTAGAGAAATAAATAAATAGATACATAGACACATGATAGGTATATACATAAATAAACATCTGGTTAGTTCCATTTCTCTGAAGAACTCTTGCAAAAACAGATTTTAGTCTAAGGGATAATTGCACTCAAACCTTATTGCACTCATAATATACACTCATAAGCAACCAAGGAAACTCAGTATTCTGCATGACCAAGGAAGTTCCAGGATGCTTCCTTCTTGGCTTCCTCTCTGCCCACCCTGGTGTAGAGTACAAAAATAATTGCCTATCTAGATAGCAACATTCCATGGTCCAACTAGATGTCATCTACTCTTGAGCTTCCCCACATCCTGTTCAATTTTGGCTCCTACTCAAGGTCTCCAACACACCTGGCCCTGTATCTAGACACTCTTCCTATTTCCTCTATCAGGACCCAGACCCAGGAGAGTGGCTCTTGTGGTCGCTGTCCACAGCACTGACTGGGATGTTGCCATGAACTCAAATTTCAGCACCATGGTCAGAGTCCAGGAGGCAACACGGCTTCCCACTGTTTTCTGGTGTTAGCTGATACATTTGTATAAGCTGGGCCCCATTTTAGAGACTCCTAAATGGAGATTCCCCGAAGGAGTCTAATAAATATTTAGCGAATGCATCAGAATAAATTGGAAAAAGGCACATCCACTCCATGGATTCTGAATAGGAATGGAATTCAGAAGCTTAAGATATTAGCCGCTCACCCAGCAGGACAGCCACTAGCATGGCCCAGGGTGGCATCTAGAGTTGGTTCTTCCTCATCCACCTCAGATCATCTCTTTCCAGATCAGGTTCAGAAAACCAGTTTATAGGGTATTGACTAACAAGCAACAGGCTTGGGGCCGGGCGCGGTGGCTCACACCTGTAATCCCAGCACTCTGGGAGGCCGAGGTGGGCGGATCACGAGGTCAGGAGATCAAGACCATCTTGGCTAACAC
>NW_012123598.1:3001878-3004422 GCF_000951035.1 Colobus angolensis palliatus
TCTCCTGCCTCAGCCTCCCAAGTAGCTGGGATTACAAGCACAAGCCACCATGCCCAGCTAATTTTCTATTTTTAGTAGAGATGGGGTTTCTTCACATTGGTCAAGCTGGTCTCGAACTCCTGACCTCAGGCAATCTGCCTGCCTTGGCCTCCCAAAGTGTGGGGGATTACAGGCGTAAGCCACCACGCCCAGGGCTAATAAATGTTTCTAACCTCTTGCCCTCTTCCCACCCTTCCCCCCTTTTGAATTTCCCTGTGTTTATCTCCATCTTTATGTCCATGAGTGCCCATTGCTTCGCTCCCACTTACAAGTGAGATCATGCTGTATTTGGTCTTCTGATTCTGAGTTAGTTCATGTAGGATCATGGCCTGCAGCTCCACCCATGTTCCTGCAAAGGACATGATTTCACTATTTTTTATGGCTGTGTCATTTTCTGAGTTATATATTTACCACTTTTACTTCATCCAGTCCACGATGGATGTTGCTATTGTGAACAGCACCGCAGTGAACATACGAGTGCGTGTGTCTCTTTAAATATAATTATTTCTTTTACAGTAGTGTGATTGCTGGGTCAAACGGTGGTTCTGTGTTTAGTTCTTTGAGAAACCTCCATGCTGTTTTCCATAGAGGTTGAGCTAGTTTACCACCAACAGCATATAAGCCTTCCTAGATCCATCTTTTAAGGAACTGCCAAACCGCTTTTCTTTTTTTTTTCCTTTTTTCTTTTTTTGAGATGAAGTCTGGCTCTGTCACCCAGGCTGGAGGGCAGTGGCGTGATCTTGGCTCACTGCAATCTCTGCTGCCGGCTTCATGTGATTCTCCTGCCTCAGCCTCCTGAGTAGCTGGGCTTACAGGCACCCACCAACACACCTGGCTAATTTTTGTACTTTTGCTAAGAGAAGGGATTTTGCCATTTTGGCAAGGCCAGTCTGAAACTCCTGACCTCAGGCGATCCTCCCGCCTTGGCCTTCCAAAGTGCTGGGATTACAAGCGTGAGCCACCGTGCCCGGCCTCCAAACCACTTTTCACAGTCACCGAAAAATTTCGCAATCATGCCAACAGTATATGAAGGTTCTCTTTTCCACACACCCTTCCTGACATTTGCTATTTTTAAGAATATGGCCAATCCAGTGTTTGAAATAGCGTCTCATTGTGGATTTATATGAATTTTTATAATAAGTAATGGTTTGGGCATCTTTTTACGTGCCCACAGTTATTCCTATATCTTGGGAGGATGTCGATAGAGGGGTCCAAAATTTCAGTTTGACACAATAACTTCCAGATCTATGGTACAACATGGTGACAATAGTTAATAACGATATATTCCATTCTTGAAAATCAATGTGAGAGTATGTTTAAGTGTTCTCATCACAAGGAATGATAAGTATGTGAAGTAATGTGTACGTTTACTAGATCCATTTTAGCCAATCCATAAATAGGAATGTTGCAATGCCACCTGTTGTGTACAGTAAAAATAGACAATTTAGGGAAACATTTTTAAAGCTGTGTTACTAACATGAAATTCTGCGTTCACACATGACTCATGCCAGCTTCAACGGACACGGGTTGGAGGTTTCTTACCTGAGACCGTGAGCTTCGGTGATATGGCTTTGGTGACTAGGGTTTTTGGTCTCACGCCGGTTTAGATTAAACAATGAGGACACACGTGGAGTGGTTTTAAGGAGAGAAAAGTTGAATAGGTAAGAGAGAAGAAAGAAAGAAGCAAAGAGCTGCTCTGTACAGAGTCAAGGGAGGGGAGCTTGGAACAAAGAGGAACCTGCTGTGTGGTGGAAAAGTGGTTGCTTACACTGGGAGGCTGGAGGAGGCAGTGTCTGGTTTGCACAGGGCCCAGGGGATTGGTTAGACCAGGTGTGTCATTTGCATAGCCCTGGAAAAACCTGTTCCTCCCACCTTAGCCCTTTAATATGCAAATGTGGGCCACCGTGATGTTTTGTGTTATTTGGAGGTGGCCGTGGCGCTTGGCATAGGTGGTGACAAGGAGAAGATGGCAGATATCGCCATATTGCATGAACCTATGTTTTAATGGCCAGTATTTGCATATAAGGCTTGCCGGCCAGGCTCTTTGAGACAGCTTCTGTGTTGGAAAAGAGATGGTTCAGGGGTTGTTTCTTATTACAGGAAAATGTCCACCAAGAACCTTTACCCTTACTATCTGCTTCAAATAATTTCTTAATAACTCCTGTGTTATTCCTCCTCTTAAAGAGAGGCAAAGCTAACTGCTGTTATTGGGTGTTGAATCACGATTCTTTCTAGCTACTTCTTGCTGTAAAGGGGTGTCATGAGGGGGACCAGCAGTTGGGACTTTTTCTGAGGCTGATTTAAGGTTTCTCAGAAGAATGGCATGTCCATGTGTGACTTTGCTTGCAACACCGTTTGGAGTTTAATTACTTTCAGGCAAAAAGAGATACATTTTGCAAGAAGGTTTAAAATATAGGGTTAGAATATGAGTATTAAGATTACCAATCATTGGGGCTGGGTGCAGTGGCTCATGCCTGTAATCTCACCACTGTGGGAGGCCGAGGC
>NW_012123598.1:3008012-3011373 GCF_000951035.1 Colobus angolensis palliatus
ATTTATTTTTTGGAGACGGAGTCTCACTCTTTTGCCCAGGCTGGAGTACAATGGTGGGGTCTTGGTTCACGGCAACCTCTGCCTCCCGGGTTCAAGCAATTCTCTGCCTCAGTCTTCCGAGTAGCTGGGATTACAGGCACCTGTCACCATGCCTGGCTAATTTTTATATTTTTAATAGAGACGGGGTTTCACCATCTTCTCCAGGGTGTTCTTGAACTCTTGACTTCATGATCCACCCACCTAGGCCTCCCAAAGTGCTGGGATTATAGGCGTGAGCCACTGCGCCCGGCCAATAATTTTTGTTTAAAACTTTAGTTGCCAAGATATAACATTTCCCTTTGGGGATTAAAAGTTACAAATGTAATATGAATACTTAAATTTCCCTGCAAATGTGCCTTAAAAAGAAGTTTTGATACTTGGCCATGAACTTTGTGAGGAAAGGTTAGAAATAATAAAAAGTATTTGGTGAGGTAGGAGTGGGATTCAGTAAGACGTGTAGCCCTTACTCAATGACTTCTTTTTTATGATTTTTAGCTTAAGATTTTCTATTTTTTTTACATTGATATTTAGAATTTTTTTTTTTTTTTTGGACTGCTAGGGGTTGCCTTTTTAGCTTTTTAGGTTTTGACTTAAGTGTGACGCATTTAGAAGTTGATTCCTGTAACTTTTACTGCCGAGGAGGTTGAAAGAAGAACAGTGTAGGGCCCTTTTCAGCTTGGTTTAGGGAAGGAGACAGAGATGAGAGTTTTTACTAATACTAAATTTCCTGGGTTAAATAAAGGTGGTTTTATTTCCTGGGGCTGGGCGTCTGCTAGCTGTGTTAATTTTTGTTGGAAGTGAGCTAGCGAGGTTACATGGTTAACCATTTTAGAGATTTCCTGTCTGAAAACAATATTTGAGCACATTGGTAAGTCTTATCTTTTCCTAAGTGAAAAGCTTTGTGAAGGATTTTAAGGACTTTCTATTGGCTGGAGGCTGACCAATAGGGTTTGCCATCCTGACCATAGCCATCCTGAGGGCTGAAAAGTATGCCCTTGAGAAGTGGCTTATTTTATTTTTTCAGGAAAATACTGAGTTTTAATTTCTCTTATGGAGCCTTTTTAGATTAGAAGGCACTTGAAGTGCATTAATGCCTTGAAGCTTTTATGCCTTTGACTGAGTTGCCCGATTGGCTAATTTATTTCCTTCAGCTACCTTGTTTCCTTTTGATGTTCTTTAAAATGCATCCCTGATATTTTTTTGTGGAAGAAAAACTGAGGATAATAACCTGCCAATTTTTTGGTGATATTTTTATAGGAGATTTATTAGCATAAGAAAATGTTTTTTTGTTTCCAATGGCAGCATGAGCATGGAGAACCAAGAAAGCATACTTGGAGTTAGTGTAAATGTTAGCTACCTTTTCCTTGCTTAATTTAACTGCTTTTGTAAGAGTTATTAGCTCAGCTAACTGAGTGCTTGTGCCTGGGGAGAATGACTACTGCTTATTCTGTCTTATGTACTTTTTGCTTTACCAGCTGTTTACCAGCTAAGAGCTCCCCCTAGAGGACAGTGATTCTGCTACAATATGTGGGCTGTAAACAGTTAAATTATTTTTATTTTCTGGGGTTAACTTAGAGGCTTTTCTGACTAGTAGAGCTATCAGGACAATGGCTTGAAAGCATTTTATTTTTTTTTTAGATGGAGTTTCGTTCTTGTTGCCCAGGCTGGAGTGCAATAGAGCAATCTCGGCTCACTGCAATCTCTGCGTCTTGGGTTCAAGCAATTCTCTTGCCTCAGCCTCCCAAGTAGCTTGCATTACAAGCATGTGCCACCACGCCTGGCTAATTTTTTGTATTTTTAGTAGAGACAGGGTTTCTCCATGTTGGTCAGGCTGGTCTCGAACTCCCGACCTCAGGTGATCCACTCACCTCAGCCTCCCAAAGTGCTGGGATTACAGGAGTGAGCCACCACACCTGACCAAAAGCATGTGTTAACTAAGGTTGAGAAAATACTGGATTATACTTTTTCCTGAGATGCCCCTTACAGTTGTGCTATGGGAAGAAGGGAGGCCTGGATTAGAGAAGAGAAAAGAGAGAGAGACTGGCTTTAGTGTTTAGAAGGAGGTCTACTTTCCTTCTTTTAATTTCCAGAATTATCCAGGGCTCTTGTGCTATAATGGCAGTTTGAGCCACTGGAGCCAAGGTTCAAGCACCGGGATCCATTAGTTTTGCTGGACCATCTGTGAGACCGGTTTTGAACTCAGTAACCTCCACCTCCGGGAGCAGCTCCATTTTCAGTGGTTTTTGCCACAGGCTAGACAGGGTTGAGGTTGCTTCATTTTACTGACCGGACGTTCCTTTTTAAAATGCCCTGGCCTGCTACATCAATAGCAACTAGAGGATGCACCTTGGTGATCCTGGACTTTGTGAGCCTGCAAAGCTGCTGCTGGAGCCGTTGTCCTTCTCCTGAGCTTTGCTTCTTTCTTTTGGGACTCCTCCTGGTCCCTATTATAAAAGACCGAAGTGGCCACCTTCAGGAGGTTTTCTAAGATGCTATTTGGTCCTATAGCTTGCTTTTGTAGTTTTTTTTTTTTTTTTTTAAATATTGAGAGCTGCCTGTGTAATAAACTTGTCGTTCAGGATGAGCTATTCCTTAACCGAATTAGGGAATAAAAGACATACTTTATTAGTGCCTCTTTTAGCCTTTTTATAAAGGCTACAAGATTTTTATTTGGCTTTTGTTCCATTATAGACAGTTTAGAGTATTTGAGAGGTTTGGCCATGGTTTTCCATAGGCCTTTTAAAATGCATATTAAAAGGTGCTTTTTTTTTCATTCATTTTCTGAGCTATGGGGTTTCAGTTATGGTTGTTTACCTGAACTGCTTCCCTCTCTCTTGGGAATGGTGTTTCTGCTATTTCTTTGCTTTCCCTATTGGTTTTTTTTTTTTTTCCTTTTGGTGTATTATAGGAGATATATTGCTTATTATTAAAATTATTTGCTGCTTGCAGAGTTACCTGCTTTTTAGCTGCTATTAGGGTTTGGTTTAGGAGCAACATAACATTCCTTCATGGGAGGTTAAACACCTGAGTTAAATTTTGGAAAGCTTATATATACTTGTCAGGGGTTTTAGAAAATTGACCTAAGTTTCCCTTTATTTATCTAAGGTTCTGTAATGGAAGGGAACTTGAGGGAGCCCCAAATAAGGGGGATCATTTGATGGTTCCCCTGAAAGTTGCTTTTCTAATTTTGGAGAACTATTTTCCCTGTGCTTGCCTGATATGATTGCTAAAAGAACTGGCTTGTTTTTTTTTTTTTTTTTGAGACGGAGTCTCGCTCTGTCGCCCAGGCTGGAGTGCAATGGCCGGATCTCAGCTCACTGCA
>NW_012123598.1:3011550-3024317 GCF_000951035.1 Colobus angolensis palliatus
TCTCGATCTCCTGACCTCGTGATCCGCCCATCTTGGCCTCCCAAAGTGCTGGGATTACAGGCTTGAGCCACCGCACCCGGCCAAGAACTGGCTTGATTTTACAACACCTGCAAAAGTTTAGTAAAGTTGTCGTGCCCTCATGCATAAGAAAATGAGTCACTTCTTTTTAAAGTTTTGAGGTTAAAGACGTTCCAGGGTTTAGAGTGCACTCCAGAGGAGTGCAAACTGAGGATAATTTATTACCCATTTAGAAAAAGAATTGAGAATAAAAGCGTTCTTTTAGTTTCCTTCCTTTCTATATGACCCAGAGTGGAGGAGAAGACAGGGAGTCTCCTCCGACTTTTCCCCTTCCTGGTTTCTGGATCCCGAAACCATGTTAAACGTGTCTGCATTTATTGACGTGGTTTCTGCAAGCTATGGAACTGGATGAACCAAGTGGTGGGACTAACCACGCTTACCCATGCAACCTTAGCTCATTTGCCTTGTGTGACTTTCCTTTGACTTTGTAAACCTTTGTGATTTGCCTGGCTTCCCGAAAAATGGATTTCTGGAGAGACCGGGTTGCCTTTGGGCAAGACTCCTCTAACGGAGGCAGGGAGCTAGACTGCCTGTTGTTATGGCCCTTGCCAAAGCAATTACCCTTAGAAAAACGGTTTTGGTTAACTTTTGAACTTAAAATTCGTTTGCTAATTAAGTACTGTCTTAATTGAAGACAGAATGGGCGCCTTAAAAGAACGTAGGCACTAAATGGATGGGACAATATTGGGACTAAAATTTAGATGTGGAAGACATTTCACTCCTAATTGTTGAAAGCAGAGCTCTGCCATTTACAGAAATAGCTTAGAGCCTGGTTTTTAGTGGTGTGAAAGGAAGCTGCAGTGTAGAGCAAAGGACCAGCAATGTGTCTTATGAAGAGGATTTCTATTTCCACTAGGTACCACTTAGGAATACCATAGTCTCACCTGAGAAACCATAGAGAGAGACATTTAATGAGTTACTGCCTGCTGCAATTTGCAATTTTTTTTAACAGACCTGTTTCCCTGAGCTGCAAAGATTCCTGCACACTAAATATAGAGAAAGAGACCATGGATAGAGAGAGAAAGTTTGGTGACAGGAGAGCTGGAAGAGAGCCTTGAGAGTAAAGGACAGATTTAAGGCTGAGATTCACTCCATACTCACCAGTCTGATGAGTGAATCCCCTTTCCTGGCCAACGCACCGAAATGATACAGCTTCAATGACTAGAGGAACACCAGGGTTTTTGGTCTCACACCAGTTTAGATAAAATGACACAGACACACGTGGAGTGGTTTCAAGGAGCAAAAGTTTAGTAGGCAAGAAAGAAGGAAGAAAGAAAACAGCTCCCCATACGGAGAGAGAGGCAGGGGAGCTTGGAACAAAGAGGAACCCCACGTTGGGTGGAAAAGTGGCTGCTTAGATTGGGAGGCTGGAGAAGGCAGTGTCTGGTTTGCATAGGACCCAGGGGATTGGTTTGACCAGGTGTGTCATTTACATAGCCCACATAAATCCTGCCCCTCTCACCTTAGCCCTTTAATATGCAAATGTGGGTCACCATGATGTTTTGAACACATGGTGTTATCTGGAGGTGGCCATCACACTTGGCACAGGTGGTGACAAAGAGAAGACGGTGGGAATCACCATATTGAGTGAACCCAGGTTTTAATGACTGGCATTTGCACATTAAAGCTTGCAGGCCAGGCCATTTAAGCTGTCTTTTCTGTTAGAAGAAAGGTGGTTCAGGGATTGTTTCTTATTACTGGAAAATTACCGTTACTATCTGCCTAGAATACTTTCTTAGTAACTCTGGTATTACCAGGAGGCCACGAGGGGAACAACAGGTTGGGGTAAACGCTCTGTGAGGCATAGCACCTGTAGGTCCCCGCATGGGCTGAGGTCACAGGACTCATGGAGAATTCAGCCTTTACCACTGAGTGTGGGACTTTGGTATTAGATACGAGGGTGGGGTCTTGCCAGCTGCATCCTCCTCAGATGGAAGGAAAGTGTCCATCCACCCACCTCTACATCTGACACGGCAGGGTCACGTTCTCCCCTGAGGCCACCGTGGGGCCTGGTTGCACCGAGAGGGAATGTCTGTCATGAATCTGTTCTAGAGATAAGAAGGATGAGTGAGGAGCCGCACCACCTTGTTCTGAGCTGAGACCTCCTCAGGCCTCTCTCTGGGACCCTCAGTCTCTCTGTCTCTGTTTTCTCTGAGTCCCCCTCTCCTTGCCCAATCCCTCCTCTCTGCCTCTCCCTCCCTCATCTCGGACCCCCACCCCTCATCCTGGACCCCCACCCCTCATCCCGGCCATCACCACCTGGGCTCCCCCGGCAGGGCCTGTGCAGAGCCTGGGTCCCTGACTGAATCCGCTGGGCTTCTTACCTGTGATCAGGATGTCCAGGGGGTCACTAGGGGCAGACCTCCTAGAGGAGAGGTTGTGTCCACTGAGCATCTGTACTGGCCCCCATGAGAGATGCTCACAGGGCCCAAGGGGAAGTCATCCTGGGAGAACTTCTGGCCAGACCTCTGGGGAAGGTGATGTATCTTTTTCTTGAACAGAGAGAATATTTTGTAGCCAACATCAGAGCAACACCAGAGGGTCAAGCTCTCTCCATGGGCCATGACACGGCCCTGTGGTCAAATGGGAGGGCTCCCGAGGCATACCTGGAGTGTGCGAGGAGCCGGGACTCAGGGGGCTGGTTCCTTCCAAGCCCCTTCTTTCACCAGGTCGCCTCCAGGTATGGTCAGAATCCAGTAGGCTCCTGGAGCTTTTGGTCTCAGGTGATAAAGTCTGCTAAACCAGACTGGTAAACCTCCCCCTGTGGTTAGAGGTCATGGGGTCCACCAGGATCAGGGCTTGGAACTGTCCATTGGACTGTGTTTTGGGGTCCAGGAGACAGAATAGCCTGTGTTCACCTTCCACAGTCAGAATGGACCTGTCAAATCCCAGCCGTGAAGGACGTAACGGGGTCACCTTGCCTCCTGAGGTCAGGACAGAGCTGGGCTGAGCTGAGAGGGCGGGTTTGCTCTAGAATCCTAGAAGAGAAGGAAGCACTGTGTTAAATGGGACTCACACCTCCCACATCATCCCCAGGGCTGGGCTGTGAGAGGGAGATGCGCCTGAGAGCCGACCCCATTCCTGAGGGCAGAGCCTGGGCCTGGGACCCCTGAGTGTCCTCTCACCTGTCACCACAGTGACCCTCTCACCTGTCCAGAGGGTCACTAGGTTCTGACAAGCCTGAAGGGCTGAGAAAGTGACAGGAATATCACTGTGTGTAGTGCAGAAATGCAGGGAAATAGGGGAAGAAAGCAGAACTCCTCCACTGACCCTGGATTGTGGGTGTTCTTTCTACCAAACAATTCTCTGCTTGGGCTTCCCTTTTTTTGTTACTATTTTCTAACAGTCTCCTCCACATCTCCCTAGAAACGGCCCTTGATTCATTTCTGCCTCCTCAGTGCCCCTTGTCTAGTTCTCAGAACCTTCCTCCTCCTCTTTCCGTGGTCCTGCCTTCAAGCCTTAGGGACAGTGGGTGGGTTAGCACTCCAACTTTGAAAGGAAGGCTAATCTTTATTTAAATCATCATCTGTCATCCATTGCCTGTGGCCAGGACTTAGCAGCAAATACACCTGGTGCCTTCCTCAGTTGGACCCTTTCCAATGAGGCTGACTGAGGGCTGAGCACACATGTGCGTGAGAAGTCCTAGGAGTTCAGCCAGAGTGCAGTTAGAACCTGTCCTTGCTGAAGGAGGAGGGCGGAATAACCCTTGCTCGAAAGTATATGCTCTCGCCCCTTCTCTTCAGCATAGTAATAGAAGTCCTAGACACAGCAATTAGGCAATAAAAATACGCAAAGCGCCCAAATCAGATAAAAAGTGATATTGTTTCCATTTGCTGCCATGATTTTATATATAAAAATCCCTAAAGACTCAACCAAACAACTTTTAGAACTGATCCATGAATTAGTAGAGCAGGATACAAAATCAACATGCAAAACTCGGTAGCATCTCTGTACACTAAAAACAAACTATCCAGAAAGAAATCAAGAGAAAAATTACACTTACAATAGCTAAAAAATTACTTAAAATTAAATTTAACCAAGGAGGTTGAATAGCTCTGTACTAAAATCTTTACAACATTGATGAATGAAATTGAACAAGACCCATATAAATGGGAAGGTAGCTTATGTTCGTGGTCTGCAAGAATTAACATTGTTAAAATGTTCATATTACAATAAGAACACATGGACACAGGGAGGGGAACAACACACACTGGGACCTGTGCAGGGAGGGTGGAGGATGAAGGGAGGGAGAGCATTAGGAAAAAGAGTTATGCATGCTGGGCTTAATACCTAGGTAATGGGTTGATAGGTGCAGCAAACCACCATGGCACATGCCTACCGATGTAACAAACTTGCATGTCCTGTACATGTACCCTGGAACTTAAAAAAAAGTTTATACCTGCAGACTCAGTGCAATTCCTATCAAAATTCCAAGGTCATTTTCCACAGATATAGAAAAATAATTCTAAAATTTGAATGGGACTACAAAAGGACCCCAAATAGCCAAAACAATCTTGAGCAAAGGGGAAAAGGGGGTATCACACTATGGAATCCCCAAATATCCTACAAAGCCACAGCAAGGAAGACAGCTTGGAACTGACATAGAAACAGGTACAGTGAGGCCCGGGCGCGGTGGCTCAAACCTGTAATCCCAGCACTTTGGGAGGCCGAGACGGGCGGATCACGAGGTCAGGAGATCGAGACCATTCTGGCTAACACGGTGAAACCCCGTCTCTACTAAAAAAAAAAATACAAAAAAAAAGTAGCTGGGCGAGGTGGCGGGCGTCTGTGGTCCCAGCTACTCGGGAGGCTGAGGCAGGAGAATAGCGTGAACCCGGGAGGCGGAGCTTGCAGTGAGCTGAGATCTGGCCACAGCACTCCAGCCCGGGCGACAGAGTGAGACTCCGTCTCAAAAAAAAAAAAAAAAAAGAAACAGGTACAGTGATCAGTGCAACAAGGATGAAAACAAAGTATGAAACACACACATTTATGGCGAATTGATCCTCAACAAAGTTTCCAAGAACAAGAGAAGGCAGTCCTTCCTTATAAATGGTCCTGGGAGAACTGAGTCTCCATGGAATGTGGAGGTCTGGGTCCTCCCTGGGCTAGTGGATGGCCAGAGCAGCGTATACGCTCAGCTCAGCTGACCTTTCTCTTTCCTGGGAGGAACGAGGCTTCATTATTTCCTATTTGAGGGTTAAGTTGTGCAGCTGGGCATAGGTCACATCCTGGGGATATTCATATGAAGAAGAATGAAATTGAACCATTATCCCATGTACAAAAATGGGTGAGAGAAAAGCTTCAAGACGTTGGTCTAGGCAAAGTTTTTTGGATATGGCCCTGAAAACACAAGCAACAAAAGCAAAAATAGACAAAGGGTGTGCCTTCTAACTAAACAGCTTCTGCACAGCAAACAACAGAATGAAGAGACAACTCAGAAATGGGAGAAAATAGTTGCAAGCTGTATACCTGATAAAGGGTTAATATTTAAAAATATATAAGGAACTAAAACAACGCAACAGCAAGAAACCAAAAACTACTTGAAACACGGGCAAAGGAGCTGAACAGGCATTTCTCAAAAGAAGACATACAAATGGTCAGCAGGTATATGAAAAGGTGCTCAGACAAAAGCTTTGTCTGCTGAGATGATAATTTTTTGTTCATTTGGTTAAAACCCTGAATTACATTGATTGAGTTTTTGAAAATTAAGCTACCCTTGCTTTTCATAAACAAAATTAAAAAATAATAAAAAACCAGTGTGGTCATGATATATTGTCTATTTTATAGAGACATGAATCTTACTTGTTAATATTTGTTAAGGGATTTATATTTCTGTGAGAGATCATCCATGACTTTCCCATTTTGTAGTGTCCTTGTCAGGTTTGGGTATCAGCTTGTTCCTAGTCTGATAAAATGTATTTGTGTAAATATACACAAAATAATCTCAGGGAAAATTTATGCAAGTTTCTGTGTGTGTGTGTGTGTGTGTGTGTGTGTGTTTCATGAGTGCATAAGAGTTTGTAAAAACCACCAACAAATCTTCCTGAAGTGGCATTTACTTTGTGGGAACATTTTTTATTACAGGATCAATGCATTTTATATATGTTTATGTATGATGATTCAGTTTTTCTATTTATCTTTATGTTCATTAAGTAAACTGTAATTTTGAATATTTCATCTATCTCATCTGCATTTTCTGTTATGTCGGCATAGAATTGCTCAGTTTTCTTTCACCTTTGTAAAGCTGTGTGTAGGGTCTGCAGTGCTGCCTCCTATTTTGTTCCTGTATGGAAAAGGGTGCCTGCTCTTTTTTTATTCTTATTTTTCTCAGTGTGGCCGAGTTCCATGTATCATTAATGTTTTCAAGAATAAACTTTTGACTTTATTAATTTTTCCTTATTTTTTGTTTGTCCTCATTAGAAGCTCCCATTTTCCCAGGTCACTGGTTTGATGTGTAATATTTACATGATCATTCAATTTAAAACATTTTCTGACTTCTGTTTTTTTTTTTTTTTCATCAGTTAACTCATTGTGAACTGAGAAGTCTGCTACTTTGTTTTGATAATGCCGGGATACTATTTATCTTTGCAGAATCAGGTGAAGCCCAAAGTTCCCAGAATCTTCTAGTGGCCTGTGTTAGGGGTCTAGGCTGGCTGGGGTTCAATGATGTCCACTAGGGGCAACTTCCATGCCTTCTAGGGTCCTGAGTCTCCGTGGTTTGTGGGGTCTGGGTCCTCCCTGGATTAGTGGATGGCCAGAGTGGCATAGACACTGGGTTCAGCTGAAGGTTCCTGTTTCTGGAGTGGAGGAGGCTCAGTTGCCTCCCGTCTGAGGGTCAAGCTCTGCAGCTGGGCGTAGGTCACATCCTGGGAGGCTTCAGGTGCAGCAGCCTGCAGTGGGGGAGAGTGAGAGGGAAGGAACGTGGTGGGGGTGGGGGAGGGCTGGGGGCCTGGAGAGGAAAGGACCAGCCTGAGTGTCCATCTGCCTGTCCTCTTCCGCCTGTGTGTCCTTTGTGTCCAGGAACTCCTTGGACAGTGGGGAGGGAGGAGAGGCCATTTCTCTCCTAGGTCTGGAGTGTTTCACCTGGGCGTACGTCACTGCCTGGGGGTCTTCATCGTGTGGGCTCTGCTGGAGAAAGACACTGGTGGGGGGTGTCCTTGAGTCCCCCTGACCCTCTGGAGTTCCCCTGACCCCCTGGAGTCAATTTTCCTCACTGTTCCCAGGGTGATCTGACTACATCCCTTTCCTGATGGAATCTCAGGGATGCCCTAAGGCCGTGGAGGGTCTGGCCTCTCCCTCCCTGCGGTTCTGGCCTCTCCTCCTTACTCTGACCTGGCCCATTTGGCTGCAGCCTCACGCCCGCCTTCCTGCAAGAGCTCGCTGCTGCCTCAGGGCCTTTGCACGGCTGTTTCCTCTGCCTGCAGGGGCTCGTCCATTAGAGGATCCTGTGGCCCCCTCCGTCCAGGCTTCTCAGATGACAGCTGAGCAGACAGCCCTCCCCTTACATTCACACTGGCCCCACTGCCCCACACTCTCTGCCCTTTCCCTGGTTTATGTTTCTTACAGCACGTTGCACTCCTGGACACAGGCATTTATTTGCATTTTGTCTCCCACCTCGAGGTGAGCTCCGGAGGCGGGGGCGGCTTTGCTCCCTGCTGTGTCTGCAGCTCCCACCGGGAGCCCGATCCACAGTGAGCTCCCTGGGAACACTCGCTGGATGAATGAATGAAGGGAGCCCAGGGGACCGGGGTGGTTCATTTATTCCCCATCCTCCTGAGGCCTGGGGAGCGCTCTAACAACCAGAGGGCCACACAGAGGAGGAGGAGTGGGAAGGGGAGCCGGGAGGAGGCCCGCGAGGTCCCAGGACAGCAGGAGAGAGTGAGGTCACAGCAGGCGGGAGGCAGCGTGCTGGACAAGGAGGGGTCCACCGTGACGATGCTGAGAACCAGGGGAAGGAGGACAGAGAAGTCCTGCAGGATTAGATCTGGCACCAGGAGGCCTTTGGTGCCCGGGACAGGGGCGGGGTCTCACCTGACTGTCCAGCTCCACCCCGTCCTCAGGCTGTGTGTCCTTCACGGCAGCATCTGCTGGGCCAGAGCAAGGGGTTCGTCTCCTGGGAAGGTTCCCTGGGACCTCTCAGTCCTGCCGGACCCTGCCCTGTTCCCATTAGGGCCACTGTGATGCAGGGAGGGGCTGTGATGTGCCTGAGGTCCCACAGTGTGGGTTCAGACCACCTCCCACCGAGTCCCTGACCCTTACCAGCCTGTACTCCTGCCCCCATTGCTATGGAAACTCTGGGGCCCGCCTCTCCACCCCAGGTGTCCCCCTCTGCCTCTCACTTACTGGAGTTTTCTCCCTGGACGTCAGCAGCTGGGCCGGACCTGGGGGAGGATACGGGAGTGTGAGGGGCAGTGAGGTGGCTATTGGGGTGGGTGGGAGTCTGAGGTCTTCTGGCAGAATTACCTCCTCTGTAGGCCCCCATCCTTGGGTTCTGCCTCTGCAGCCCCTGGAGGACGTTGGAAATCAGCCTGTCTCTGGGCTGGGAAAAGGTGTACAGAATCTCAGCTCTCGGAATATTAGAACCACCTGCCTTGCACATGCAACTCAAGAGGACGACAAACCCGAAAATACACTTGCAAGGATGTTTTAAATCCTTCCTCAGTTTAGAAAAACCGAAAGAATAAAGCACTTCCGTTATGCCCTTCTTTATTTTCTTCTTTCTAGATTTTCTCACTGGGAATTTCTGGAGCAGTTTCTAAGCTGACCTCTCCTATCTGCAGTCTCTTTGGCTGGTGCCCTGAGCCCACCCTGCATCAGCCCACGGGTCGCCAATTTCCTACTTACCTGATGTCCTGTGTTTGCCCTGACGCCAGTGTTGGAGGAGGAGGAAGAAGAGGAGGGAGAGAAGCAGGATGGAGACCACCAAGACCCCGATCAGTACCTCCCAGTGCCTTCTCAGACCTTGGGCGTGATGACATCAGGAATGGGGATGATGTCACTGATGTGAGCACCTACTGTGCGTGCACCTACTGTGTGTGCTGGGTATTTCTTTCATTACCTCTAACCCTCACAGCAGTCGTGCAACTTGAGATTGCCACCCTCTCTCTACCCATTTCACAAAGGAGGAAACTGAGGCTCAGAGAGGGGAATCGCCTGCCCCGTGCCCCCGGCCAGGAAGCAGCAGAGCTAGGAAGGGAACCCGAGACTCTGACCTGCAGCCCTTGTTCCCTGCACCAGAGCCAAGCCGCAGAGTTGCAGGGAAAGAGCCTGATCATCTGAACCACAGCCCTGCTCCCCTCCCCTGCCCCAGGTCACCGTCACCGCTGCAGGTGGAACAGGACAGGCCCCTGCGGAATCGACTCTGGGAGGATTCCCTGGGAGGCCTCCTCTCCCAGGAGGTCACAGCTGGGAGTCAGAGCTGAAAGGAACATTCCCACCTGCAGGTCTCTCTCCTTTACACCTGGAGAAACTGAGTCCCAGGCAGGGGAGGGATCTGTCCACATCGCCATCTCCAGAGGAGCCTGAACCTAGGACACAGCCCACCCCTGCCTCCCCGGGACCCCATCCACCTCCCACTCAGAGCCCCCACTCACCACTCTGGGGGTCTGACCCTGTAGGCATGAGGGGCTGGTCCTTAGGGCCTGCTGGGTTAGAATAGGGACGTGAGGGCTGGGGCTGCCCTGTCCCCCATCTCAGCTCGGCTTCTCCTCCCAACATCTCCCTCCGCCTTGACCCCTCACCCCGCATTACCCAGCCTCAGGGCCTTGGGAGGCGGTAGTGCCTCCCAAGTCACTGCCCGACTCCCACATCCCCGGAAGCAAGCCCAGCTGAGAATTGGAATGAGGACTTAGATCCACTGAACGTGTCTTGAGACAGGCCTCGGGCTTTGGAAACTCTCTGGACAGTGGTCTCTAAGACTCACCAGCTGCTGAGATGGACCTTGTGGGTGAGCGGCTGGGACTCTCCAAGGATCCTGGGTAGAAGGACAAGAGGAGGGTGAGAGTCTGGGGTTGCCCCGGAGTCTCCACCTTAAAAGGAACCTCTTCCTACGTCTGTCCTGTGGCTTCCCAGGGACCATATCTCTCCCTTCCTGGCACCTTCTGGACCCCAGGTAAGGGGGAAGAGCGTGGGCATGCCTGGGAGGACCCCGTTGTCCTCCTCCCTGCTGAGGGCTGAGTCCCCACTGGCTAAGCCCCCCTCCCTCCGTCCCTGCCCAGAGCTCTCCTGGGGGTAGGGCCTGAGCTGAGCCATTGAGCTCAGAGAGGACAGGGTCAGGAGCCTCACCTAAGACTGTGAGCTCCAGGGGGTCACTGGGGTGTGACAGCAGGTAGTGGGAGAAGCTGCGTGAGCTGATGCACCAGTAGGTCCCCCCATGCGCTGAGGTCACAGGGCTCATGGGGAATTCAGCCCTGTGCAGCTGAGCTCCCCGCTCTGATCTCAGATGCAGCACGGGATGGGCCGCCCCCTCCTTAAACAGAAGGAAAGTGTTCATCGGGCTCCGTGACTGACACAGCAGGGTCACGCTCTCTCCTGAGGTCACAAGACGACTCGGCAGGACTGAGAGGGTGGGTTTGCTGTAGGCTCCTAGGAGAGAAGGAGGCACCGTGTTTCATGGGCTCCCACCTCCCACATCATCCCCAGGACTGGGCTGTGAGAGGGAGATGCCCCTGAGAGTTGACCCCCTTCCTGAGGGCAGAGCCTGGGGCTGGGACCCCTGAGTGTCCTCTCACCTGTCATCACCAGGTCCAGGGGGTCACTGAGCTCTGACCAGTCTGCATGGCTGTGATAGTAACAGCGAAATCTCCCTGCATGTTGATGTGTCATGGATGGGATGGAGAACTTGGCCTTGTTCCTGGGTTTCAGTGGGTTCTGTCTGTCCCAGGGGGCTGGGCTTCCTTCTTTATCCAGACAGTACTCCTGAGCCTCCAGGGTCCCCCGACACCAGATGGTCACGGGGCTCCCCCAGCTGATCACAGAGCCAGGCTCAGCCCAGAGGGCGGGTTTGGGGAGGGGCCCTGGAAGGAAATCAGAGGCTACATCCCAAGACATCCCCACACTCAGATCCCAGCTCCCAGTCCCAGGACCCCCGTCATCGTCATCAGTCACCCAGAACTGCGGTCTCCTCTCACAGCTGCCCATGGGTGGCCCTTTGTCCCCAGGGAGGAGGAGGGACCTGGGAGAGCTGGGGACAGACTCACCTGCCTGCACGTGGGTCCTGGGGCCCAGACTCAGCCCTGGAAGAGAGTTCCCTGTGAGAGGTTTGCCCCTGAAGCCTGAGCAGGTCCTCTCTTTACCCTGAGATTTTTGAGTCTCCTAAAGAACCAGGGCCTGGCTGTGAGGAAAAGTTCTTCCAAGACTCGGGTCTCCCTTCCCCCTCCCTAAATCTCACCTAAGCAGCACAGGACCATGAGGGTGGGAGTCATGGCGTCTCCTCCCGGTGGCCCCAGCTGTGCAGATGGATGAGTCCTCAGTGCCGGCAGGACAGAGAGACACACGGTGTGTGGCCGCTCGGAGGCTGGGTCCTTCTAGTCATGGGGTTGTTCCATCAGCAGCCCGCAGAAAGGGAAACTGCCCTCATTTGAACCCTAGCCTGGCTTTCATTTCCCCAGGGCTAGGTCTGGGGCAGGCACCAGGTTCTCTGCAGACATTTCAGACAGAAATGGGGTCTCTCTGATCCCAGCCTGCTGTCTCCCTGATCTTAATTCCTCTCTTGTCCAAACATCAACCCGTATGTATTGTGTATTTGCAATGTCCCTGATGCTGGGGGTACATCACTGAACAAGTGAAACAAACAAACAAACAAACAAACAAACAAAAACCTGTGTTTCAGAGCACAGGTGAACCATAAACCTTCCTATTGCTGCCATAACAAATCACCACAAGCTTAGTGGCTTAACATAATGTAGGCTTATTGACTTACCATTCCAGAGGTCACAAGTCCAAAATGGGTCTCCTTGGGCTAAAATACAGTTGCCATCAGAGCCGTGTCTTCCTGGAGGCTCCAGGGAGGAGCCATTCCCTTGCCTGTTCAAGCTTCGGCAGGCTCCCACATTCCAGCCTCACCATTCCTTCCATCCTCAAAGCCACCAGTCCCGTTATCCGGCCCCTGCTTCCATCCACTCACCCCCTTCTCTCACTCTGACCCTGCTGCCTCCCCCGTTTCATTTACTCAGCCCCTTGTGTTTACATTAGGCCCACCTGGATAATCTCCCCAACCCAAGATCCTTAACTTAATCACATCTGCAAAGTTCCTTTTGCCACATAAGCTTCCCCTATTCACAGGGTCTGGGGCTCAGGACGTGGACATCTCTGGAAGGTCACTATTCTGCCTCCCACAGGCCTTCAGGGACTCCTTTAGCCAAATCTCGCAGAAACCACTTCTATGTGATGACGGAGAGCGGCTGGGCACGCCAGTTGAACGCTTGGTGGGCCAGTGTGCAGCCAAGTCGTGGTTGGCTACTGATGTCCCATGGGGCCCTGCGTACGTGAGGCCAAACGTTCCATCTCTACCAGAGCCCAGTAGCCACCTAAAAACTGTCGCAAAACAAAGCTCATTCTCTGCAGCGCTAGCACGATGTAGCTCCAAAATCTTTTATTTTTTCTTTCTTTTCTGAGATGAAGTCTTGCTCTGTCGCCCAGGCTAGAGTGCAGTGGTGTGATCTCAGCTCACTGCATTCACAACGCCTACC
>NW_012123598.1:3024692-3030178 GCF_000951035.1 Colobus angolensis palliatus
GTGATGGACGTGTTAATTGGCTTGATTCCATCATTCCACGAGGTATACATTTATAACACATTGTACTCCTTAAATATATAGAGCTGGTGAATTCAATATTTAGTAAAATTATTTCGAAAAGAAAAAAAACCACAAATAGATAACAAGCACGCAAGAAGGCCAGATAGCTTCCACCCTCAGACCACTGCCTGCGTTGGCTTCCACCCTCAGGCCGCTGTCCGTATAAAACACTGCAGGTGGTCAGCTCTCAGTAATCGTTCGAATGGGCATGTCCTGCAATGATCTGGAATTGCAGTCTGTCCTGGATGGTGACTGATCATTTTCTGCCTCTGATCTCCCTAAAAGGATGAGAAGGCCGGGCGCGGTGGCTCACGCCGGTAATCCCAGCACTTTGGGAGGCCGAGGCGGGCGGATCACGAGGTCAGGAGATCGAGACCATCCTGGTGAACATGGTGAAACCCCGTCTCTACTAAAAATACAAAAAAAAAAAAAAAAAATTAGCCGGGCGAGGTGGCGGGCCTGTAGTCCCAGCTTCTAGGGAGGCTGGGACAGGAAAATGGCGTGAACCCAGGAGGTGGAGCTTGCCGTGAGCGGTGATCGCGCCACTGCACTCCAGCCTGGGCGACAGAGCAAGACTCAGTCTCAAAAAAAAAAAAAAAAGGATGAGAGGACCTTCTAATTTTAGAACTGAAACATAGGGCGGGAGGGGAAAGAGGAAGTAGAGGTTAAAACAAACCCAAAATAAATCATGTCTAATGGTCAGGAAGGCAAAGAAGGAGAGGCTTGCAGGAGGCTGGAAGTCAAAGTGCCCGGAACTGCGTGAATAGCACTGCATTCAGGTTTCCAAGCACCTGCTTTTAGTACCTCATTCCGTATCCTTTGGGGTCCCTCTCAGAATCACGGGGACAGTATCTCATTTAGAGGATTTCCATGTGTGTCTCCACACTGGTGTGTAAGGAGCTGATTGGAAGCTATTTCAGCCGAAGTCTGATGCATCTGACAATCTCTGGGGAAAAACAAACTCCCAGAAATGGGGACTAGAAAGTCATACACATATTGCCGAGTATCTCCTGTTTTGGAGGGAAGTTCTGGATCGTGGTCTGCAACTATCAGAGATCCTGGTGTGGACCTGTCCTTGTTACCTGCTGCAGTGGTGTCCACGATGCATGCTGATTTCAGAAATTCCTTTCCTTCTCTCTTTCTCTACGCTATTCCCTTAACCCTGGTACCCAAATCAGTTACCTGCACTCATATCCTTAAGTTCTGCTTTCAGAGTAACCTGTGCTAGGCAAGGACTGGGAAATATGCCAGAAGGTTTTTCGATGTCCTCACCCCTTTTTTAACCACTCAGCATGACTTGTCTTTACGAGTCCTGGATTTCTTCTTGTATTTTGCTGCTTTTTTTTTTCTTTTACTTTTCCTTTTTTTTGAGACAGGATCACGCTCTGTCACCCAGGCGAGAGTGCAGTGGTGCAATCTCCGCTCACTGCAACCTCAGCCTCCTGGGTTCAAGCACTTCTCCTGCCTCAGCCTCCCGAGTTGTTGAGACTACAGGCAGCTGCCACCATGTCAAGCTACTTTTTGTATTTTCAGTAGAGATGGGGTTTCACCATGTTAGCCAGGCTGGTTTTGAACTCCTGACCTCAGGTGATCTGCCCGCCTTGGCCTCCCAAAGTGCTGGGATTACAGGCATCGGCCACATCACCCAGCCTCATTTTGTTTTTGTAGTCGTGCACTCACCGTTCAGTAAATCTTATCCATCCTCACTTAAGAAACATTTAAACATGTCAACCTGTGGCCATCCCAAGACAGAAGAGATAAAGGCGAGCAAAGCAGTTATATTGGATCCACAGTAACCAGACTTCATTTCCAGTTACCTCCCCTTCTGGAAAATCTAGCATCCTAGCAAAAACTAAGTTGATAAAATCACTACGCAAAAAGTTTAGAAACAGGACCAGTCCCGGGAAGGAAAGATTTAAAGCAATAGGACGGGATGAAAGAAATACCCACTGGGTACTGCACTCACCTCCTGGGTGCAATAGTCCCATGTAGCAAACCTAAGCATGTATCCCCATATCTAAAATAAAAGTTGAAGTTCGAAAAGTAAAGAAAAAAAGAGAAAGCAATAACATATTTTGTGGATTTGAGATGGAGGGTGGTGAGGAAGCTGAATGAGAAGTCAGATGGTGATGATGAGTTGGCATCATCTGAATGAAGGGATGCCTGGAGGTGGAAACAGAAGCATTGCAGGTGGTCCTGGGCAAAGGTATTCAAACGGGTGGATCCTAACGCCTTACAAGAAGTAAAAAGACTACAAGAATCATTCATTCTTTTCAAAGTATGTTTCACTGTAGAATCAAACTTTTGTGAGATACTAAAAACGACCTAATTGGAATGAATCATAAATTTCCAACTCAATTTGGGGGCACGGGTGTTCTGTGATTCATAAGAACTCATGTTTTATTGTTTCATTTTCTTTTTTTTATGATTATACTTCAAGTTCTGGGATACATGTGTAGAATGTGCCGGTTTGTCACATAGGCACACACGTGCCATGGTGGTTTGTTGCACCCATCAACCCTTCATGTACGTTAGGTATTTTTCCTAATGCTATCCCTCTCCTAGACCCCCAATTCCTGGACAGGCCCCAGTGTGTGATGTTCCCCTCCCTGTGTCCATGTGTTCTCACGACTCAACTCCCACATATTAGTGAGAACAAGCGGTCTTTGGTTTTCTGTTCTTGTGTTAGTTTACTGAGAATGATGGTTTCCAGCTTCATCCGTGTCCCTGCAAAGGACATGAACTCATCCCTTTTTTCATGGCTGCATAGTATTCCATGGTGTATTCCACATTTTCTTTATCCATTCTATCATTGATGGGCATTTGGGTTCGTTCCAAGTCTTTGCTATTGTGCATAGTGCCACAACAAACATACGTGTGTATGAGTCTTTATAGTAGAACGATTTAGGATCCTTTGGGTATATACCCAGTGATGGGATTGTTTCATGTTCAGTTGACATCACGTGACACCGAGAAAGATGATTCTTAGTTCCTACCCCACGTTGCATCTCCTGGGCAAGGGTCAAGTCATGATTGGGTTTAGTGAAGTTTGATCAGTTGGGGGTTGACTGGCCCATGGGGGGATCCCCAAAATGTCAGCATGTGGAAAATCTCCATGGTTGCTCAACTCTCCCTTTGGCTGAGTCATTCCTAGCTCGTGCTACACTCTGCCTTTCTCTATTTTGAATATAGCTCCCTTGTTTCCTGTCTTTGTGCTGTCAGTCCAGTGAGATTGATAAGATATTTGTCCTAGAATAGAATAAATTATTTCCCTGATCTCCAACCACTGATTCACTGCACTGGACTGCCTGAATGATTAACTAAACCCTAACATCTACATTAATCAACTTAATCTCAATTTTCAAGCATAAGAATACATTTAGCCTTAGATTGAAATAATCTGGACTTCATTTGAAATTACTTCAAATGAATACTATTGGCCCTTGGACAGGAACATTTTCTGCCTTAAAATGACTTTTCTTATGTTTAAGGTGCCCATTATATATATGTCCAGTTGTAGTCTAGGGTGACAAGATGATCAACCAGGTGTTACCCCAAGATTACCTAAACAAAAGTACCTGGAAGAATTTGCTCAGGAGTTTTTCCATGTTTTCAAAGAAAGACATCCATGCAGGGACATGGATGAACCTGGAAACCATCATTCTCAGCAAACTAACACAAGAACAGAAAACCAAAGACCGTGTGTTCTCACTAATATGTGGGAGTTGAATCATGAGAACACATGGACACAGGGAGGGGAACATCACACACTGGGGCCTGTCAGGGAGTTGGGGGTCTAGGAGAGGGATAGCATTAGGAGAAATACCTAATGTTCTGATTGTCTTTTGGGTGTGGGAGAGCAATGGAGTTCAAGTTGCTATGAAAACACTTGCCATCAGTTTGTCTGTTCTTACCCTGTGTTACTCCTATAATCCACAGACCCAGGGGTTCCCAAGCACGGAGCATCTCCAGGTTTCATTCCATGGTCTCCATTTCACTGTTGTACATTTCAGGTTGTGGCTATTTTCTTAAGTTTATCACCACCACACCTGCCTTCTGCTTTTCGTTGCCAGGAAATACAGTCCCACACCACTAGAATGTCTGGAGTAGTATTTGGCAAACCAAATACAAGTCTTCAAAGAGTAAAGTTTCTCCCACTCCTGGGCAGATGTCTGGGAAGGAACATTGCTGCTGTTCATCTCTTGGATGGGATCCAGAATCCTCCCAAGACTTGGTTCCTGGGTCGTATAGGCAAGAAGAGGGGAGAAGGAGGATCCATTTCATGGATTTTATGGTAGTTTGCCAGGATGTGGGATGATAGAAGCTCAGTTCACACTTGGTTAATAAGTCTCTCTCGCTCTCTCTCTTCCACCATGTCTTGTAGATATACATGTAGATAATATATTTCCATATCTCCATTACCGATATGCTTCTCTTGCTCCAATGCCTCCCTCTCTATCCCCACTTCTGTGATATCTCTATCCAACAGCAGAAACCACTGGAAAATGCCAAGGATCCTTAAGTACATCTCTGAGACTTTTATATCAGGTTTAGATTTCTCTGTTGGATTCAGAGACTTTGCTCACATTTTCCGGGTTAAGTGTGAAGATTTTCTAATTCCCAGCATGGCTTCAAAGACAGTGGGGACTACCGTGACTGGCTTTACCTCAGACACTACCCCCCAGTCTCTCTTTCTCTTGGCCTGGCTGCCTCTCCCATGGATCCTGGAATCAGACAAGGTTCTGGACCTTTGGCAGCACATAAGCTGAGAATCATCCACCATGTTGGAAACATCAAAGGATCCCTTATGCTCAGCTTTGAATTTGAGGCTGTGAACAATGCTCTTGTCTTTCCGTTTTGGGTTTCTCCATTTGAGCCTGGTCTACCACCTGTGGACAGGCTTCTCTGAGCATCTCAGTGTGCTACCAAGGGCCCTCATTTTCAGGCTCCTTTTGCCATCTCTACCTCAATTCTCGTCACACTTCGTTTGTTCCATCTACTGGGACCATGGAAATGTTTGCGTTCGTCTTACCCGTGAGGTTACTGTATTCATCTGAATCTTTGCCATCTCAATTCTTGTCACTCTCTCCTTTGTCCCACCTACTGTGACCATGGAAATGTTTGCATTTCTCTTACCCATGAGGTTACCCATTAATCTGAGTATCTGCTTCCAATGCCTTTCAGGACTTTCCTCACCTCCATCTACTGGAAATTTCTTACTTATTTTTCCAAGCCCTAGCTTAGGTGCCACTCCCTCCAAGAGGCTCTCTGAGCACCCACACCCCCAGCAATGAGGTCTCTCTCTGGTCCTGGAGCTTCCTGTGCTGCCTCTGACAGGACTGGCTCTGCTTAATTGTCAAAAATGCAAAAACAGGAGGAAACACTCAGAATCCCGTGGGGTCCTTTCTTGTCTTACCCCCACAGAA
>NW_012123598.1:3030364-3034064 GCF_000951035.1 Colobus angolensis palliatus
ATTCTCCTGCCTCAGCCTCCCGAGTAGCTGGGACTACAGGCGCCTGCCATCTCGCCCGGCTAGTTTTTTGTATTTTTAGTAGAGAAGGGGTTTCACCATGTAGACCAGGATGGTCTCGATCTCCTGACCTCGTGATCCGCCCGTCTTGGTCTCCCAAAGTGCTGGGATTACAGGCTTGAGCCACCGCGCCCGGCCAATGTATTTCTTTAGTAGTGTTTTATTGCAGTCTTTTCAATAGGTTACAATATCTAAAGATTCTGCCTGCATTTTTATCTCCCATTTTAATAAATAATTCCAGAACGTGGAAGGCAGAAGAGAGAATTTTCCTCTCCCTTCAAGACATTTCTGGGTTGGAATTTACTCTCGTTATGGAGAGAAGAAAATATGGTAGACTCGTATTTTCCATGTTGGAGGAAAGATGCATTGTGTTATATCATAGTGAAGACACAATGATGGTTTTGATGAAGACAACAATGATGAGGAGGAGGAGGCCAATGTTGGGGATGATAAGAATAACGATGGTGATGATATGATGATGATGATGGTGGTGACAAAAGTAATTGCATGATGGTGCTAATTTTAGGTAAGTCATGTATCTTGAACACAAAAGATGATGCCAGGCTCAGATCTTTTAAGTCAGGAGTCAGCATACTGTGAGCCTACTGTCAAAACTGGTTCCTCACCCATTTCCATAAATAAAATGTTATTGGGCCATAGCAATGTTCATTCATTTACCAATTGTCAGTGGTTGCTTTCGCCCTACTGTGCTAGAGTTCGGTAGCTGCGACAGAGCTCCTGTTGCCTTCAAAGCATACACTACTTACTATCCTGTCCTTTGCAGAAAATGCTACCGAGCCCCGTGGTTAGTGAGGTAGGTACACTACCCGCTAGTACCTGGCAGCAACCTTTGAAGATGAGCACTCCTTCCATTCCAGTGCTATGGGTGTTGACTGTGAGATGCACAGTTTAAGAACCTTTCTTAGAGTTCCGCAGGGAGTAACCTATGGATATTGCATTTAACGCACAGCCTCAGATTACGGAGATGAAGTGTGTCGCCGTTGAGCGGTACTGAATGACTCTTAGGAGGATTTAAAGTCAGAAGTCCACCTCATGCAAGCCCACACCATGTGGTGTCAAGAGTCCGACCAGGCCAGGCGCGGTGGCTCACGCCTGTAATCCCAACACTTTGGGAGGCCGAGGTGGGTGGATCACCTGAGGTCAGGAGTTCAAGACCAGCCTGGTCGACATGGTGTGAAACCCCATCTTTACTAAAAGTATAAAAATTAGCCAAGTGTGGTGGCCCATGTCTGTAATGCTAGCTACTCAGGAGGCTGAGGCAGGAGAATCACTTCAACCCAGGAGGTGGAGGTTGCAGTGAGCTGAGATTGAACCACTGCATTCCAGCCTGGGCAACAAGAGCAAAACTCCATCTGAAAAACAAAACAAAACAAAAACAAAAAAACAAACAACAGCCAAAAACAAACAAACAAAAAACAATCCAGTCAGGGCACTTGTTCCCTCTCTGGACCGGCCTGGGTTGAGGTTTCAGAAAACCTGCTATTTCCCATATGGCTTCCAATGGATCCAACTGTTATCACCTGAGGTTCTTCCAAAACCTTTCTATTTTTTCACTGTTTGTTGCGAAGCTCAAAAACCTAAAGAACAAGCATTAAACAAAATGACCCATTAATAATAATCAAAACAGAAGATAGGTAGAACCAAAGGAAAGTCAGAAGGGACATGGTTGTTGTTCCAGAAGCTTCTTGACTTCCTTTCATAATCTGTGTGTGCGACAATCACCATTATTTTCAAGTGAGTCATGTTGTTTCTTTATTCATAATTTTCACATCTTTCTATTACTTCCTGAATGAAATATGCTGTCTCTTTCCAAAAAACGCAGTCATTTCACATGCATTCTTTTTGGCCTCCTTCTTTCACGTGCCATTATATTTCCAGGATTTGTCTCTATTTTTGTTGGTAGACCTAGTTTATGCATTTTTCACTACTGTATAATGATCTGTTTCATAAATGCAACACAAAGTATGTATTCATTTTGGCTGGGAGCGGCGGCTCATGCCTGTAATCCCAGAACTCTGTGAGGCCGAGGCGGGCGGATCATCTGAGTTCAGGAGTTCAAGACCAGCCTGGCCAACATGTTGAAACCCCATCGCTACTAAAATACAAATATTAACCAGTGTGGTGGTGGGCACCTGTAGTCTTAGCTACTCAGGAGGCTGAGGCAGAAGAATTGCTTGTGTCCAGGGCACAGAGATTGCAATGAGTTGAGATCGTGCCACTGCACTCCAGCCTGGGTGACAAAGTGGGACTCCGTCTCAAAAAACAAAGACAAAAACCAAAAATTAGCCAGGTGTGGTGGCAGATGCCTGTAGTCCCACCTACTTGGGAGGCTGAGGCAGGGGAACTGTTTGAACCCAGGAGGTGGAGGCTGCAGTGAGCTGAGATTGTGCCATTGCGCTCCAGCCTGGACGACAGAGTGAAGCCTCTTAAAAAAAAAGTGTATTCATTCATCAGAGGATGAATGTTTGTATTTGACAGTATGTGGCCGAGGGGAACAATGCTTCTCTCCCAATTCGTTTGCCTGTGTCATGGGGCAGATGTGCTCTGTTTCCTGAGTAATCTCTGTGGTAAGGCTGCCTGGTCATAACTGCCCATCACTTCCCCTTAAAATTCCAAACTCCTCCCCAAACTGGCTGAAGCAATTTGTGAAACTCTCCACAGTGTACGATATTCTACTTGTTGTATCCTATCTTCAACAACTGGCATTAAAATGGAAACAAACCAATAACAACAACCAATTTGTGTCTCTTGTCTTGGAATTCACAATCTTGTATAATTTGCACCACCACCCTGAAGGAGCCATAATTGCCACCAGTTACGCAGGAAGACACAGAGGCTGGCAGAGGAGCTGTCACTTGCAGGAGGATGTGCAGAGAGTGTTTGTTCAGGTGGTGGTGCTCTGGAAGGAGCTACAACAGGAAACACCAAGGGAAGAGAGAGGAAACTACAGAATCCAGACAGCCTGTTGGGATATCATCCTGGATTTGCATTTCCCAGTCTAGACATAAATTTCAGTCCCTTGATTCGGTTACTCAACCACACTGCCTGAGTCTCTTCACTGAGAGCTGCAGTCTCAAGGCTCAGCAGCGTGCATCAGGCTAGGTGGACATTCTACAGGAAAAATTTGCAGGATACCGCATTGAATAGATCTTGAGGCTGGGTAGAGTTGTGCATAGACGTCCTTCAAGTGGGATGTGGCATCACAACATGGGGGCCAGGGAAGGAGAGAAGCCAGAGACGGAGGAGAGAGCAAGGCAAGAAGAAAGCAGGGCAGGCTTATGGGGGAGGCGGCTCTTCCAAGGGTTTTTCCAGCCCCTGTCATTACTTCCTGCACCAACAATATTGCTTCATCATCTACATCCTCAGCACAGATGTCACACAGCTCATGCCCCAAACCTTTCTCATGATCATAACTGCGTATTTGTTTTTTTAAAACTATACTTTAAGTTCTGGGGTACATGTGCCGAAGGTGCAGGTTTGTAACATAGGTATACACGTGCCATGGTGGTTTGCTGCATCCATCAACCCGTCACCTACATGAGGTATTTCTCCTAATGGTATCCCTCACCAGACCCTAGTGTGTGATGTTCCCCTCCCTGTGTCCATGTGTTCTCATTGTTCA
>NW_012123598.1:3035492-3070187 GCF_000951035.1 Colobus angolensis palliatus
TATATATTAACTGGGTGTGGTGGCGGGCACCCTCAGCTACTTGGGAGGCTGAGGTAGGAGAGTCGCTTGAACCTGGGAGTTATTGTTGAGTTTTTTTTTTTTAATATTCTTTTTCTTGTATAAAACGACATTTAAAAATCCACTCTGTTACCAGTATGCAGGTTTCTTTTCTGTTATTTTATTATGGTATTTTAATTGAAAAAAGTAATTGTATATAATCATACGTGTTTATTGGGTATCATGAGATGCTTTGATATATGTTTACCTTTGCAATCTGGCCAAAGGCATGCCCATGGTAAGTGTGCTATTTTTTATTTAAAATTAAATTGAAAAATAATAATTGTATACATTTATTGGGTATCATGAGATGCTTTGATATGTCTACCTTTGCAATCCAGTCAAATGCATGCCCATGGTCAGTGTGCTATTTTTTATCTAAAATGTGCACAAAAATTAAGTCAGATGAGACACTCTCTCCCCCTAGTGGTTCTCAAGTCGTTTTCCATTGTAATCTGAGTAGGGAGAGCATCTAACTGTGTAAGAGGAGTGGAGAAAACCAACAAGTCCCAGCGCACACAGGACTCAGAGGTCTCCTGACATGTGTGAGTGTGTTCATGCTTGCGCATGCGTGTGCGTGCGTGAATGTGTGAGTACATGTGCATGTGTGTTATATGCATAAGTGGGCTGAGCTGTCTGTCTTCACCCACCCATGCCTCCCCTCAGACACCTTAATTCATCCCGGATGCATATGCTCCATCCTGGAGGCCTAAGATGAGCAAGTTCAGGGGATCTTATGTACAGCATGGGTGTGGATGGATGTGCTGATTAATTTGACTGTGGCTATTATTTCACAATTTATATCAGATTATCTCTTGTGCATCTCAAATATATACAATCACTGCCAATGAAATACTTAAAAAATACTGACACCTCCTTTGTAGCTCTTGTTAACCCCATGCAGCCTTGAATGACATGAAGGCAGAGACTGGGTCCAAGTGATCTGTGCACCCCAGAGCGTGACACAGGACTGCCAGATGTGAGGTCTTTAAAGTATTTATTGGTGCAGGAAGTAAAGCATGACCCAGAGGACTGGTCTCAGCTCTCAGATCCATATGTACGGCTCATTCTCAAGATCAACAGCTAAACTCTAGGAGGACGTTCAGGATCAGCTGAGTAGATGATTGCCGGGGCAGCTCTGGGGATTTACAGAAGACATTTGGAAACTGCAGAGGGATGCGACGTTGTCGATGGAATCAGCTGGGATGACTACAGCTGAGACTCAACAAACAGCCAGGAGACTGGAGCTGGGTGTCTTGAAACAGACAAGTGACAGCAGCTGGGTCACTGGAAACAGCCGGGTAACTGGTGTGATGGTGCACACCTGTAATTCCAGCTACTTGGGAAGCTGAGGCATGATAGTTGCTTGAATCCAGGAGGCAGAGGTTGCAGTGAGCCAAGATCGCACCACTGCACTCTAGCCTGGGCGACAGAGTGAGACTCTGTCTGAGACAAATAAAATAAAATAGATGACTGTAACTTTTAAAAAATAAAAAGTAAAAAAATAATAAAAATAATAAAAAATAAGAAACCCCAAACTATATGACCTTTTGTGTCATTATTCATAACAGCTAAATAGCGAAAACAACTCCAATGTCCATCAATTGGTGGATGCGTAAACAAACTGTGACATAGCCTTAGAATGGAATATTCTTCAATCACGTAAGGGAACAATGACATGTTCCAACATGCATAGACCGTGAAAACACTACGCTACGTGGAATTGGATTTTTGCCGTTGTCGTTGTTAATGGGGTGAATTTATTTTTATTTATTTATTTTTTTAAGTTTCAATAGTTTTGGGGGAACAGGTGGCATTGTTGTATGTATACGTTCTTTAGTGGTGGTTTTGGAGATTTTGGGGCACCCATCACCGGAGCAGTGCACGCTGTACCCAAAGTGTACTCTTTCATCCTCACCCCCTCCCACTGGTCCCCCTGGGTCCCCAAAGTCCATTATATCATTCTTGTGCCTTTACATCCTCAAAGCATACCTCCCACTTACGAGAACATACGATGATGATTTTCCGTTCCTGAGTTATTTCACTTAGAATAATGGTCTGGCCGGGCGCGGTGGCTCAAGCCTGTAATCCCAGCACTTTGGGAGGCCAAGGCGGGTGGATCACGAGGTCAGGAGATCGAGACCATCCTGGCTAACATGGTGAAACCCTCTCTACTAAAAAATACAAAAAACTAGCCGGGCGAGGTGGCGGGCGCCTGTAGTCCCAGCTACTCGGGAGGCTGAGGCAGGAGAATGGCGTAAACCCGGGAGGCGGAGCTTGCAGTGAGCTGAGATCCGGCCACTGCACTGGAGCCTGGGCGACAGAGCGAGACTCCGTCTCAAAAAAAAAAAAGAAAAAAAAGAATAATGGTCTCCAAGTTCCTCCAGGTTGCTGGGAATGCCATTATTTTGTTCCTTTTTATGGCCAAGGTATTCCATGGTGTGTGTGTATATGTATGTGTGTGTGTGTAATATACGTATTTTTCATATGTTTGTTGGCCATTTGTATGTCTTCTTTAGAGAACTGTCAAAAGTCAAAGGGGGAATTGGATTTGGAGGGAACAATTTTATGGCTATTTTTCAGTATAATCATCAAGTGAATATAGAATCTTTTCAGCCAGTGTTACTTTCATCTGTTACCTGTAGCCAGGAAGGGAGACGTTTATCACAGAGATAGGCACCAACCTGGGATGCTTTCCTCAAAGGTGAGTGACTGTAGTGTGAGCCCTAAAATTCACCACGGGTAGGTCCTGATTTGGCACAAGATATGCTTTATCCACTGACGTGAAATGTCCAGGTGTTTTTCGTATGGTTTTGTTGCTGAAAGACACAACGCCCTCTAATCTAAGGCATCCTCTCCAAATCCCACTGAGGCACAGGAGCAACACCAGGGAGGGGGTCCAAATCCCACTGAGGCACAGGAGCGACACTGGGGAGGGGGTCCCGGAGCTTCCTGCGAGAGATTCGCCTCCTGAACCCCGGGCGGATCCTCCCCACCCCTGGGATCTGTGCAAACCTCTGGGGTCTCCTATTCAATCAGGACCAAGTTGTGAGGTGGGATTCCTCCCAGGCTATGGTCTCCCCGCTCCCTCTTTCACTTTCGTCAAGACAGATCAGGAGGTGAGTGTGGGAGTCATGGCGTCTCCTCCCACAGCCCCTGGTTGTGCAGGTGGAGGAGGCCACAGTTCCTGGATGGAGTAAATCTGCTGGGAGCCTGGGTTCTCCATCACGAGGCTGTCCCGTCAGCAGCCCCACAGGAAGGGGAACTGCCCTCTCTGGGAGCCTGGCTTCCATTTCCCCAAGGCTGGGGCTGGGGCAGGCACCAGGCTCTCTTCAGATACTTCATGCAGAAATGGTTTCTCCCTGACCCTTTTCTGCTATTTGCCCCATCTGTCCTCATCTCACCCAGGGTCAGGACATAGGACCCAATAGACCCAGCGCCTTTCTGAGTCTGTCCTGTCCCAGTGACGGTCACTGGGGGCTTGTTCTTCTTCTCAGAGCCTCCCCGTGGGGTCTCCTTCCTTCCTTCAGCCCGTCCATCAACCCAGCATTGCGGCATCCTTACCATGGTGGCCCAGCCCTGGGGTTGCTTCAGGGGAGCTGCAGGTCCACACTGCAGGGCAGACTCAGATCGGCAGAGACGCGTCGCACATCTGGCTGTGAACTTCAAGTTCAGCTGCAATTAGCAGTGAGAAAAAAGGAGAAATAAAGAAATGCTGACTCTTCTTTTGTCTTTGGAGTGTGGGTTTTATACCTTCCAGTTTCCTTCTTAGACTTCCCTCCTTTTTTTTTTTTTTCTTATTTTTTAACAGTGTTCACCTCCCCTTGCCTTAAAAGTAACCTCTGAGTCATTCCTGCCTCCTCGGTGTCCCTCCCACCCCCAACCCCACTTCCTTGGGCATTCCCCTGCGTCTCAGTCTGCCTTCAAGGGTTTGGAAACAAGTACTTAGTCTTGAGTTCTGATTTTGGGGTGGGATAGGAGGTTAACTTTTTCTGAATTGCTGACCTTCACCCCTGCCTGCATGACCTTGGGCAGTAAGTCCCATCTCTGAGCCTCGGTTTCCTCATTTGGAGCCTGTTGTCATGAACCCCCCTCCTGAGTGGTTTGGGGGCCAGTTGTGCCTGGGTCATGGGAGGGCCTCGGTCATGGCACATTTCCAGACCGGGTTAAGACTTGAGGGGTGGACACATGCGTGGATCCTGGTGTTGGACGGCACAGTCACGGTGAGCGACTGACGTGCTCAACAGCCCACATCTGCTCCCAACACTGGGAAAACCTCCTTACAATGTGTCTGAAATATGCAGCCACAGTTCTAGGAAGAAAATGAGAAATGAAACTTCCTGTCATAGGCAGGAAACCTTAAGAAGCAGAAGAGCTCAGAGCCGAGCGGCTGCTGGTGACTCGCAATGTCAGGCGGTCACTAAGGGGGAGGTTTTCACCTCTGTATGAGACAGAGGAGGACCCTGGGCCCTCACACTCAGGGAGGGGTCATGGTTTTGGATGAAGTGGGGAGCTGTGGCTCCTTCTCCCCTGTGTTTGTGGATGGCACTGGGATATCTCTGCCCATTGACTCAGGCCCACGGTCACCCCTGAGCCGCCTCCTCCATGTGTGCAAAACAGATTCACTGCAGCGTTATCACACATGGGCGTCTGTCCCACATGCAGGTCTGAGGCTCACATTGGACCCTCCCCTGCTGGTGACAGCCCTGAGCAGACTCGTGTGGCACTGGCAGGTGGAACCATCTCCCCTTTTCCAGCCTTAGCTCCCAGCACAGCCTGGTAGAAACCCTCTCTGGAAGAGAAGGCATGTGGGAAGCATGTGTCCAGGAATGACAAGAAGGAGGAATTATCCTCATGATCAAAAGTGCTATGATGGGCCGGGCACCGTGGCTCATGCCTGCAGTCCCAGCAGTTTGGGAGGTCAAGGCGGGCGGGTCACTTGGGCCCAGGAGTTCAAGACCAGCCTGGGCCACACAGCAAAACCTCTTCTCTACAAAAAATACAAAAATTAGCTGGATGTGGTGTCATGAATAATGGCCTCCAGCTCATCCAAGTTACTACAAAACTCAATCCCTTGAACGTCAGTTGCAAGAAATTAAAAATACCTAAGAAGATACCTAACCAAGGAGGTGAAAGATCTCTACAAGAAGAACAGTAAAACGCTGCTGAAAGAAATCGTAGATGGCACAGCAAAACAGAAATATATCCCATGCTCATGGATTGGAAGAATCAGTATTATGAAATGATCATACTGCCCAAAGCAATCTTCAGATTCAATGCAATTCCCATCAAAATACCAGTGTCATTTTGCACAGAATTAGAAAAAAACAATCCTAAATGTCAGGCCTCTGAGCCCAAGCTGAGCCATCATATCCGCTGTGACCTGCACGTAGACATCCAGATGGTCTGAAGCAACTGAAGAGCCACAGAAGTGAAAATAGCTTAACTGATGACATTCCACCACTGTGATTTGTTTCTGCCCCACCCTAACAGATGGATGTACTTTGTAATCTTCCCCACCCTTAAGAAGGTTCTTTATCATCTCCCCCACCCTTAAGAAGGTTCTTTGTAATTCTCCCCACCCTTGAGAATGTACTTTGTGAGATCCACCCGCTGCCTGCAAAACATCGCTCCTACTTCCACCGCCTATCCCAAAACCTGTAAGAGCCAATGACAATCCCACCACACTTTGCTGACTCTTTCAGACTCAGCCCGCCTGCACCCAGGTGAAATAAACAGCTGTGTTGCTCACACAAAGCCTGTTTGGTGATCTCTTCACACGGACACGTGAGACACTAAAATTCATATGGAACCAAAAAAGAGGATGAATACCAAAGCAATCCTAAGAAAAAGATCAAATGTCAATTGAATACACGTATCCTAGGCTGAATTGTGGGGTTTTGTTTTTGTTTTTTGTGAGACAGAGACTCGTTTCATCACCCAGGCTGGAGAAATGAAACCTTATTCAAGAATAAAGAATTGTTTGTGAAACTTGGAAATTGTGAAAAGTGCTGCAATGAACTCAGGAGTGTGAACATCTCTTCTCTGGCCGATTTCATTTCCTCTGGGCATACACCCAGCAGTGGGCTTGCTGGATTATACGGTGGTTGCACGGTTAGTTTTTTGAGGAGCTTCCATACTGTTTTCTAAAATGGCTGTATTAGTTTACATGTCCACCAATGGTGTGTAAGGATTTTCTTTTCTCCCCATGCTCACCAACACTGATCCTTCACCATTTTGAGAATAGGCAATCTAGCAGCTGTGAAGTGATAGCTCACTGCAAAATTTCACTTTTTACACATACACGTGTATACATATGTATACATCTATACATACACATACACATGCATATATATATACATACGTATCTGCACATATGTACATATGTATGTGTGGATGTATATGTATGAATACATACATTTGTATATATACATATATGTACATACTTACATACATATAAACTTCAAGAAGCTATAGCCTCACATCTGTTAGGATGGTTACTATGAAAAAGAGTAGAGTAGCAAGTGTTGGCGAGAATGTGGAAAAAATGGAATACTTGCACTCTGCTAGTGGTAATGTAAATGAGTACAATGACCGCAAAAATACCATAGATGTTTTTCAGAAGTTAACGATCAGAACTGCCCTATGTTGCAACACAATTTCACTGCTGGGTGCGTATCTAAAGGAAACGACATCAGGACGTTGAAGAGATGCCCGCCCTCCCAGATTCATGACAGCTTTAGTCACCATAACCAAGACATGGAACCCGCCCAAGTGTCCATCAGCAGGCGAACGGATACAGAACAGGTAGTGCTCAGTGTATCCACAGCGAAACACTACGCAGCCTTCTAGAAGAAAGAAATCGTTTCATTTGTGATATGGATGAGCCTAGAGGACATCACGCTGCGTGGAGTAAAGAAAGCACAGGAAGACACCTGCTGCCTGATCTCACTTACGTGTGGATTGCCCCAGTTCAACTCATGGAAGTAGAGTCGAAGGTAGTTTCTGGGAGCTGAGGGGGCGGGGGTGGAATCAGAGAGCTGCATCGAAGGATACCGCGTTTCAGTTAGACAGGAGGAGTGAATTTAGCAGATCTATTGTATAATACGGTGACTACAGGGTGACTACAGTTGCTCACAATGGATTGTATATGAGAACATTGGTAAGAAAGTAGATTTTAAATGTTCTCTTAACAGAAAGGTAACTATGTGATGTTACAGATGTTAATTAGCTTGACCTAGCGATTTCACAGGGCATATTAAAATTTCACAGGATATATTAAAATAAAACAAAGGCAGTGAAGCTCATTCTTGAAAACATTAATCGCACTCGCGAATCCTAACTACAATGAGCAAGAGAAGGAAAGAGCAGGCATGCATTTCCACACAGGAGTGAGCGAGCAGACAGCCCTAGAGATCCCACATATGTTTTCAAAAACTAACAACAGAACAGGCGGCAAATTTTAAATTGCCAACTAAAATAAAGTAAAACATTAAAGTAAAATAAAATAATTATTATTTTGAAACAAAAAAAAAAACGTAGTTTAAAACATGCCTTTTATAGAATGGAAAATTCCATTCTATATATGATGACTTTTTTTTTTTTTTTTAATTTTTTGAGACAGAGTCTGGCTCTGTTGCCCAGGCTGGAGTGCAGGGGCGGTATCTCAGCTCACTGCAAGCTCCCCCTCCCGGGATCAAATGATTCTCCTGCCTCTGCTTCCCCAGTAGCTGGGATTGCAGCGTGCGCCACCACGTCCAGCTAATTTTTTTTTTTTTTAGTAGAGATGGGTTTGCCATGTTGGACAGGCTAGTCTCGAACTCCCGGCCTCAAGTAATCTGCCACTTCTGCCTCCCAATGTGTTGAAATTACAGGTGTGAGCCACCGCACCTGGGCACATTGCCTCTTATTCTATTCTCAAGAAACATTTGTGATGCTCTGGGTGTGTTTGTGCGTTTCATTAGTGTGTCAGTATTTGTAAGAAATCACCAATGAAGCTTCGTAAACTGGAGTTTACACCACGGGAACATTTTTATTACAGTGTTTTTCACACACACACACACACACACACACACATATACACACACACACAAACACACACATCTAAAATGGGTCAGATTCTCTGATGACTCTTATGTTCATTACGTAAACTCCAGTTTGGAATACTTCATCTATTTAATCTGCATTTTCTGGTATATTGGCATAGGTTTGCCGCCTGTTCTGTTGTTAGTTTTTGAAAACATATGTGGGATCTCTAGGGCTGTCTGCTCGCTCACTCCTGTGTGGAAATGCGTGCCTGCTCTTTCTTTCTCATTGTAGTTAGGATTCGTGAGTGCAATTAATGTTTTCAAGAATGAGCTTCACTGGCTTTGTTGAATTTTCAAGCTTTGGTTTTTCCTCATGAACAACTCCTCTTATTATTATTATTATTCCCTTTCTTATGCCTTCATTGGGAATAATTTGTTATTCTTCTTCTAGATTTCTTTACTTTTTTCTTTTTTTTTTTTTTTGAGATGGAGTCTCCCTCTGTCGCCAGGCAGGAGAGCAGTGGTGCGATCTTGGCTCACTGCAACCTCTGACTCCCTGGTTCAAGCGATTCTCCTGCCTCAGCCTCCCGAATAGCTGGGATTACAGGCGCGCCCACCACCACACCCAGCTAATTTTTGTATTTTTAGGAGAGACAGGGTTTCACCATGTTGGTCAAGATGGTCTCGATCTTCTGACCTCATTATCTGCCCGCCTCGGCCTCCCAAAGTGCTGGAATGACAGGCGTGACTCACCGTGCCCGGCCCTAAATGTCTAATAGGAAAGCCAAGATCATTCATTTCCTCCTTTTTTTTTCTTTTCTAATTCATTCATTCGTGGCTTGTAGTTTTCCAATTTCATCGTCTGATGTGTAATATTTACATTGTGATTCAGTTCAATGCACTTTCTGACTTTTAGTTTTCTCAGTGACTTCAATGATTATTGACAAGTCTGTTGTTTTATTTCAAAAATGTGTAGATGTTAGTTATTTATACTGCAGAACTGACTGACCCCTAAAAGTTCCCAGCGTCTCCTGGTGTGGGTCCAGGCTGGCTGGGGTCCAATGGTGTCCACTGGGGGCAATTCCCATGCGTTCCAGACTCCCTGGAATGTGGGGCCTGGTTCCCCTCTGGGCTAGTGGATGGCCAGGGTGGCGTAGACGCTGGATTCAGCTGAAGGTTCCCTTTCCTGGGATGGAGGAGGCTCAGTTGCCTCCTGTCTGAGGGTCAAGCTCTGCAGCTGGGCGTAGGTCACATCCTGGGGGTCTTCAGGTGCAGCAGCCTGCAGTGGGGGAGAGTGAGAGGGAAGGAGCGTGGTGGGGGTGGGGGAGGGCTGGGGGCCTGGAGAGGAAAGGACTCACCTCAGTGTCCATCTGCCTGTCCTCTTCCGCCTGTGTGTCCTTTGTGTCCAGGAATTCCTCAGACAGTGGGGAGGGAGGAGAGGCCATTTCTCTCCTAGGTCTGGAGTGTTTCACCAGGGCATATGTCACTGTCTGGGGGTCTTCATCGTGTGGTCTCTGCTAGAGAAAGACAGTGGTGGGGGGTGACTCCTGGAGTCAATTTTCCCCACTGTTCCCAGGTGATCCAATTGCATCCCTTTCCTGATGGAATCTCAGGGACGCCCTAAGGCCGTGGAGGGTCTGGCGTCTCCCTCCCTGCGGTTCTGGCCTCTCCGCCTCACTCTGACCTTGCCCATTTGGCTGCAGCCTCACACGGCCTTCCTGCAAGAGCTCGCTGCTGCCTCGGGGCCTTTGCAGGACTGTTTCCTCTGCCTGCAGGGGCTCCTCCATTAGAGGATCCTGTGGCCCCCTCCGTCCAGGCTTCTCAGATGACAGCTGAGCAGACAGCCCTCCCCCTACATTCACACTGGCCCCACTGCCCCACACTCTCTGCCCTTTCCCTGGTTTATGTTTCTTACAGCACGTTGCACTGCTGCACACGGTGCATTTATTTGCATTTTGTCTCCCACCACGAGGTGAGCTCCGGAGGCGCGGGGGCGGGGGGGGGGCGGCTTTGCTCCCTGCTGTGTCTGCAGCTCCCACAGGGAGCCCGATCCACAGTGAGCTCCCTGGGAACACTCGCCGGATGAATGAATGAAGGGGAGCCCAGGGGACCGGGGTGGTTCATTTATTTCCCCATCCTCCTGAGGCCTGGGGAGCGCTCTAACAACCAGACGGCCAAACAGAGGAGGAGGAGCGGGAAGGGGACCCGGGAGGAGCCCCGCGAGGTCCCAGGACAGCAGGAGAGAGTGAGGTCACAGCAGGCACGAGGCAGCGTGCTGGACAAGGAGGGGTCCACCGTGATGATGCTGAGAGCCGGGGGAAGAGGACAGAGAAGTCCTGCAGGATTAGATCTGGGACCGGGAGGCCTTTGGTGCCCGGGACAGGGGCGGGGTCTCACCCGACTGTCCAGCTCCACCCCGTCCTCAGGCTGTGGGTCTTTCACGGCAGCATCTGTTGGGCCAGAGCAAGGGGTTTGTCTCCTGGGAAGCTTCCCTGGGACCTCTCAGTCCTGCCGGCCCCTGCCCAGCTCCCAGATGGGGCCACTGCGATGCAGGGAGGGGCTGCGATGTCCCCGAGGTCCCACAGTGTGGGGTGAGATCATCTCACCCTGAGCCCCAGACCCTTTCCAGCCTGTGTCCCTTTCCCCTTTGCCACAGAAACTTTGGGGCCCCCATTTCCCTTCGGGCTGGTCGCCGCCCCGATCTCCTCCTGGCTGGTCACCTCCCCCATCTCCTCCTGGCTGGTCGCCTCCCCCATCTCCTCCTGACTGGTCGCCTCTTCCTGTCACTCACAGAGGTTTTCTTCCTGGGTGTCCGCAGCTGGACTGGACCTGGGGGAGGAACGGGAGCTTTAGGGGCAGTGTACGGGGGCCGGTGGGAGTCTGGGGTCTTCGGGCAGAATTACCTCCTCGGCAGGCCCCTGTTCCTTGGCTCTGCCTCCACAGCCGCTGCGGGATGTTGGAAATCAGCCTTTCTCTGGGCTGGGGGAAGAAGGACAGAGCCTCAGCCCTGGGAACATCGGAGCCCCCTGTCCCCCCCACACAGCTCGAAGGTAAGGAAAGAAACCTGAAAACACTCCTGCCTCCATGTTCCAAATGCCCCATGAGATGGACAGAGCCGGAAGGACAATTTACATTTGTAGATGGGACTGACATTAAGTGCTTTTTCCATTTGCCTGGTGAGAAATGCTGGAACAGTTCCTCAAAGCTGCATTTGCCCAGTGGTTTGGATTCTCTTTGGCTGGTGCCCTGAGCCCACCCTTGGTCGGCCCATGGGGTGCCCCCTTCCCTACTCACCCGATGTCCAGCGTTTGCCCTGACCTCGATGTCGGAGGACGAGGAAGAGGAGGAGGAGGAGGAAGAGCAGCAGGACGAAGGCCACCAAGACGCCGGTCACAACCCCTAGGTGCCTTCCCAGACCTTGAGCATGATGACATCAGAAATGGGGGTGATGTCATTGAAATGAGCGCCTACTGTGTGCTGGACCTCTGTTCACCACCTCCAACCCCCACAACAGTCCTACAGCATGGAATGGAAACACCCACCCACCTTACAGATGGAAAACTGAGGCTCAGACAGGGGAATCGCCTGCCCCAGGACCCCAGCCAGGAAGCGGCAGAGCTGGGAAGGGAACCCGGGAGTCTGACCTGCAGCCCTTGTTCCCAGCACCAGAGCCTCGCCCTGGAGCTGCAGGGAAAGAGCCTGACTGTCCTGAACCACGGCGCTGCTCCCCTCCCCTGCCCCAGGTCACCGTCACTGCTGCAGCTGGGACAGGACAGGCCCCTGCGGAATCAGGTCTGGGAGGCTTCCCTGGGAGGCCTCCTCTCCCAGGAGGTCACAGCTGGGAGTCAGAGCTGAAAGGAACGTTCCCACCCACAGGCCTCTCTCCTTTACACCTGGAGAAACTGAGGCCCAGGCAGGGGAGGGGCCTGTCCACGTCACCATCTCCAGAGGAGCCTGAACCTAGGACAGAGCCCACCCCTGCCTCCCCAGGACCCCGCCCACCTCCCACTCAGAGCCCCCACTCACCACTCTGGGGGTCTGACCCCGTGGGGTTGAGGGGCTGGTCCTCAGGGCCTGCTGGGTCAGGACAGGGAGGTGAGGGCTGGGGCTGCCCTGCCCCCCACGTCAGCCCGGCTGCTCCTCCCCCAGGCTGGGCCCCAACACCTCCCTCTGCCTCGACCCCGCCCCTCACCGGCCCAGCTTCAGAGCCCCTGGGAGCCTGTGGCCCCTCCTCTGGCTCTGCCCAGCTCCCTGGAGGGAAGCCCATGCCTGAGTCCTTGAGGGGAATGGGATTCTCTGGGAGACTCAGGGCTGCCCTGGGGGAGGCCGTTCTCCCTCTGAGTCCAGAAGCCTCAGTGACTTACCACATGTGGAGGTGGGGCCTGTTGTGGGGGAGCTGGGGCCTCCGGAGGGTCCTGGGTTAAAGAATGAGAGAAGGCAGAGGAGCTGGGGCTTCCCTGAAGTCTCCACCTCAAACCAAATTTCTCTACATGGGGGCTGTGGTCTCCCCAGCCTCTCCCTCCACCCACCTCTCCTGTTCATGATGCTAGCGAGGCCGCTGAGGGTGGGCATGCCTTCGGGGGAGCCGTTGTCCTCCTCCCCTCTGACGGGTGAGTCTCCCTCTGGCAGAGACCCCCATCGCACCCCCGTTCACTCCATCCCAGCCCAGAGCTCTCCTGGGGGCAAGGCCTGAGCTGAGCCTTTGGGCTCAGAGAAGACAGGGTCCGGACCCTCACCTGAGACCACCAGCTGCAGAGGATCACTGGAGTGAGTCAGCAGGTAGGGTTTGGAGCTGTGTGAGCCATAGCACCTGTAGGTCCCCGCGTGGGCTGAGGTCACAGGACTCATGGGGAATTCAGCCTGGTACTTAGGATATTTGTGCATCGATCTTAGATGGAGGTGGGCATCAGCTGCTCCCGCCTGGGTCAGAAGGAAAGCATGGAACTGCCACGAGGACTGACAGAGCAGGGTCACGTTCTCTCCTGAGACCACCGTGGGGCCCGGCTGCACTGAGAGGAAGGGTGTGCCATGGACCTGTCCTGGAGAGAAGAAGGATGGGTGAGGGGCTGCCCCACCTTGTTCTGAGCTGACGCCTCCCCAGGCTTCTATCTGGGACCCTCAGTCTCTGTCTCTATTTTCTCTGAGTCTCCCCCTCCTCCCATCCCCTGTCTCTGTCTGTCTCTCACTCCCTTGGGGCTCCCACCCCTCATCCTGGCCATCACTACCTGGGTTCCCCCGGCAGGGCCTGAGCAGAGCCTGGGTCCCTGACTGAACCCGCTGGGCTCCTCACCTGCGATCAGGATGTCCAGGGGGTCACTGGGGGCCGACCATTCGGAGGAGAGGTTGTGTGCACCGGAGCATCTGTACTGGCCCCCATGGGGGCCCCTCACAGGGCCCAGAGTGAAGCTGGCCTGGGAGAGCCCAGCCTGGGGCTGCTGGCCAGGGCGCTGGAGGAAGTCACCTTCTCCCTCCTTGTATAAAACGAATCTGTCGTAGCCGGCATCAGAGCCACACTGGAGGGTCAGGCTCTCCCCAGAGGCCACGACAGGACCCGGCTGCACTGAGAGTGATGGCTTCTTAGAAACACCTGGGAAAAGGTGGTCACGGTTTCCAGGAGCGACCCTCAGGCTTCCCCACAAACCCTCCCTCTCCCCTTGGGCCTCACCACTGCTGATCTTCCTGTGTCTCTGACCCCAGGAGCCCTGAGCCCTCTCGTCCCAACATCGTCCCACCTGGCGCTGCCCTGAGACGCGGCTCCTCCCCACCTGCCCGGAGACTCAGGGAACTCCAGGCAATGCTGTGAATTTCTCACCTGGGACCAGGAGCTCCAGGAGATCGCTGGGTAAAGACCACACATAGGGAGTGCTCAAGACATAACCGTAGCACCGGTACAACCACCTGCGACTTGGGCTCACGGGGCCCACGGAGAAGACGGCGTGGGGCCACCCACGGGCACGGGACTGGGAGTTCAGGCGTTGTGGGTGTTCATCTTCTCCTTCCTTACACAGAATGAAGCCATCAAATGCCACCTGTGAGACACACTGGAGGGTCACGTTCCCTCCTGAGGTCACCACAGGGCTGGGCAGGGCTGAGAGGGTGGGTTTGCTGTAGGCTCCTGGGAGAGAAGGAGGCACCATGTTAAATAGTCTCCCACTTCCCACATCATCCCCAGGGCTGGGATGTGAGAGGGAGATGCCCCTGAGAGCCGACTCCCTTCCTGAGGGCAGAGCCTGGGGCTGGGACCCCTGAGTCCTCTCACCTGTCACCACCAGCTCCAGGGGGTCGCTGGGCTCTGACCACCAACGGTGGCTGTAATACTGACAGCGATACTGCCCTGCGTGTTCCGAGGTGATAGATGCAATGGGGAAATAGCCCTTCTTGACAAGCTTTTGTTGTATCTGTCTAACCCAGGATGATAGTTTTTTTTCTCTATATAGATGGTACTCCTGAACCTGACGGCTCCCCTGACACCTGAGGGTCACAGGACTCCCCTCGCTGATCACAGACCCTGGCTCAGCCCGGAGAGTGGGCTTGGGAACGGTCCCTGGAAGGAAATCAGAGATCGGATTCTAAGTCATTTCCCACTCAACAGATCTCAGGTCTTGGCTGCAGGACCCTCCACATGCCCCCATCAGTCAGCCCAGATCTGCTATTCCCCATCCCCGGCTGCATGGAGGAGGCCCCTTGTCCCCAGTGAGGAGGAGGGACCTGGGACAGCTGGGGACAGACTCACCTGCCTGCACATGGATCCTGGGACCCAGACTCAGCCCTGGAAGAGAGTTCCCTGTGAGAGATTTGCCCCTGAAGCCTGAGCAGGTCCTCCCCACCCTGGGATCTTTGTGAGCCCCTGGGGTCCCCTTATGGACCAGAGTTTGGCTGTGGGGTGAGGTCCCTCCTAGGTTAGAATCTCCCCTCCCTCTTCAAATCTCACCGAGACAGATCAGGACCATGAGGATGGGGGTCATGGTGTCTCCTCCCACTGCCCCGCTCTGCAGATGGATGAGCCCTTGGTACTGGCAGGACAGAGACACACAGGTGTGGCCACTCGGAAGCTGGGTCCTTCTTGTCATGGGGTTTTGTCATCTGCAGCCACACAGGAAGTGGAACTGCCCTCCCCAGGAGCCTGGCTGTCATTCCTTTAGGGCTGAGGTTGGGGCAGGCACCGGGCCCTCTGCAGACATTTCAGACAGAAATGGGGCCTTTCCCGACCCCCAGCCACTGTCTGTCTGGTTTAGCCTCGTCTCACTGAGAGCCGGGATGTAGCAGTAGATAGAACTGCTGCTTCCTGTGTCTGTCCTTCCAGATGAGGGTAGCGGAGGCTTCCCCTTCACAGTCTCCCCCAAGGTCTCCCTCCCTCCTTCAGCCTGTCCATCAGCACAAGGTTGCGGGGTCCTTACCTTGCCAGTTCTCTCTCCAGCCCTGGAGATGCTTCAGGGAAGACAGAGGTCCATGCTGCAGGCAGACTCAGATCAGCAGAGACGCATCTCACATCTGGCTGTGCCGTCCAGGCTGAGCTGCGTGTGGCAGTGAGCACAGAGGAGAAATGCAGGGAAATAGGGGAAGAAAAGTTGACTTCTTTCTTGGCACTGGATTGTGAATTTTCTTGCAACCAAATAGTCCCCTTCTCAACTTCCCCTTTTTAAAACTTTTTTGCTACAGCGTCGAGCCCCACCCAGCTGGGAACAAACCTCTGAGTCTTTCCTTCCTCTTTAGTGCCCCTGTGCCCTTGGCCGTCCATCTGCACCTCCATTCCTGCTCAGCATTTCTGGAACAATGACTTATGTTTGAGCTTTGATTTGGGGAGTGGGGGAGGGAGCTGATATTTATTCAATGATCGGTTATCATCCACTGCCTGTGTGACCTCGGGCGGTATCGAACCATCTCTGAGCCTCAGTCTTTTCCTTTGTAACAGTTTTCACAAATCCCACTCGTCTCCGTGGTTGTGGGGTCAGTGGTGCCTGGGACATTGGGAGGGGCTCATTTGTGCTTCATTTCCAGACCAGGGTAAGATCTGAGGTGTCTGGGACATGAGAGGATCTTGGTGTTGGTTGGTTGATGCGTCCACTCATGATGTCGCCCCTGACCCTAATGGAGAAGCGTACATCAGGCACTTCTGAAATACCCAGAGAATCAAGGTCATGTGCAGAAAAAGAGGTATGGAAGTTCCCAAGGGTAGACGGATCCACAAGAAAGAACAGAGGCCAGAGATGAGATGCCACAGGGTAGCGGGACCATCGAGGGGTCATTAGGGTGGAGGTTTCCACCACTGAGTGGAGCCGGGAGAGGAACCTTGGGATCTGCAATGACAGAGGGGGGCTCAGGGCTCCAGATGAAGGTGGGAGGCTGCGTCCTCCAGCCACACCTGAGGCTGGAGTGGACCCTAAGCAACCCAGGGGAGTCACCTCAAGGAAGTGCACCCAACCGTCCAGTGATAGAGCTGCTGGGATTCCAAAGAAAGAAGCACTGAACACCAGGGTGTGCATAGAGCATTTATTAGGGAGACTTCTGTATAGTGAGACGTTCTTGTCTCCTTGCCCAGCGTCTGCTTGTGCACCTCAAGGATGTGCTTCCACATAGAAGTATGTTCCTGAGATGGACAAGGAGGCACTGGGTGTTCTACACAAAGCTTTAACCAACCAACCAACCAAACAAACAAACAAAAAACCCTAGAGAATATTATCTCGCAGTACAATTGTTGTTTGGGATACACGGGCAATTCGTTTCAGTACCTTCTACATGTACCCAAATCTGCCCATACTCCAACCTCGATGTTGTCTCTGCTTGACCTGCATATAGGAAAAGTTTGCTGTTCATACACGCAGGTTTTGCTTCTCACAAATGCCATAGTTTGATCCCTGTTTGGTTGGAAAAAGTGTGTATATAAGAGACCCCAGGAACTCAAGGTTGCCTTGCTCCAGGGTTGCCTGGATTTTGCGTGTATTTGAGAATGAGAAGCAAGGATTACAATCTGGAGTGCATGGCATGGCAAGACACAGTGCGTCCAGAGAGGGAAGTGTGATATTGGGATATATACCGGTTTTCACCCGCGGTTCCTTGCTTGTAACTCCCATAGCCCTTGTTACAGTCTTTTGTTATAACATTGGCTGTGTTGGGCCTCAGGGGAGGCCTCTGACCTCCTCCTGCCCTTCCTTCACCTGCTCAAGGCAAGGATCTAATGTTCCCTGCCTTTCTGATGGTGGATCTTAAGACCCTCCCAGAAGACGGTCTCACCCTGTTCCTTGTGGGAAGAAATGCTGACATCATGAAACTTCCATAAAAGTCCAAGAGGACTGGGTTTCATGAGTTTCTGGATGACTGAGCATGCAGTGGTTCCTGGAGGGTGGCACCCAGGGAGGGCATGGAAGTCCCATGCCCCTTCCCCCATGCCTCCTCCTATGTGTCTCTTTATCTGTGTCCTCTGCAGTGTGCTTTGTATTCAACCAGGAAATGTCCATGTCTCCCTGAGTTCCGTGAGCTGCTACAGCAAATTAAACCCAAAGAGGGGGTCATGGGCACCCCAACTTGAAGTCGGTTGGAGGTCTGGATTTGGCAACGGTGTGGAGGGCAGTCTTGGGGACTGAGCCTTCAATCTGTGGGATCTAGGACTGTCTCTGGGTAGACAGCGTCAGAACTGACTTAGACATCCCAGCTGATGTCTAAGCTACTGGGTTTGGGAAAAAACCCCGCACATCTGATCCTGCAAGTCTTCTGTGTTGATGATTGTTGATGATTGTTGTAAGAGTAGAGGAAAAACACCTTAGAGAGAGCTCTCTGTACATAGAGAGGTAAAGGAGGTTCTTATCAGCAACAAAGGAGAGGCTGACAGAGCTGCTTAGAGACACAGTTCCCTGATTCCAGAAGTTCAAAGCCAGAGCTGCTGTCAGTCCACTGCAGGAGATGTCGTTGCTGGGAAAATGTTCTCTCGAGAGCGTCTTATCTGAATTCCTGACGTCCTAAAGAATATCTAGTGATAAACCTTGTCAAAGCAGGAGATGGGTGAAGGACATGAAAGAGTTTCTTGTGGGTTTTTTTAAAAGTCCTTAGAAACAGTTCTCATCTGAGACCTGGAAGCATGAGCGTCCTCTCCTTCAGGCCTTTCTGGCCCTGTGGGGTATGAGTTTGACCAAAGTCATCTCATCCTTGCACCTGTGACTTTTCTATTAGGTGTCTGCAGTGAAGGGATTGGGTTACGAAGTTTAACTTGAGAGTTTCAGGAATTTGGTTGAGGGGAGGACTTGTTTCTACATCATTAGCAAAAGGGTTAATTTTTCAGTGTTTTCTAGAAACAACCTAAAGTGCTTTATCAAAAATACTCAAGACCGGGCCGGGCGCGGTGGCTCAAACCTGTAATCCCAGCACTTTGGGAGGCCGAGACGGGCGGATCACGAGGTCAGGAGATCGAGACCATCCTGGCTAACATGGTGAAACCCCGTCTCTACTAAAAACTACAAAAAAAACTAGCCGGGCGAGGTGGTGGCGCCTGTAGTCCCAGCTACCCGGGAGGCTGAGGCAGGAGAATGGCATGAACCCGGGAGGCGGAGCTTGCAGTGAGCTGAGATCTGGCCACAGCACTCCAGCCTGGGCGACAGAGCGAGACTCCGTCTCAAAAAAAAAAAAAAAAAAGAATACTCAAGACCTCAGCTTGGGTTCCAGCCTGCAGGTGGAAACAGGCATCTGTCCAACCCACAGAGCAGTCATGGCACTTTGTCTCTCTCTCAGAACAAAGCAAAAAGTGTAGGACACCGTGGGACCCTAGAGAAACTGTGGTTCCCCCTCTTCTGTATTTGTGGACAGACCCTGGGATAGCTCCGCTCAGTGACCCCAGCCACACTCAGCACTAAGCCACTTTCCCGGATGGGCATGACACAGACTCATTTTATCATTGCTGGACCGGGCATCTCTCACACATGAGTGTGAGACTCACATGGGCCCCACCATGCGGGGCACAACACAGAGATGATACTAAGCTTGGAAGCATGGACACTGCAGGGTAGAAGTGGCTACAGCAATGCTCCTCATCAGCTTTCATTCCTGAGTGAGCTCTGGGAGAAACTGTATAGAAGATCACATGTATAGGAGAAAACCCCACCCAAGAGAAATAAAAATTAAAGCGCCCATTACAGAAAAAACAGGCAATTATAGAAACGAATTAGGAAGCTATTGTGACGTGAAAAATAGTAAATCATATCAACACATTTAGAAATAATTGCATCAAGGACAAGACACAGCTGAAATGATGAACATTGTACTGGTGTGGAATATCAATTAAATTTTTCGTTAGTCATCAGAGAAAAACTAGAAATGAATAAAATAGAAAACACAATGCGCACAGGAAACAGAACGGAGAGGAAACAGATATCTATGTGTCACACTTTCAGAATGAAGGAAATGAGTATGTTAGTCAGTAAATACTTGCAAAGAAAATGGTTGACATTTTTATAGAAATGAGAAAGAACATGAGTTTAAAGCAAACAAATTAATAAATAAAATTAATGTCTTAACTATGATAGAGTAAAAGCTACCTAGAATAGATTAAAAGTAATTTCAAAATTACTAGAGAAAATAAAAACTATTCTCAAATGAAAGACAAGCACATTGGGACTGGATTTCCCAAGAGTAAAAAGTGACAAGAAAATGACTGGGGGTTGAGGTTCCAGTTGGCTGAATGGAGAGGGCTGGAGTCTGCCTACTCACCAAGAGGACCCAAAATGGTGAGTAAATACCAGCAGGTCAAGTGGATCTTCCAAGAGGACGCTGGGGTTCACCTGAGCACCATGAGGACACAGAGAGAAGAGAAGAGAAAAGGTGGGAGCCAGGAGAGGCTCCTAACACGGAGAAGGGGTGAGTGATGAGAGATTCCCTAACACGGGGAAGGGGTGAGCCAGTGAGAGATTCTCTAGCATGGGGAAGGGGTGAGTGAGTGAGAGGCTCTTTAACAAAGGGAAAGGGTGAGTGGGTATGAGGCCCCTGGGATCCACACCCCTGCCTTGGCCCTTTACAATTCTGGTCACAGGAGAGCCCCTGACCCCCCTTGGCCTGCAGAGGCACACAGGGAGTTCCTGGAGATGGTGCAGAGGCGCCTCTGGAGCCCACGTGGAGTCCCACAGGCTTCTGATCCCTGAGCAGCCTGGGTCCAGCTGCCACTGCCTTAGCAGGGAGGGAGGAGGCCAGGCACCTCTGTGGGCCCCAGAATCAATATGACAGCTGGGGCACAGGAACAGCCAAGCTGAGCACCACACAGCTCCCCACCTCTGTTGTGTCCTGCTAATGGGGCTTCCTTCCTGCTAATGGGGCTTGCCAGCTGCAGGGCCTCAGTGCACCCACCTGAACACCATGGCCCTGGCTTGGTGCCCTCTGAAAGGCCAATGCTCAGAGGCCCCTGACAAGCCCTTTGCAGTCACCTCTGCCTTTGCCCCTAGGCTGCCCCAGGCCTAAGGAGGGTGGGGAAGACTGGCACTTTCGCATGTCCCCAACAGCAAAACCGAGTGCCACTTCTTCAGGAGGGCAGTGTGAGCAGACCCTGTGCCCCACAGCTGCCAGTCTCCAGTGCCCCAGCCAAGGGGCCCTGCCCTCCCTAGTGACAGGCCCACAGCACGGCCGCCCTGCCCCCACCCGGCCATTTCAGCTGCAGCCCCCAGCCTTTCTGAGAGCCCAGTCTCCACAGGCCTGTGATCTGCCCACGGGTTCCAACACCTGAGCCTTCTGCCTGTCCCGCCTGAGAATTCTGATTGTGACCTGGGGACCAGCCCAGCCCTCCCCATCACAGCCAGCATCTGAAGCCTGGAAGAGCTGAAACCCAGTCAGGCCCCTACAGGACTCGCACACACTGTCCAGCCGTCCACCTTGGGGCCTGCAATCCAGGAACCGCCTGCCCTTTCCTACTCTGCTGGCACCTGACCAGTCACCCCAGGGCCTGAGGTCGGGCCCACCCAGCCAGCAACACCACCACAACTGACATCCACTCTGCCATCCAGAGACACAGAACCCCCCACATCCCAAATACATGAAGCAGCTACCACGTTGGACAACAGACAGCCGCTCAGGGTCTGCACTGGGCTGAGGGAGCAGGCTCTGCCTTGGAACCATGCCTTGAGAGAATGGCAAGGCAGGCGTTTCCCACGGCTCCCAGCCACACCGTGGCCTGGGGAGAGACAGCAGTGTGTGTCTGCACTGGGACTCGTGAGCCCTGGAGCAGGGAGGGGTGTGATAGGGAAACAGACAGTGTCCCCTGTGGGACTGGAAGTTCATGTAGCTCCTTCATCCCCCGCAGAGACCTCAGGACATTTCACCAGGCGCTGCCCCAGCCACGTCCATCAGGACTGATGCCTGCACTCATCATTAGGATATTCATGGGTAAACCAGGGGTCCCAGCTCTGCCCCGCTGTGTTCCCTCACCCCGTTGGAACAGGAAGCTCAGGGCTCCAGACACTCCACGGTCCAGCCCTTCCCCTGAAACGACAGACAGCACCTCACAGGAAACACACCAGGTCCATATGCACCTGCTTGTGCTGAGGGTGGCTCTTACCCTTAAGCACCAGCTCCCGGCCTGCGATTTGAACTGAACAGCCCAACACAAACCCTGCTGCAGAAGCGCCCAAGGCTGTGGGAAAAAGCCAAAAGACCCTTCCCAACAGGCTCTGCAGTCACGCTCCCCGCGGGGCCGGAGGGAAAATGCGCAAAAGAAATCCCATCCAAATGAAACTAAATTCAAAGAGAGTAAGTGGCAGCCTCTCCAGATGAGAAGGAATCCGTGCAAGGATTCTGACGCCGTGAAAAATCTGAATATTGTGGCGCCACCGAAGGATCGCACTAGCTCTCTAGTGATGGATGCTGAAAACAATGGAAACTCAGAAAGGACAGATAAAGAATGAGACGGAGACAAAAACGTTACCAAGAATCAGTGAAAGAGAATGTTGGTTTTTTGAAAGTATAAATAAAATTGAGAGATGGCTGACTACACTAACCAAAAAAAGGAGATTTAAGTAAGTACAATCAGAAATGATCAAGTTGACAGTACAACCAACACCACAGAAATACAAACGATCATCAGAGACTACTTTGAACAGCTTTATGCACATAAACTAGAAAACCTAGAGAAATGGATGAATTCCAAGACATACATGACTTCCCAAGATCGCACAGGCAAAAAATAGAAACCCTAAACAGACCAGTAACAAGTAACAGAAAAGAATCAGTACTAAACATCTTCCAGCAAAAAAGCCCAGGAACAGATGGATTCACAGTTGAAATTTGCCATATATACAAGGAAGAGCTTGTGCCAATCACACTGAAAGTTTCCAAAAAATCAAGGCGGTGGGATTCTTTCCTAGCTCATTCTATGAAACCAGTATCACCCTGACAGCAAAATCAGACAAGGACCCAACAGAAAAATAAAACTACAGGCCAAGAAACCTGAGGAACATAGGTACAAAAATCCTCAAGAAAATACTAGCAAATGGAATCTAACAGTGTATCAAAAACATAATACATCATGATCAAGTTGACTTGATTCCAGAGAGGAAAGGATGGTTCAATATATGCAAAGTCAATAAAGGTGACTCATGACATAAACATAAACTAAGAACAAAAAGCATACAATCATCTCAATAGATGCAGATAAAGCATTCAGTAAAGTCCAATAATATCCCTTCATGATAAAATCCCTCAACAGACTAGGCATGAAAGAAACATACCCCAAAATAATAAGAGCCTTATATGACAAACCCACAGCCAGTATCAAATTGAATGGGGAGAAATGAAAGCATTTTCCCAAGAAATGGAACAAGACAAGGATGTCCACTCTCACCACTCCTATTCAACAGAGTACTGGAAGTCCTAGCCAGAGCAATCAGGCAACAGAAAGAAAGAAAGTGCATCCACATTGGAAAAGAGAAAGTGAAATTATCTGTGTGTGCTGATGACATGATCATATACCAAGAAAACCCAGAAGATTCTTCCAGAAGACTCGTAGACTTGATAAGTGACTTCAGTAAAGTCTCTGGATACAAAATCAAGCTACAAAAATCAGTAGCCTTTCTATACATCAATACCATTCAAGCTGAGAACCAAATTAAGAACACACAAAGACAAACACACACTGAGGAGTATATTTAACCAAGGAGGTGAAACACCTCTACACAGAGAATGACAAAATGCTGATGAAAGGAACTGTAGGCAACACAACCAAACAGAAAAATATTCCTTGCTCACAAATGGGAAGAATCAATATTGTTAAAATGACCATATTGCCCAAAGCATGCTACAGATTCAACACAATTCCTATCAGATTACAAATCTCATTTCTTTAACAGAATTAGAGAGAAAGCAATTTTTAAATTTGTTTGGAACCAAAAACGAGCCTGAATAGCTAAAACAATTCTCTGTAAAAAAAAAAAAAACAAACCAGGAGGCATCATATTACCTGATTTCAATTATACTGTAAGGCTATAGTAACTAAAACAGCATTTACTAGTACAAAAATATACACAGATGCCACATGGCTTGCATACAAAGCACATTCACTGCTTCATCTGGGTGCTGCATTTGGTGTTTTATAGGGGGAGTTGGCTAGTCCCCTTCTCAGGGCCAACAGACCTTTTAGTGGCATTGTCTGGTCCACTAAGCTGGTTGTTCTCTCCAGAATAATCTCCTGTGCATTTAGGTCACATATACTCATTAGTGATTGCTTAATAGAGATCTACGGGTCCTGCATCAACCCAAACAAGCTCTTAAATTCTGAAACATTTAAAATTAAGAATTTGGCCCTTAAAGTGGTTATTTTTTACAATCTACTACGTAGATTTTTTTTTTTTAAGAAACTGATAACAATCTAAAAAGTGCAACAATTCCTTTGCATTATACCCTCTGGTTTTAATAGTTACTTGTTTTTGCCCTTCTTCCATATCAAGTATCTTCTCGGTAATCACAGGTCTCAGAGTTAACTTTTGTTGTCCTAGCTAAATTGTTCTTTTTATTTTCTTTTATCTGTGTAATTTTTCCTTCATTTTAAAGCAACTCTTAAATAGTTTCCTAACTAGAAAAAACCTACTTTTTTGGCAAAATCCATATCCTTGTGTTTTATAAACTTCACCAAAAACATTTTATGCTCCTACTATTTTAATTTAGTAACCCAAATTTCAAGTGAAAAAAAAATGAGGTTTAACATAACATAGCTGTAAGATTGCAAATTACTCGAGAGAGTTTTAAGATTAAATTTACCAAATTAATTTTACTAAATATTAAAGTTATGTGAATTCAAAGGCATCTGAGTTAGCCTCTGCCAATCTGATAAGCACTTACTTTTTTTAAAAAAAAAGACAATTGATGAGTTTTTTCATGTAGTTTGGTAGTGAAATATCACATCCAGATAACACATCTGAAGATAGAGATATAACAGGCATACAGAATAGAAAGAGCAGTTCTAAAAGATATTTCATTTTTCTGTTTTTAAACAAAAATTCCTCTCTTACTTTAGATAATTAATAAAAGTTACAGAAGCCAACACAAGGTGAAAGAGAGAGCTATCATCCAAGGCCTTTCAAAAGAGAAAGAGCCAAACTTTGATATATTCATCAGAGGAATTTCAAAAAGACAGATTACAGAATTTTAAAATTAAAAACTTTTTGCATTAAGAATAAGTTAACATTTTAGTAAAACCTTGTTTTAACCAATTATTTAGTTTTGTATCAGTGTGTGTTTTTTAAATATCAAAGACCCATCTGTAGAATGACTATTATAATTTATTTCTTAATCATAATCAACTATATTATACAACCTTTCTTTTTTAAAAAAGTCGTGTTTTTACTAACCTTATTGTGACTTACAGAGACCATTTACATCATGCTTAAACTGCCTGTTTTGTCCTAAATATCCCTCTTTCTTGAACTATCAGTTATTTTATTTCAGGACAAAAATTCACTACATAAGACACTTTCTTGTGTAAAATTACTTTCCTTTTCATCTTTTTTTACCAAAATTCCTGTTTATATTTATAACTTTCTTTACATCTCTCTTCTTTCCTGGTTCCATTTATCTTGTTTTATACATGACTTTTAAGTAAGCTCTGAATTAGACACAGATATTTATCTCTTAATAAGAATTGTTTCTTAAAAAATGTTTTCCTATAATTTTTAAATTATAAATTATCCAGCTAGTCAATTAATATCTATTATTTAATATAACTTTAGATTCTAAATTATGTGACAAGTTTGTTTATAAGCATTTATTCCATTGCATTTACTTGATAAATTTATTTAATAGTTTACTTAGATTATTTATGAACACTGTGACAGTCATCACTTCAAGTAATTCCCTGTTAACCAATGTTATAAACTTTGAATTTCAGGTGTTTACTTAAGTAGGGGAACTTATGGTTAAATATAAGGATTTTTTTTAACCAATATCTCAATAGTTAGCTGTTTTCACATAACCAACAATATTACGTGGCTTCTTTATTAAAAATTATACAAGCAAAGATCATTCTGTTTTGGGCTGGGTTTATAATTTTGCTTTGTGTGTGTAAGGCTGCTCTTGAACTCCCAACCTCAGGTGATCCACCGACCTCGGCCTCCCAAAGTGCTGGGATTACAGGTGTGAGCCACCGTGCCCAGTCAGGTTTGTAGTTTTATAACCCTTGTGGCAAATCTCATGCTATTCTGCAGGGATAAGCCCAAAACCACTTGTGCAATAAATGCAAACAAAAATGCTAACAATTCTTAAGACATTTCTAATCTTATTTTACCAATAGTTTTAAAGCCAGCTTATTTATTAAAGATTTTACTTAAGTCAGATGAACTTGAAGATGCATTTTGTTCTGATAAAGTATTTGATTTAAGCACTTTTATTTTCTTTAAGCCAATTAATTAGAGCTCTTTTGTATATTTTTAGTAGTGAAACATAATGTATACCACACACAGACACATGGATGCATTAGGCATGCTGATAGAAGTACATCTTATAGATTCAAAAATCCTCTTTTTTTTTCTATCTCAAACTTTCAAACTCTTTTTTTTTTTGAGGCAAGGTCTCACTCTATCACCCAGACTGGAGTGCAGTGGCATGATCTCGGCTCACTGCAACCTCCATCTCCCATGCTCAAGCGATTCTCCTGTCTCAGTCTCCCAAGTAGCTGGGATTACAGGAGTGTGCCACTACTGCCTGGCTAAGTTTTATGTTTTTAGTAGAGACAGGGATTCACCATGTTGGCCAGGCTGGTCTTGAACTCCTGACCTCACATAAGTCACCTACCTCAGCTTCCCAAAGTGCTGGGAATACAGGTGTGAGCCACCGCACCCAACCCTTTCAAACTCTTTGTAACCTGTTTCCTTACCCCAGGCAGCTATCAGCTAAATATCCCTAAATTTCCATATTACAGGAAACAATTTTTAGAAGAAAAAATCAGATACCAAAACTTACATCTCAAAGTACAGAGGAAGAGGTCTGGTGTGTTAGAGGGACATTAAAATGGGTTCATTGCTAATTAAACATAAGATTATAGAAATCTATCATAAAGGCTTTTAAACACACACCACACACACACACGCGCACGCACACAAGTAGCTTTTACTTCAAAACTCTAGCCATGAAATATTACTATAAATTTACCAGTTTACAAAAACAAATTTGGATCTGGACAGTGGTTTTTATCTCAGTAGAAGAGTAACAGCAGATATAAAGCAAGCAGAAAAGAAAATAGAGAAAGAGAGAACTTAGGAACTCTATAGTTTGCAAGCCGTCATTAGGGCTCTCTTACCTTGATGTAAATGTGCACAAAGACCATAATATTTTTGTTTTACACAAACTCCAGCAGGTAGAGGCACCATAAAACCAATGGAGTGCCTACAAGGGGGTCATTCTTCTTGTTTTCTCCTCATTCTTAGATTATTTGTTTCCCACTTTTCCTTTTCTTTTCTTTTTTCTTTTCTCTTTTCTTCCCCCCTCCTCTCCTCTTCCCTCCTGTCCTCTCCACTCCCCTCCTCTCCTCTCCTTTTGTTAAAGGAGGAAGTGAGCTGTGGCCTAGGGGTTTGTGCAGTGGGCCACAGTGTGCTGGTTGTGGGTGGGACTCCACAGGGTCTCACCACTGAGTCATTTCTTCCCTTTCATGTGTGTCAGTTTTTCTCTCCGAAGGTCTAAGCACCTCCAGGAGTGCTCAAAATGCGGAGTGACCAACTCCCATCTGTGCTTCCTGGACAAACCTTTTTAATACTAATTTTGCTGTGGGTTCCCTGTAGGCCACTCACATCACGGTGGGGTCCACCCCCCCAGACACTCCCAAAGCCCCCTCATCACTTCCCACATTCCGGCTGGCAGGAGCAAAATGCCCTTTCTTTTTTAAGCTGAGGAAACACAGTCTCTCATTTCCCTATGAAAACAACAGTTCAGTTCCTCATGCAAATGTGAACAGGCAAGCCAAATCGGGATTAATTTGGGGAGAAAAGCAATGGAGAAGACCCTTTAGAATGTTCTCCCAACTAGAAGTAGGATCCTTAAAAAACACTTCCTAGAAAGAAAAAGAAATAGTAGCTCAGAATAAATAAAGGGCCATCAACCAAAGGGAGGTCGGGGCTCAGGAGGACTTACCACTTCCAGCAGAGAAGAAGCTCAAAATCCCGGAGGCTTTCAGTGGGCCCCTGCTGGTACCTTAGCTCCAGGTTGAGACAACTCCTTTGGGGTCCTGAGTCTTATCTGAGACCTCACGTGTTCAGGCACCAAATTATTGTGGACAAAAAGAGTTAAACTCTGTAATACATTAAAAGAGATTTATTCTGAGCCAAATATGAGGGACCAGCCCTCAGGAGGTCCTGAGAAGAGAACATGTGTCCCTTGACTTTTTAATAATAGCCCTTCTGACAGGCATCAGAAGATATCTCATTGTGGTTTTGATGTGCATTTCTCTCATGATCAGTGATGTTGAGCTTTTTATATATGATTGTTGACCGCATGTATGTCTTCTTTTGAAAAGCATCTGTTTGTGTCCTTTGCCCACATTTTAATGGTTGTTTGTTTTCTTCTTGAAAATTTGTTTAAGTTCCTTAAAGATATTGGAGAGTAGGCCTTTGTTAGATGCATAGTTTGCAAAAACTTTCTCCCAGTCTGTAGATTGTCAGTTTACTCTGTTTACAGTTTCTTTTGCAGTGCAGAAACCCTTTAGTTTAATTAGATCTCATTTGTCAATTTTTGCTTTTGTTGCAATTTCTTTTGGCATTTTAGTCATAAAATCTTTGCCCATGCCTCTGTCCTGAATGTATTGTCTAGGTTGTCTTCCAGGTTTTTATAGTTTTAGGTTTTACGTCCATCAGTCAATCCATTTCAAGTTAATTTTTTTGTATATGGTGTAAGGAAGAGGTCCATTTTCAATTGTCTCCATATGGCTAGCCAGTTATCCCAGCACCATTTGTTGAATAGGGAATCCTTTCCCCATTGCTTGTTTTTGACAGGTTTCGTAAAGATCAGATAGTTGTAGGTGTGTGGTACTATTTCTGGGTTTTCTATTCTGTTCCATTGGTCTATGTGTTTGTTTTTGTACCAGTACCATGCTGTTTTGGTTACTGTAGCCCTGTAGTATAGTTTGAAGTCAGGTAACATAATGCCTCCAGCTTTGGTTTTCTGTTTTTGTTTTTGCTTAGGCTTGCCTTGACTATTTGGGCTCTTTTTGGGTTCCATATGAATTTTTAAATTTTAAATTTTTGGCTCCATATGATTTTTCTAGTTCTGTGAAGAATCTCAGTGATAGCTTAATACAAATAGTACTGAATCTATAAATGGCTCTGAGCAGTATGGCCATTTTTAAGATGTTTATTCTTCCTATTCATGATCATAGAATGTTTTTCCATTTGTTTGTGTCATCTCTAATTTTTTGAGCAGTGTTTTATAGTTCTCCTTCAAGAAATTGTTCACCTTCCTAGTTAACTATATTCCTAGGTTGTGTGTGTGTGTGTGTGTGCGCGTGTGTAAACTGTAAATGGGATTGCATTCCTGATTTGGCTCTCAACTCGACTGTTATTGGTATATAAATGCTAGTGATTTTTGCACATTTATTTTGTATCTTGAGTCTTTGCTGATGTTGTTTATCAGCTTAAGAAGCTTTTGGGTTGAGACTATGATGTTTTCTAGATATTGGATCATGTCATCAGCAGACAAAGATAGTTTGACTTCCTCTCTTCCTATTTGAATACACCTTATTTTTTCTCTTGCCTGATTGCCCTGCCTAGTATTTCCAATACTGTTGAATAGCAGTGGTGAGAGAGGGCATTCTTGTGCCAGTTTTCAAGTGGATTGCTTCCAGCTTTTGCCCATTCAGCATGATGTTGGCTGTGGGTTTGTCATAAATGGCTCTTATTAGTTTGAAGTATGTACCTTCCATACCTAGTTTAATTAGAGTTTTTAACAAGAAGTGATGTTAAATTTTATCAGAGGCCTTTTCTGCATCATTGATATAATCATGTGGGGTTTTTTTTTGTTTTAGTTCTGTTTATGTGATGAATCTGTTTATTGATTTGTGTATGTTGAACCAATTTCAGGCTCATTATTGGTCTGTTGAAGAATTCAATTTCTTCCTGGTTCAGTCTTGGGAGGGTGCGTGTGTCTGGGAATTTACCCATTTCTTTTAGATTTTCTAGTTCATGTGCATACAGGTGTTCATTATATTCTCTGATGGTTTTTTGTATTTCTCTGGGATCAATGGTAATATTCCCCATGTCATTTGTGATTGCATTTGTTCGAATCTTCTCTTTTTTAAAAAGTAGTCTAGCTAGCAGTCTATTTTATTAATTTTGTCGAAAAAACAGCTCCTGGATTTGTTGATCTTTTGAATGATATTTTTGTGTCCCAATCTCCTTCAGTTCAGCTCAGATTTTGGTTCTTTCTTGTATTCTACTAGCTTTGGGGTTTGTTTGCTCTTCATTCTCTAGTTCTTTTAGTTATGATGTTAGGTCATCACAACTAATGTGATGTGGACATTTAGTGCTATGCATTTTCCTCTTAGCACTCCCTTAGCTGTGTCCCAGAGATTCTGGTATGTTGTAGCTTTGCTCTCATTCGTTTGTAATAATTTCTTGATTGCTGCCTTAATTTCAGTATTTACCCTGATGTCATTCAGGAGCAGGTTTTTTAATTTCCATGTAATTATATGATTTTGAGTGAATTTCTTAGTCTCGATTTCTAATTTGATTATGCTGTGGTCAGAGAGTGGTTTGCGCCGATTTCAGTGGTCACAAACTGAATTTGCTGAGGAGTGTTTTGCTTCCAATTATGTGACTGAATTTAGAGCATGTGCCATGTGGTGATGAGGAGAATGTAAATTCTGGTTTGGGGGCATGGAGAGGTCTGTAGATGTCTATCATGCCCATTTGACCCAGTGCTGTGCTCAGGTCTTGATTATCTTAGTCAATTTTCTGTCTTGAGGATCTGCCTAATATTGTAAGTGGGGTATTAAAGTCTCCCACTATTTGTGCGTGGGAGTCTAAGTCTCTTTGAAGCTCTTTACAAATTTCTTTTATGAATCTGGGTGCTGCTGTGTTGGATGCATAGATATTTAGGAAAGTTAGATCTTCTTGAATGGAATGAATGGAATTCTCATGGGAACATGACCAAGGTTCTAAGATCTATGAAGGTGTCAGTTTGAGTGACATACTTTTTTTTTTTTTTTTTTGAGACAGAGTCTCACGCTGTCACCCAGGCTGCGAGTGCAGTGGGGCAGTCTTGCCTCACTGCAACCTCCTGCCTCCCAGGTCCAAGCGATTGTTCTGCCTCAGCCTTCCGAGTAGCTGGGGTTATAGATGCTTGCCACCATGCCCAGCTAATTTTTGTATTTTTAGTAGAAACGGGATATCACCATGTTGGCCAGGCTGGTCTCGAACTCCAGACTTCATATAATCTGCTGGCCTCTGCCTCCCAAAGTGCTGGGATTACAGGCATGAGCCACCACACCCTCCTGAGTGACATGTTTTTACCTGCAACCACAAACTCTTACAGATCATCACAGGTAGCTGGAGAAAAATATAAGACCAGATCGTTTGTAATTTCACTTGGTTCAGACAATTGTTGGTCCTATGAGAAACTGAATCTGGTACTTTCTCAATGTGAACTAGGAATAGTTTCACTTTATGGGAAATTGCAACCTACTTATTTTAGAAAACTGAGTGATATTAGAGTATCACATCCTGTTTGTACTTCTCCATGGGTGTGGGGGAATAAAAGACTAAAAGGGTTTTGTGTGATACTTGGGAGATGTGAGCTTTTAGAAACATATACTTTTTCTCCTCAGACACCAAGACTCAGGGCTGTCTCTTTCCTCTCAGGCCAGTAAGGAGTCTCCACTTTCCACCAGTAGTTCTTACAGATGAAGCCCAGTTGTCCCTACATGCCTATATATACAATCACATTTCTAGTTGTTTTAAATTTCAAAATCTCTAACACTTGGGTCTCTTCCATTTTGTACTTGAGTTTATATTGCGAAGATGCATGCCTATTAATTTTTAGTTCCATATTATTATTATTATTTTCAACTTTTATTTTAGAATGTGGGGGCACATAATGCCAGTTTGCTAGAAAGGTATATTACGTGACGCTGAGGTTTGGAGAGCAAATGAATCTGTAAACCTAGGTAGTGAAAATAGCACCCAACAGACAGTTTTTCAGCCCTTGCCCTCCTCCCTCTCTCCCCACGCTAAGTGTCTCCAGTGCCAGACCTAGACTGTTTCAAAGAAAAAAAAAAACACAGGAAACATCCTGTTGTTACAGGCATTGGCAAAGTGTTTACAGCTAAGTCTTCGAAAGCTATTAAACACAAACAAAAATTGATGAGTGGGACGTCATTAACCTGCAGATCCAGTGAAGGCCTACTATTCAGAATCTAGAAGCAACTTACACAAATCAGCAAGCAACAAACAAACAGCCCCATTAAAAAGTGTGCAAAGGACATGAGCAGACACTTATCTATGCACACGTGTGCCCAGTGTTTAGCTCCTGTTTATGAGTGACAACGTGCTATGTTTGACTTTCTGTTTCCACATTACATCACTTAGGCTAATGACCTCTAGCTCCATCCATGCTGCTGCAAAGGGCATGATTTCCTTTTTGATTGCTGTGTAGTATTCTACGGTGCATCTATCCAATCCATTGTTAGTGGACACCTGGGTTTATTCCACGTCTTTGTTATTGTGAATGGTGCTGCAATGAACATATAGGTGCATCTATCTTTTTGGTAGAATAATTTATTTTCCTTTGGGCATATACCTACCAATGGGTTTGCTAGGCCGAATGGTAGTTCACCTCTTAGTTCTTTGAGAAATCTCCCAACTGCTGTCCACAGTGGCTGAACTAATTTACGTTCTCACCAACACTTGTTCCATTTTCTTTGCAGCCTTACCAGCATCTTTTATTTTTTGACTTTTTACTAATAGCTGTTCTGAGTGGTGCGGGTATCTCCTTGTGGTTTTAATTTGCATCTCCCTAAGGATGAGTCATATTGAAGATTTTTTCATATGCTTTTTGGACATATGTGTGTCTTCTTTGGAAAAGTGTCTGTTCATGTCCTTTGCCCACTTTTTAACAGGGCTGTTTGTTTTGTGCTTGCTGATTTGTGGAAGTTGCTTGCAGATTCTGAATATTAGACCTTCGCTGGCTCTGTAGGTTAATGACGTCCCACTCATGAATTTTTGTTTTTGTTTAGTTGCTTTTGAGGACTTAGCTGTAAACACTTTGCCTGTATCAAGGAAGATGTTTCCTATTTATTTATTTTTCTTTGAGACGGAGTCTGACTCTGCTGCCAAGGCTGCAGTGCAGTGGCACAATCTCGGCTCACTGCAACCTTTGCCCCCCAGGTTCAAGCAGTTCTCCTGCCTCAGCCTCCCAAGTAGCTGGGATTACAGGTGCCTGTCGCCACGCCAGGCTATTTTTTTTTTATCTTTTTTGTATTTTTCGTAGAGATGGGGTTTCCACCATGTTTTCTTCTAGGATTCTTATAGGTTGAGATCTTACATTAAAATACTTAATCTGGGCCGGGTGCGGTAGCTCACGCCTGTAATCCCAGCACTTTGGGAGTCCGGAGGGGGCGGATCACAAGGTCAAGAGATCGAGACCATCCTAGCTAACACGGTGAAACCCCGTCTCTACTAAAAACACAAAAAAAAAATTAGCCGGGTGTGGTGGCGGGCGCCTGTAGTCCCAGCTACTCGGGAGACTGAGGCAGGAGAATGGCAGGAACCTGGGAGGCGGAGTTTACAGTGAGCCGAGATCACGCCACTGCACTCCAGCCTGGGTGACAGAACGAGATTCCGTCTCAAAAAAAAATAGAAAAAAAATATATATATATGTATTTAATCTATCTTGCTTTAATTTTTGTATATGGTGATATGTAGGGGTCTGTCCAGTTTCATTCTTTTGCATATGGCTAGCCAGTTATCACAGGATTATTTTTTAAATAGGGAGTCTTTTCCCCATTGCCTGTTTTTGTTGGCTTTATTTAATATCAGATGATGATGGTAGGTGTGTGGCTTTATTCTGTTTCATTGGTCTATGCGTCTGTTTTTGTACCAGTACCATAATGTTTCGGTTACTGTAGCCTTGTATTATAGTTTTTTCTAAAAAATGTATTTTATTTCAATAGCTTTTGGGGTACAAGTGGTTTCTAGTTGTATGAATGAATTGTACAGTGGTGAAGCCTGAGGTTTTAGGGCACTCGTCGCCCAAGTAGTGTACGCTGTATTTGGTACGTAGTATTTTATTATTCACTCTCCACCCCCTTTCTCCCTTCTGGGTCTCCAAAGTTCATTATACCCCTTTATATGTCTTTGATTACCGACAACTTAGCTCCCACTTATAAGTGAGCGCATACAGTATTTGGTTTTCCATTGCTGAGTTAGTTCACTTAGTGTCATGGCTCCCCCCTTCATCCAGGTTGCTGCAAAAGACATTATTTCATTTTCTTCAATGGCTGAATACTATTTTCTTGTGTGTGTGTACCACATTCACTCATCGGCTGATGGGCACTTAGGTCGATTCCACATCTTTGCGATTATGAATTTTGCTACAATAAACATTTGTATGCAAGTGTGTTTCTGATGTGATGATGTCTTTTCCTCTGGGACGTACACATTTGTTGGCTGCAGTGGGTTGCCGGTGGGTGCAGGGGTGCTGGCCTCTGTGTCGGTGTTCAGTGCAGTGGTGTCAGCAAAGCTGGGTGTGGGGGGCAGGAGCCCAGCAGGTGTTCGTATGAGCATTTGCACTGGTAGTGGTGTTAGCACAGTGGTGGGGCTCTGGCCTCACAGGATTGTGTACACCCTCTGTGTGCACTTCCATGCTGGTGGCAGCTGCTGCTTGCAGTGGGGGTGGATCCTCTGGTCTCCCTGTGTGTGTGCACACCAGTGGCAGTGTTGGCGCGGGGAGGTCAGAGAGCTGGTGGGCACTGGACAGGCAATCTCTGCACCCACGAATACTCTGACAGCAGTCCCAGTGCTCAAGGTCATTGGGTGAGTGGGTGAACTCACACCAGCAGCTATGGCATGGCTAGATGCATGTGCACCCACGTGCTGTTGGGGATGGGAGAGATTTCTTTGTTCTAGAGGATAGTTGGCAAACGATAAGATTTCTTTATTCTAGACAGTAGAGGGTG
>NW_012123598.1:3070512-3075481 GCF_000951035.1 Colobus angolensis palliatus
TCAGAGAGCTGGTGGGCACTGGACAGGCAATCTCTGCACCCACGAATACTCTGACAGCAGTCCCAGTGCTCAGGGTCATTGGGTGAGTGGGTGAACTCACACCAGCAGCTATGGCATGGCGAGATGCATGTGCACCCACGTGCTGTTGGGGAGGGGAGAGATTTCTTTGTTCTAGAGGATAGTTGGCAAACGATAAGATTTCTTTATTCTAGACAGTAGAGGGTGAATGATAAGATTTCATTATGTTACAGGGTAGATGGCAAATGGCTGCTCCCTTTGTCCTAGAAAGTTCAGGACTATTTGATCCCTCGTGTTTCTCAGGATCCTCCCTCCAAACATTCTATTCCATGCAGCAGAGTTTTACATCCTTCCAACACAACAGCGGTCTTTGACCTAGACATGTTGAACTCTTTAGTGCTAGGACTCAAGTCCTCTTGCTGTTTTGGGACAATTCAGAAAAGAATCAGCCCCAGTCCTTTTGCATACTTCTGTCTGACTGTCCTAGGTGAGTAGAAAGAAACAGCTCAACTGCTTGACAAGATTCATTGACCTGAGGTCTTGTCTGCAGCTGGATTTCTCTCCTGCTTCTGTGATTTTCCTTTCGTGGATCACCGACACACTGCAAATGCCTATCATTGCTTTTGACATGGTGTCCTTTGGTTCTGCCTGGAAAGGCAGGAAGTCTCGAAGTGAGGAGCTCACAGATCATAGGCAGATTGAAATGTTTTCAGCAAGAATAGGCAAATCCGTAGAGACAGAAAGCACACTCGTGGGTAGCAGGTGCTGCAGGGAAGAAGGAATGGGGAGTGGCTGCTGACTGGGTGTAGGGTGATGACAGTGTGGGGAACAGGATGGCAGTGATGGTTACACAATGATCTGAGGCAAAGCTAAACAGGCAGCATCTGAGAAGGAGGGAAGGGCTCACAGGGTTCAGAGAGGGTGTCAGGGCATCAGGGTGGATTTATCTTTTCCTGGTGGAAATCCGATACTCCCCCATTGATTTAGTTACTGAAGCACGTTTGGAACTCTGAACTGAAGAGATGGAGGCTCAGTAAAGCACACCAGGGAGTGTGGCAATGAGGAATAAAGAAGACTGTGTTACGCACCATAGACCAGAGCACGCAGGTGTGCAGCGCTGTGGACCCAACGCTGCCGTGTGGGATGTAGCCTCATGTCTGGGGGTGGGAAAAGAAGGGGATCCAACCAAGGGAAGTCAACATTAATAGAGAGGAAAGGTATCACATGTTAATGGTCCTCTATGGATCACCCTGGAAAATATCTCTGCAATCCAACACTGATTCCTCCTTCTGGAAACGATCGGCAGACAGTCCAGATAGCATTGGCCCTAAATTGTCTCCTGGAACTTCCTGGGATCATCAGATCTGTTCCTAAGGTGCCGACACTCTGAAGGGTGCATTCTTCTCTCTCCTGTTCACCTCCTGGCTGCATCTTGGAGGCTTCTCTGGCTGTGCTGAGGCTCAAATAGCAGAATCCCGAGGACCACCAGGATTAAGCCAGCCATGCCCATGCGGATGAGATTCTCCAGTGTGTAATCCTGGGAGTGTGAGGCTGGAGATAGTGGACAAGGAGGTCACAGAGGTCGGGACAGATCAACATCACCCAGGACCTCTGGATGTCCACCCAGAGCACATCCTTACCCTTGACAGGACCCAACCCTTGTGCCCAGCCCCATAAATGAGAGCATCTCCTCACTCACCAGTCTTGGGGTCTGAATTGTTTTGTGACGGACCGAGGGTGTCAGCTGCTCCTGAGAATGAAAAGAGAGGGGAAGAGCCCTGAGCCAGCCTCTCCCCCGGGCTCTTCACTCTTATCGTCCCCTATGTCTCCTGACATGAGTTCCAGTGAGTTCCTCAATAAACCCTTCGTCTGCTACAGCAGCATTCCCTTCAGTCTCCTTATTGAATTATTTCAGACTTCCTGTGTCCTACAAATCCAAACGTTGCTCCTGAGGCATTTGAGGAGGGCATTTTCCTGCACTCTGGGAGCTCAGAATCTGAAAGGTAATACAGAAGTCACTGAGCCCTGTGCACTGTCTGTGCAGACAGGGACACAGGAGCACACAAGCCAATTCCCCCGGAGAGGAGAGTTTCACTTATTCACCAGCTGAGGACCCAGGCTCCACGCATGAGAGGCTGGTCCGCAAGGGCTCCCCAGTGTCAGAAGCACAAAAGGGGGAAAGTCTGGGGGTGCTTCTTCTTCACACAGCCTCAACCAGTTCAGCCGGGGCTTCATCTTCCGTTTAATCTCTAGTTAACTAATCCCTCATATAGGCAGGAACACCTAGAATGCGACGCAGGTGGCCACATTCACACACCTACAAATAGATGTACGCCAAATGGTGGTGTCACTCAAGCTTCATGAATCAGTATTTGTTTTTATGAAGTGTGAATCTAGGTGAGTCTAGACCAGGAACAAATATGTAAACACCTATCACTTCAAATGTATTAAGCAGAGGCATGAATATACATCAAAAGAATTTGGATATACTTACATATTCAAATGTATCTTACATAACCCCATGCAAATATGTATATATGTAAAACTTCAGCTCTGTATTTAAGATGTCATTACATACATGTTGACATTGAAGGTGAGAAGTGTTGGCACATAGTTTAGAAATAAAGAAGTAACATTTCCCATTGTCTTATGGTTTACACACATTGCATTAGTAAATTAGAGGAGGTCCGTTGAAAAGCAATTAGTACGGGGCACTTTAATAGTGAGTTAGCATGAAATACAATGAATATACTGAAGTAGCTTTCTCATGGAGAGTTGTCTCTTCTTTAAAAAATGTAAAGGAAAGAAATGCTTCACTTATAAATTGTTAAAGGTGGTGAAGAATTCTTTAAATTAGAATGAATGTAATTTTTTTTTTTTTTTTTGAGACAGTGTCTCGCTCTGTTGCCCAGGCTGGAGTGCAGTGGACGGATCTCAGCTCACTGTAAGCTCCGCCTCCCGGGTTTACGCCATTCTCCTGCCTCAGCCTCCCGAGTAGCTGGGACTACAGGCGCCTGCCACCTCGCCTAGCTAGTTTTTTGTATTTTTTAGTAAAGACGGGGTTTCACCGTATTAGCCAGGATGGTCTCGATCTCCTGACCTCGTGATCCGCCCGTCTCGGCCTCCCAAAGTGCTGGGATTACAGGCTTGAGCCACCGCGCCCGGCCCCAAAGTGCCCCCTTCTAATTTAAATCTAAATTAACAATTTAAAGCACTTTTTCATATAAAAAACGTTTAGTTAGATGTTAGAATCATCCAGTGACTGAACAAGATTGGACATGAACCCACTCAGGCCCAGGGTTGAACTGCACTGCAGCCCCCACTGACCTCCGGCGGGTTTCACGAGCCACAGGGAGCCGCCCGGTCAGTTTCCCTCGGGCCACTGTGCTTTGAAACATCCAAACACTTCTGAAGTTCATTAAGGAGACCTCAATTTTTAATATGTACGGGAGGAAGACTTGAGGTTAATGAAGAATGGATGTCTACGTTGAATATATAAAATAAATCAAGGCCCAATGAAAGGCAAAGTAGAATTCAATATTTTTAAAGAATAGATTCATATAACTGAAATAAAAAATAGACATTTATACATTGAAGTATTGCTTTAAAAGTTTTAGTAAAGGAGAGGGCAACAACGGACAAAGGCGTATAGAAAACACAGAGTAGAAATGAGTGACACACGACACGCTCTGTGACTAATTCCCTAACTCGTGCAGGGAGCAGGTGCACGCTCCCTTCTTAGTCTCAAGGTGCCCTGAGCACGGAGCCTCGGTGGGATCTGAATGTGATGAGGCTGGAGTCCACCCCTAAACGTGCTCCTTTAGAGAGAAGCACCCCAGCTGCGGGTGCCGCTCACACGGCCCCTCCTGTGCTCACCTGGTGGGCTCAGGCTCAGGGCACTCCGGGGACTAAGGAGGGGCTGTGCACCTGCTCCCTGGCAAGTTAGGGAATTATTGACAGCGTGTGTTGTGTGCCACTCACTCGTTTCCACCCTCTTCACAGGCAGATCCCACCAAGGCCTCCTCTCCTGTCTTGAGATGGCCCAGGGACCCCACAGGTGTGGGTGAGGGGCTCATCCTCAGGGGCTCTCGGAAATAAGAAACGAGAGCTGCCAAGGGACCGTCCATCTGTCTTATCTCCAACTCGCCCGCCTCTGTTCCTCCTCCATCAGTCCCAGCATCTTCCCTGGGTCCAGCCTGACCTGGGGCAGGTGCACGGCCCCTCCTGCTGACCCGACCTGTTCTCCTCCCTCTACTCATCGCACATCCCGCAGGACGAGGTCGGGGTGTGGGCTCCTGGGAATGCTGTTCCTGGAGGGGGAAAGTCCCCGCTGCTCCACTCGTCAGTGTTGAACCTCAGACACCTCCCTCCCCTCTGACCACCACGGAGGGAACACCTGCCCCATCCCTGGAGCCCCAGGAAACCACCCGGACCACACCCTTACTGTCCACCCTGCCCTCTGCTGCCCTGGAAATCAGACCATGAATATTGAAGGTACCATTGAAACGAGTCTAAACACTTCTCTTGAACTGGGAGTGACGGTGTTTTTGTCACCCAGGGAGTCAGGACTTAGAGGTTGGGACCCCCAGAGGCTCTGATTCTGAGGTGGAGACAACAGGAGGGGAGTGGGTGGGGCCTCCGTCTTCCACCGTCGGTCTAATCTCATCTCCTCTGAGGTTCACCCCATCTCCTCCCAGCCCTCCCTGCTCTTTACCCTACTGAGAGTCCAGGGGTTGGAGCCAGGGGTGGGAGGTCCCAGTCTATTTCCACCCTCTCATGGACTGGACCCTCCCCTGCAGACCCTCCCCGTTCACTCCCCTCTTTTCTTTCCTTTTCTTTTTTTTTTGAGACGGAGTCTCACTCTGTTGCCCAGGCTGGAGTGCAGTGGCGTGATGTCAGCTCACTGCAACCTCCGCCTCCCGGGTTCACGCCATTCTCCTGCCTCAGCCTC
>NW_012123598.1:3076276-3122174 GCF_000951035.1 Colobus angolensis palliatus
GCTGGAGGAAGTCACGTCCCCACTCCTTGTACAGAGCAAATCTGTCGTAGCCGGCATCAGAGCCACACTGGAGGGTCAGCTTCTCCCCAGGGGCCACGACAGGACCCGGCTGCACTGAGAGTGATGGCTTCTTAGAAACACCTGGGAAAAGGTGGTCACGGTTTCCAGGAGCGACCCTCAGGCTTCCCCACAAACCCTCCCTCTCCCCCTGGGCCTCACCACTGCTGATCTTCCTGTGTCTCTGGCCCCAGGAGCCCTGAGCCCTCTCGTCCCAACATCATCCCACCTGGCGCTGCCCTGAGACGTGGCTCCTCCCCACCTGCCCGGAGACTCAGGGAACTCCAGGCAATGCTGTGAATTTCTCACCTGGGACCAGGAGCTCCAGGAGATCGCTGGGTAAAGACCACACATAGGGAGAGCGTCAGTCATAACCATAGCACCGGTACGACCACCTGCGACTTGGGCTCACGGGGCCCACGGAGGAGACGGCCTGGGATGACCCATGGGTACGGGGCTGAGGGTTCAGGCATTGTGGGTGTTCATCTTCTCCTTCCTTACACAGAATGAAGCCATCAAATGCCACCCATGAGACACACTGGAGGGTCACATTCCCTCCTGAGGCCACCACAGGGCTGGGCAGGGCTGAGAGGGTGGGTTTGCTGTAGGCTCCTAGGAGAGAAGGTAGCACTGTGTTAAATGGGACTCACACCTCCCGCATCATCCCCAGGGCTGGGCTGTGAGAGGGAGACGCCCCTGAGAGCCGACCCCCTTCCTGAGGGCAGAGCCTGGGGCTGGGACCCCTGAGTCCTCTCACCTGTCACCACCAGCTCCAGGGGGTCACTGGGCTCTGACCAGACTGCAGTGTAGCTACCATAGATGCAGCGATACCTCCCTGCGTGTTCCGAGGTGATGGATCCAATGGAGAAATAGCCCTTCTTGACAAGCTCTTGTTGTATCTGTCTAACCCAGGATGCTAGTTTTTTTTCTCTATATAGATGGTACTCCTGAACCTGACGGCTCCCCTGACACCTGAGGGTCACAGGACTCCCCTCGCTGATCACAGACCCTGGCTCAGCCCAGAGGGTGGGCTTGGGGAGGGTGCCTGGAAGGAAATCAGAGATCGGATTCTAAGTCATTTCCCACCCAACAGATCTCAGCTCTCAGCTGCAGGACCCTCCACCGCCCCCATCAGTCAGCCCAGATCTGCTGTTCCCCGTCCCCAGCTGCACGGAGGAGGTCCCTTGTCCCCAGTGAGGAGGAGGGACCTGGGACAGCTGGGGACAGACTCACCTGCCTGCACATGGGTCCTGGGGCCCAGACTCAGCCCTGGAAGAGAGTTCCCTGTGAGAGATTTGCCCCTGAAGCCTGAGCAGGTCCTCCCCTCCCTGGGATCTTTGTGAGCCCCTGGGGTCTCCTTATGCAACAGAGTTTGGCTGTGGGGTGAGGCCCCTCCTAGGTTAGAATCTCCCCTCCCTCTTCAAATCTCACCGAGACAGATCAGGAGCATGAGGATGGGGGTCATGGCATCTCCTCCCACTGCCCTGCTCTGCAGATGGATGAGCCCTTGGTACTGGCAGGACAGAGACACACAGGGTGTGGACACTCAGAGGCTGGGTCCTTCTTGTCAAGGGGTTTTGTCATCTGCAGCCACACAGGAAGCGGAACTGCCCTCCCCAGGAACCTGGCTGTCATTCCTTTAGGTCTGAGGTTGGGGCAGGCACCAGACCCTCTGCAGACATTTCAGACAGAAATGGGGTCTTTCCTGACCCCCAGCCACTGTCTGTCTGGTTTAGCCTCATCTCCTTGAGACCTGGGATGTAGCAGCAAATAGAACTGATGCTCCTGTGTCTGTCCTTCCAGGTGAGGGTGAACAGAGGCTTCCCCTTCCTTCTCACAGCCTCCCCCAAGGTCTCCCTCCCTCCTCCAGCCCTTCCATTGGCTCAGCATTGCGGGGTCCTTACCATGGCAGTCATCTCTCCAGCCCTGGAGATGCTTCAGGGAAGATGCAGGTCCATGCTGCAGGCAGACTCAGATCAGCAGAGTCGCACCTGACACCTGGCTGTGCAGCCCAGGCTGAGCTGCGTGTGGCCGTGAGCACAGAGGAGAAATGGAGGGTCTACCGTGGTGGCTCACGCCTGGAATCCCAGCACTTCAGGAGGCTGAGACGGGAGGATGGCTTGAGGCCAGGAGCTTCAGATTACCCTGGGCCAAATAGCAAGACCTTGTCTGTAAAAAAAAAAAAAAAAAGCAAAAAATTAGCCAGGCATGGCAGCTCACACCTCTAGTCCCAGCTGCTCAGGAGGCTGAGGTGGGAGGATCACTTGGGCCCGGGAGGCGGAGGCTGCAAGGAGCTGTGATCACCCCTCAGCCTTCCTGCCTCGGTGACAGAGTGAGACCCCGTCTCAAAAGGGGAAATGCAGGGAATAAATAGAATAAAACGTATTTGTTCTGTTTCTTGAGTGTGTGTTTCCTTCCTACCAAACAGTCCCTCTCTTGTACTTCCCCTTTTTTCTTCGTTGCAACATCACCCACCCCTGACCCTGGGAATGAGGCTCTGAGTCGGTCCTGCCTCCTCAGTGCCCCTTGTATCCTTGGCCGTCCCTCAGCGCCTCCGTCCATGTTCAGGATTTTCAGAACAGTTTGTTAGGTCTGTAATCTGCTTCCGGGGGAGGGGAGCTGATTTGTGTTTAATTCCTGATTATCATCCAGGGTTTATGTGACCTTGGACGTTAATGTCACCTCCCAGCCTGTTGTCATGAACCCCACTCATCACAGTGGCGGTGGGGTCAGTGGTGCCCAGGACACGGGAGGCTCAGCCGTGGTGGATTTCCAGACCAGTTCAGACCGGAGGGTGGGACGGGAGAGGATGCTGGTGTCGGGTTCCACAGTCCAGGAGGATGACTGACGCCCCCACTCAAGAGCCGACATCGGCTGCAAATACCAAGAAATGCTCCTTGTGATACGTCTGAAATATGCGGATCACCACAGCCACAGGCCCAGAAAGAGAAAGAAAGTTCCCAACGTTGAGACGCGTCCCCCTCAATGAACAGAGTTCAGAGCTGAGTGGCCGCAGGTGTCCGGGACCACCCAGGGTCATTAGGGAGGAGGAGGTTCCCACCTCCGTGTGGGACAGAAGAGGAACCCAGGTCCTCCCAGGCAGGGAGGGGTCAGGGCTCTGGGTGGGGCTGGAAGCTGTGGCTCCCCCTCCCCTGTGTGTGTGGACAGGCGCGGCGGGGGGTCTCTGCTGACTCACTGGAGTCCACGCTCAGCCCCTGCCCTGTGTGTGAGAAACAGATTCAATCCAGGTGCTCAGACATGGGCGTCTGCCCCACAGGTGAGTGTGAGGCTGGCGTCGGTCCCATCCCTGCCGGGCACAGTCTTGAGCTGACGCTAAGTTTGGGAGAGTGGGGCAGGAGCAGCGGCAACGATCCCCTTCATCAGGCTGATGCCTGGACAGCCATGGGAGAAACCCTTTATGAAAGGCCAGGTGTGCGGGAGGAGAGCCGCCCCGCAGGAATGACAACCATATGAGGGAAAAATAGACAGTTGTTGAAATGCATTAGACAGATATCGTGAAGGTGAGTTCAAGACCAGCCTGGCCAAGACGGTGAAACCCCATCTCTGCTAAAAATTCAAAAATTAGCCTGGCATGGTGGCAGGTGCCTGTAACCCCAGCTACTCAGGAGGCTGAGGCAGAGAATTGCTTGAACCCGGGAGGTGGAGGTTGCAGTGAGCTGAGATCACACCACTGCACTCTGACAGAATGAGACTCCGCCTCCAAAACAAAGACTAATGATCAAGCAGTTCAGAGGGTCAGTATTATCAGATGCTTCAGAGAATTCCAGGCTGAGAAATAACAATAAAAGCCAAGCTAATTTTTCCAATGACTTAACTAGCTTTATATCTGCACCATACACTTCAGTTCACCTTTCAAGTGTCTTCATAAAATCAATTAACTAAAATAAATCCATTAAATATAAATCAGAACAAAATACATTTAAGCTTTTTTTTTTTTAAATTATACTTTAAGTTCTAGGGTCATGTGCACAACATACAGGTTTGTTACATATGTATACATGTGCCATGTTGGTGTGCTGCACCCATTAACTCATCATTTACATTAAGTATATCTCCTAATGCTATCCCTCCCCCCACCCCCTCCCCACAATAGACCCCAGTGTGTGATGTTCCCCACCCTGTGTCCAAGTGATCTCATTGTTCAATTCCCACCTATGAGTGAGAACATGCGGTGTTTGGTTTTCTGTTCTTGCAATACTTTGCTGAGAATGATGGTTTCCAGCCGCATCCATGTCCCTACAAAGGACACGAACTCATCCTTTTTTATGGCTGCATAGTATTCCATGGTGTCTCTGTGCCACATCCCTGGTGGGGAGACAGGGATGCAACCCACCCCAGCGTGGACGTAGCAAGCCCAGAGTGGGCTCTCCCAGGCCACCTTCCTCCCTGGGCCCTGTGAGCCGCTCACCCACGAGATTGTATGAGTGTGTGTGCATGTTGTGTGTGTGTGTGCTTGTGAGATTGTATGTGTGCATGTTGTATGTGCAAGTGTGTGAGATTTTGTGTGTGCATGTGTGTGAGTGTGAGGTTGTATGTGTGTGCATGTTGTGTGTGTGTGTGCTTGTGAGATTGTATGTGTGCATGTTGTATGTGCAAGTGTGTGAGATTTTGTGTGTGCATGTGTGTGAGTGTGAGGTTGTATGTGTGTGCATGTTGTGTGTGTGTGTGACTGTGTGTACGAGTGTGCCTGTGCATGTCTGTATGTGTGTGTGTGTGTGATTGTGTATGTGAGTGTGAGATTGCATGAGTGTGTGTAAGTGTGCATGCTGTATGTGCGTGTGTGTGTATGTGTGTGAGATTGTGTGTATGAGTGTGCATGTGCATGTGTGTGTATGCGTGTGTGTGTGCATGTGTGTAGACGGCACGGCACATATGGTCACGAGAGATGCCTGGTTCTTCCACCACGTCACGGTGTTGTTGGGGAAACGCTGAATCGAGGGCTCTCTGACAGCCAGGAGCAGCATCCGAAATTCTGTAAAACCCTGCCCAGCCCCTCTCTGCCCAGGGCCAGGCAGCCTGGGCTGTGGCAGTGAGAAGGCCCTTGGATACACCCCCAGACTGCCTGGAAAAAAGATTCCACTGGCGGGAAGAGACAGACAAGGTTGGGTCCTAGTGACGTAGAGCCCTGCAGCTTTAGTCCTTTAAAGGACATTCTGGTCCTGTGGAGGATGGGATGGCCCTACGCAGGACCACGGACCCTCTGCTCTCCCCTCACTGCAGACCCGCACCCTGTCCCTCAGAGTCAGGACGTGAGTGAGCGGGCGTCTCTCAGTAGAGCCTGAGCTGCGGACGTGGACGCAGCAGAGTCCACTGAGCATCATCAAACTGACGACCAGAATGAGTGACCGAGGCAAAAGTCTCAATCAACGGAGGCTTATTATTATTATTATTATTATTAATAATTATTTGAGACGGAGTTTCGCTGTTGTTGCCCAGGCTGGAGTGTAACGGCAGGATCTTGGCTCATTGCAACCTCCGCCTCCGGGAGTAATCCCAGCACTTTGGGAGATGAGGTGGGCGGATCACCTGAGATCAGGAGTTCAAGACCAGCCTGGCCAACACAGTGAAACCCTGTCCCTACTAAAAGCACAAAAATTAGTCAGGCACGGTGGCTCACACCTGTAATCCCAGCACTTTGGGAGGCCAAGGCGGGTGGATCACCTGAGATCAGGAGTTCGAGACCAGCCTGGCCAACGTGGTGAAACCCCGTCTCTACTAAAAATACAAAAATTGGCTGGGCATGGTGGCACATGCCTGTAATCCCAGCTACTCGGGAGGCTGAGGCAGGAGAATCGCTTGAATCTGGGAGGCAGAGGTTACAATGAGCCGAGATTGCACCAATGTGCTCCAGCCTGGGCAACAGAATGAGAGTCTGTCTCAGATAAACAACAACAACAACAACAAACCCAAACATTACAAGCACCCATTATCCCAAATCTTCTTAGCAGATTCTCACAGCACACCTTAGAGCTGGGGAGCAACCCAGCTTTTAAAGTTGAGATCATTGAGCCTCCACCCACTGAGGTTAGACTCCCAGACTCAGAGTTTTGTGAAGGGCTGTGGTTATGATTCCAGCACAGCCACGCACCTGGCCCCAAAGCCTGCACGGCCACAGCTGCAACATTCCCCTGCCCTGGCCGCGTTTATAGACAGCGCTCCAGGTGAAGAGCGCCTACAGCCAGGGCGGAAGCCCTGTTGGGTCAGGAGCACTGTCGCTCCATCAGAGTTCACCAGCAGAGCACCATGGACGCGCTCTCATTGCTGAAGTCCAGCCGCGATCGTGGGCAGACGCTTCTCAGCTTGTGTGAGCGCTGGGATTCCTGAGGTGGTTGCTTTGGAGCCTTTAGTCCAGCTTCTCCCTTGTTCCTGGGAAATGGTTTACCCCATGCCCTAACTCTGTCATTCTGGAAGTTGGAAGTTTCTACTTCACACAGTTAAAGACAAATGCTCTAAATATATAAACACCATGACCCAATTCTTCTGGCAAAAACAAACAAGCACACACACACTCAAACATCTTTCCAGACATGTAAGCAAATCTGCAATTACACGCTCCTCACGTGTTTATGCAGTGTAACCTTCATTTCCGGCAGGTCCTTGCTCCTGTGTTTCTCTGGGAGGCTTAAGGCAACATAAATTTATTCTCTCAGAGTTGCGAAGCTAAACATCAAGGTGATGGCAGGGCCAGGGCCAGCGCTCTCTCTGGAGGCTCTCAGGGAGAACCCTCCCTTGCCCTTTCCAGCTCTGGGTGGCTGTGGACATTCCCTGTGGCTCCTTCAGACGGAGAGATTAACTGATGAACAGATCCACAGGAACACAGGTAAATAGGTAGGCAGGGAGGATAAGTCAATGACTGGATTCACAAACTCTGTCGTATTTGACATTGTCAGAGGCCATGATTTTTCCTGTTTTCCAGCTAAGTTCCACGAGACCTGTAGATAGATCTATTGGTACAATTTAGTTGAGATAAATTATCTGCCAGGAGGTGATGGATGGAACTACAATATAGTTACGTATTTGACTAAGCGGCTCTTTAACCTGTGATTAAACTCTTTCAAAAATTAAAAAAAAAATGCATGTTAGACATTAAAATGACCATCTGATTCCTAAGCTGAGTTATAAGGTTGTTGAAAGAGAAGTGGATACAGGACTCCCAGGACATCACAAGGAGAGGCTGCTGGAAAGAAAACAGCTCTGAAAGAGTGTATTGTATCTCTTTTAGGTCTTCAAAGTCTACGACGCTTTTGAGAACATTTGTTGACAATATTTTTGCTGACGACGTTAATAACCTGTTAAAAGGTTATCCTTAGGAGAGATACTGAAGAAGTGGGTCTCCATATTCAAATGACCCAGAGAAACCCCAAGAGGAAGATTATTCATTAAAGTGGTATTTAGCATAATGCCGTTGAACCTGACTATATCTAGAATACACACACACGCACACATGCACACAAACTCAACCCAATGCACAACTAGTAAACAGCAAGCTCAACTTTCATGTGGTTTTACACTTCAATGCAGATACAGAGGTGTTTGTGGAAAGGATCTCTGTGGGTTTCATGTGAGTGCAGAGAAGGAAGAGCTGTGTGTGTGTAATGAGCACTGTAATTTCTAAAAATATAACTCACTGTAGGCAAGGTATTTGAAGACTCACTGTCATTACAAAATGTTCCCAAATCTGGTGGCTCACGCCTGTAATCCCAACACTTTGGGAGGCTGAGGTGGACAGATCATGAGATCAGGAGATCGAGACCATCTTGGCTAACACGGTGAAACCCCGTCTCTACTAAAAATACAGAAAATTAGCCAGGCGTGGCAGCAGGCACCTGTGGTCCCAGCTACTCAGGAGGCTGAGGCAGAAGAATGGCGTGAACCCAGGAGGCGGAGCTTGCAGTGAGCCGAGATCGCGGCCACTGCACTCCCGCCTGGGCGACAGAGCAAGACTCCGTCTCAAAAAAAAATAATAAATAAAAAAAAAAAGTTCCCCAATCTGCCTCCAATGATTAAACATGACTGAAGTCCTAGATTTGCACACACACTTCCCTGAAGCTTAGCATCACTCAGAGTTGCGAAGAGGCATGTCATGTAACCTGGGCGATTCACAGTGCGTGGTGGGCCTGAGACTAAGCTCAGGTATCTAAGCAGACTTAAATTAGGAACTTCGTCCTTCTTCCACAGGAAATTATGGTTTGGATGCTCAAATATTCTAAGTCAGAGAATGGGAAAGGAAAAAAATGGGAAAATCGTCACAGTTTTTTTTTTTCATTTTTAAAATAATACTTTAAGTTCTAGGGTTAAGAAAATGTGGCACATATACACCATGGAACACCATGCAGTCGTGATATTTTTAAAAGTTAAAACTATCAACTCGTTTTCTTTTTAAAAAATAATGCAAGCTAGTAAACCACAAAAAAGCTCAATATAAAATAAAAGCAACCATCATGACTTATATTTACTGAGTTGGTGGATAAGCAAGAATTAGGACTTGGCTCTGGGTAGCCGGGAATGGAGGTGCTGTTCTCAGCATGCAAATCTACATTTACTATTTTCAGGAGCTTTCATTGTAGAGACCTAAGGAGCAGTTCCTCACCACTGCCGCAGGGATGGTCATTCTGATCTCCCGTTCCACTGCACATCTATCATGTGCAGCTGAGAGGCGAGGCTGTGGCTCACTGCACCATGGATGCTCTGTGTGTCCCTGTGGCAGGGAAGGGCTCAGGCTCAGGTGCGCCATGCCCACGGTCACCCCTGACCTGCTCCGAATCCCTGACGCTCCAGACTGGACCCAGCAGAAGAGACGCTGACGGCGAATCCCTGGATCACAGAGCAGCGTGGTGACCAGAAACAGAACAGGAGACTCATCCGTCCTCGGAAGTGATTCACATGCAGCACGTGCCCTGGCCCACGTCCACAATCCAGAAACAGCACCAGAGACTCATCTGCCAGATGAATGTCCACGGGGCTGCTCGGGGAAAGGCACTGAGGCTGTTCTGGGAAATATCGGGGGAACCCGCCCCAATAGTTAATATGGGTTCTTTTCTATTTCCCTAAGCATCTCAGCTGGTCTGAGAAATAAAGGGAAAGAGTACGAGAGAGAAATTTTAAAGCTGGGTGTCCGGGGGGAGACATCACATGTCGGCAGGTTCTGTAACGCTCCCCGAGCCATAAAACCAGCAAGTTTTTACTAGCGATTTTCAAAAGGGGAGGGAGTGGGTCACAGAGATCACATGCTTCACAAGGTAATAAAATATCGTAAAGCAAATGGAGGCAGGGTGAGATCACAGGACCACAGGACGGGGTGAAATTAAAGTTGCTAATGAAGTTTCAGGCACACATTGTTATTGATAACATCTTATTAGGAGACAGGATTTGAGAGAAGACAACCTGTCTGATTAAAATTTATTAGGTGGGAATTTCCTCATCCTAATAAGCCTGGTAGCGTTACAGGAGACTGGGACTTATTTCATCCCTTCGGCTCTGACCATAAAAGACAGCTGCCTCCAAAACCTACCTTCAGGGCACATTCTCTTTCTCAGGGATGTTCCTTGCTGAGAAAAAGAATTCAGCAATATTTCTCCTATTTGCCTTTGAAAGAACAGAAATATGGCTCTGTTCCGTCTGGCTCACCAGCAGTCAGAGTCCAAAGTCTTATCTCTCTTGTTCCCTCAACATTGCTGTTATCCTGTTCTTTTTTCAAGGTGCCCAGATTTCATATTGTTCAAACACACATGCTCTACAAACAATTTGTGCAGTTAACGCAATCATCACAGGGTCCTGAGGCGACATACATCCTCCTCAGTTGACAAAGAAAATGACGGGATTAAGAGATTAAAGTAAAGACAGGCATAGGAAATCACAAGGGTATTGATTGGGGAAGTGATAAGGGTCCACAAAATCTTCACAATTTATGTTCAGAGATTGCAGTAAAGACAGGGGTAAGAAATTATAAAAGTATTAATTTAGGGAACTAATAAATGTCCATGAAATCTTCACCATTTATGTTCCTCTGCCGTGGCTTCAGCCGGTCCCTCCGTTGGGGGTCCCCGACCTCCTGCAACAGGGAAACAAGTGAGATGCGTGTGCACTGCGATCTCCACGTGTGGCTGTTACGTGATGGTACAGAAGCTGATTGGCGCTGCTGCCTCAAGATTGTCAGTGCCCTCGACTGGAGGACAAACACCAACCACACCATCCCTGGGTGGACAGACAGGTATAAAGACACAGAGTATACAGCTAACGACAGCTCGTTGCAAGCAGCAGTTTGCGAATTGCTCTGGGTAGGTGCCAATTCAAGTAGAAAGAAACAGAATAAAGGCTCTGAGGAAGAGGTCATCAGAAAGCAGCTTCCAGAGCGTGTTCTGTGCAGAGAATAGATGTGTGCTTTCTCTCCATGTGAAATCAGGAGACAAGAAAAGGTGCACATGGGAGGTTGGCATGAGCATCCGTGTGAAGAGACCACCAGCAGGCTCTGTGCGAGCAACAAGGTCGTTTATTTCACCTGGGTGCAGGCACGCTGGGTCCGAAAAGAGAGTCAGCAAAGGGTGGTGGGATTATCATTAGTTCTTATAGGTTTGAGATGGGCGTATGAAGTACCTTCTTTCTTAAGGGCGGGGAGAATATTACAAAGTACCTTCCTAAGAGTGGGGCAGAATATATCCTATCAGTTAGGGTGGGGCAGGAACAAATCACAATGGTGGGATGTCATCAGTTAAGGCTGTTTTCACTTCTTTTGTGGCTCTTCAGTTGCTTCAGGCCATCTGGATGTCTACACGCAGGTCACAGGGGACATGATGGCTTAGCTTGGGCTCAGAGGCCTGACAGAGGTGACTTTCTCAGAGTTTGGGAGAAAATCTCTGTGGCAGAAATTTGCATGAGGATAAGAGACACTCCACAAGAGAAATCTGCTTGTTCCCTGCATTCCGTGAGATAAAGACATCTCACCACTGATGTTAAATTTTATCGTTTTGTTACATCAGGTCTCTTCCAGGAGCCTGCACTGCATGAGAAAACAGCCTCTGCATCTTCAAATTTGCGCCTTTAATCTAGAACAGCTAGAACTTCCTCTGACAAGGAAAACATTTGTATTCATGCTGTTCTCTCCGACAGCCAGCAGCCACACGTGGCTCTGAGAACTCAAACTGTGGCCATGTGGCTGAGGAACTGAATTTTAAACTTCATGGGATTTGATCTATTCTAAGTAAAAAAGCCATATTTGGCTAGTATATCTACGTAGCAAACCTGCACGTTCTGCACATGTATCCCAGAACTTAAAGTAAAATAAATAAATAAGTGTACCACATGGAAGTTTTGAGAGAACTATTAATTTTTTGGTTATCTCAAATTTAAACACGTCAAATGCTTGTCAAGAATTTGAAGTATTCGAAAACTTCAAGTATTGTCAAATTTAAACACGTCAAATGCTTGTTGAGAATTTGAAGTATTCAAAAACTTCACCACATTAGTTGACTCAGATACTGAATACACTTCATCTCTGCAAAATTCTATTGAGTAATCGCAAAGACATGGTATCAACCCAAATGCCCATCAATAATAGATCGGATAAAGAAAAGGTGATACATATACACCATGGAATACTATGCAGTCATTAAAAGGAATAAGAGCATATCATTTGCAGAGGCATGGATGAAGCTGGAAGACATTATCTGCAGCAAACTAATGCAGGAACAGAAAACCAGACACTGCATGTTTTTGCTTATAAGTGGGAGTTGAACAATGAGAACACAAGGACACAGAGAGGGGAGCACACTCACTGGGGCCTGTCAGAGGAGGGCAGGGGGTACGGAGAGCATTAGGGAAAAGAGCTAATGCCTGCTGGGCTTAATAGCTAGGTGAGGGGTTGATAGATGCAGCAAACCACCATGGCACACATTTACCTATGAAATAAATCTGCACCTCCTGCACAGGGACCCCAGAACCATTTTAAAAATTAAACAAAACAAAACAAAAACAAAAAACAAAACAAAACAAAACAAAAACCTTATTGAGGAATTTAGAGATTAAACTGGCTGAGCGTATACGTCGGCTTTCCAGAAGCAGGTCTGTAGAATTTCAGAATAAGTCAGATAATATTCATGAGATACCCAGGATGAGTGTGTGGGTATAGTCAAACCACCTTAAATGGCTGGAAGATCAAAATAGGATCGTAGAATGGCTAGTTGTCTGCTCAGCTGTGCTGGAATTTTAAGATAATCCCACAAGCATTCAGACACTGCTGTTGCCAGCTTGGAGGTGTCGAGCTGGTACCAGAAGGAGGAAGAATGCCCGTGGAGAACAATCCTCCTGGGAATAGATCCAGGTCCTTGCGTATTAATGACCTCTGTGCCAAAGACTGGGGGCATCTCTGGCCTCAGCCTGGGCTTGGTGGACGGTGACGTAGATACTGGGATCCTCCGAGAGGTACTTGGGACACTGGGAGGCAGGAGTGAATCCTGTCTGTGAGAGGGCCTGGTAGCTTAACTGGGCATACATCACCTCCTGTGTCTCTTCCGCTGCAGGGCCCTGAGAGGATGAAGGTGAAAAGAGGAGCACATTTAGTAACTGAAGATAGGGGCACTGGGAATGTGAGGGGATGAAGTTGTGATGATGGGTTGGACTGGAAGAACTCACCTCTTCATCCATCTGGTGGCCTTCCATGGGCTCTGTGTTTGCCATGGTGGTGTCTGTGGGGTGAAAAAGAAAGGCTTCCAGATCTTCACATCAGAGGCGGCAATACCAAGGCCAAAACAAGATGAGGGCGTGCCTGAGGCTGCAGCGTGATGTAGCCTCCCCCACTAAATTCAGAGAACCACCTGTCAGCAACCCCGGGGCAATCTTGACTGTCCCAGGACCACTCCCATCGATGGCCCCCATCCTTCTGCCTCTCTCATGGACCATCTCCTGCAGGTCAGTGGCCTCCCTAGAGGTGAGGTGGAGGTAGGGGAGGGGTTGCGGTGATTGGTCAGTGAAGGGAAGAAGAAGGGTTTCTCCGTCAAGAACCTCAACGGGTTTCTCCGTCAAGAACCACAGATCAACCCAGAGGACATGAACAGCCCTCTCTGTGCCCCGGTCCTATCCCCACGAGGCTCACATGATACGGTCCTCCCCTCCCTGAGACTTACAATATTTTGTGTAACACCAGAAACCAATAAAAGCAGAGAGGCAAACGCCAATGGAGAGGATGGCTACTGAGAGTCCGATGAGGATATTCAGGTTGTTGCCGGACTGTCCTTGAGGAAGATGTGTGTCTGTCAAGAAGCAAATGATAAACCCTCTCATTGACTGTTTTGTGCCAATACATACTGAACGCACGGCATGCTTTAGCTGAAGCTCTTCCAAGATCCCTACACCCAACAGTTGCTTTCTCCATTTTCCATCGCTTACAAAAAATTCCAAGAGAAGTGAAGACACGTGTCCAAATCAAAGGGCCGGTAAGAGAGATGCGGAGGCCGGGCGTGGCGGTTCACACCTGTAATCCCAGCACTCTGGGAGGCCGAGAAGGGTGGATCACCTGAGGTCAGGAGTTCGAGACCAGCCTGACCAACATGGTAGTAGAGACCAGCCTGACCAACGTCTCTACTAAAAATACAAAAATTAGCCGGGCGTGGTGGTGCTCGCCTGTGATCCCAGCTACTCAGAAGGCTGAGGCAGGAGAATCGCTTGAACCCAGAGGGTGGAGGTTGCAGTGAGCCAAGATTGCACCACTGCACTCCAGGCTGGGTGACAGAGCAAGACTCTATCTAAAAAAAAAAAAAAAAGGAGAGATCTGGAGGTCTGAACCCAGTTGGTGCTTTTCTGAGTAATGAGTAAGAGCGGGTGGGTGGAGGATTTGGGAGAGAAAATGGGGAGTGGGCACAGGGTATGTCACATAGGAGCACATCCTCCGTACCAGGACCCACGCTGAGGGGTGGGAGGACTTCCACATGTGTGGACGCGTCTCATCCTCGCTCTCTCATCCATGATATCGTCCTTGAAAGAGAAAGGACTGTAGCTAGCCACACTCAATTGGTGGCTCTGTTACTTCTAGACATTCAACTTGGGAAGCTTTTCTTTCTTCTCTTTCCTACTTTTTTTTTTTTTTTTTTTTTTCATAAGGAGGGAGGCATCATTGGCCCAATATTCTATCCAAGAACTTGGATGCTTTGGCCAGGCGCTGTGGCTCATGCCTGTAATCCCAGCACTTTGGGAGGCGGAGGCAGGCTGATCACCGGAGTTCAGGAGTTCGAGACCAGCCTGACCAACACAGTGAAACCTGTCTCTACTAAAAATAAAAAAATTGGCTGGGCATGGTGGCAGGCGCCTGTAGTCCCAGCTACTCGGGAGGCTAAGGCAGGAGAGTCACCTGAATCTGGGAGGCGGAGGTTGCAATGAGCTGAGATCACACCATTGCACTCCAGCCTGGACAACAAAGCAAGACTCTGTCTCAAAAAAAAAAAAAAAAGAAAAGGAAAAAAGCCTGCGTACAGTGGCTCACACCTGTAATCCTAGCACTTTGGGAGGCCAAGGCAGGCGGATCACAATGTCAAGAGATCGAGACCATCCTGGTCAACATGGTGAAACCCTGTCTCTATTAAAAATACAAAAATTAGCCGGACATGGTGGTAGGTGCCTGTAATCTCAGCTACTCAGGAGCCTGAGGCACGAGAATCACTTGAATCCAGGAGGCAGAGGTTGCAGTGGCACCAGTGCACTCCAGCCTACAGACAGAGTGAGACTCCGAGAAAAAAAAAAAAAAAACCTTTGTCTTCATCTCTTTGTTGGAATAAAATCCAAACTCTTTACTGTTGCTTAGAAACCCTCACATGGTAGCACAACAGGCTGACTCTAGTCAATAAGAACTTTACTGCACATTTTAAAATAAAACGCGTAATTGGGGCCAGGCACAGTGGCTCACACCTGTACTCCTAACACTTTGGGAGGCCAAGACGGGCAGATCACCTGAGCTCAGGAGTTTGAGACCAGCCTGGACAACATATTGAAACCCCGTCTATACTAAAATACAAAAAATTAGCCGGGCGTGGTGGTGCACGCCTGTTAATCCCAGCTACTCGGGAGGCTGAGGCAGGAGAATTGCTTGAACCCAGGAGACAGAGGTTGCAGTGAGCCAAGATCGTGCCACTGCCCTCTAGCCTGGGTGACAGAGTAAGATTCCGTCTTAAAATAAATAAATAAATAAATAAGCATAATTAAGTTGTTTGTAACTTAAAGGAGAAATGCTTGAGGGGATGGATGCCTTAAATGTATTTCACATTTCATGCCTGTATAAAAACATCTCATGCACCTGATAAATATACACAGCTACTATGTTCCCACAAACATTAAACATTTTAAAAACGAGAAACCTTCACATAAGTTGGCCCCTGTCCACCTCCTTCAGCTCCACCCCCCATCCCCCAACGTGTCAGCCTCACTGGTGCTGTGAACACACACAAGCCGTTGCCATGTTGAATTTTTTTTTTTTTGAGATGGAGTCTCGTTCTATCACCCAGGCTGGAGTGGCATGATCTTGGCTCACTGCAAGCTCCGCCTCCCGGGTTCAAGCGATTCTCCTGCCTCCACATTCCAGCCTGGTGACAAATCGAGACTCCATCTCAAACAACAACAACAACAAAAAGATAGACAATAAATATTTAATATGGTCTTTTAAATGCTTCCCGTCCTCCAGCATGTTCATGTTCACAGACCTCCCTGGTGGAATGAGAGGCATTGCTTTTCAGCAGGCGTCAGGCCACTCTGACCTCTTCCTCCCCTGTGGACCAGGCCTCAGTCCCAAAGCACCTGAGACTGAAACGCCTTAGAGATCCCCATACTGACCACAGTCTCAGATGTGGATGGGGAGTCTGGGGACCTGGGAGGGGCTGCCTAGCCCAGGGTCATGGAGCTGGGAGGCAGCACAGCTTTCATTCACACAGGGGCCTTCTGTCTCTGCAGGGACTCAGACACTAGAAGAGTCATTTGCTTACCAGATTCAGCGGTGGATTCCGTGAATGACAGAGGAGTACTCTTAGTGTTTTCTAGGAAAAAAAAAAAAGGCAGAGAAGGGGTGAGCAAGAGTCATTGATTGCCCCATTAAAGTAGGATCATTTTCTTTTTCTTTTCTTTTTGAGACAGTCTCGCTGTGTCGCCCAGGCTGGAGTGCAGTGGTGCCCTCTTGTCTCACTGCACCCTCCGCCTCCCGGGTTCAAGCGATTCTCCTGCCTCAGCCTCTCGAGCAGTAGAACCATTTTCTTTGGAGGGTTGGTCCCTGACACCCCCTACTCTGTCATCCATCTAAAGACTAATGGGGGTCCTGGGGTCTCTTCCTTGGAATCTCTGGGGGGCAATTCCTTCCCTGAGATGGGAAGGTGATAAGGAGATGCTTGGTGATGTCAACAGACATTGTCTCCCATCAGGATGATAAATATCCACGTTCCCCAGCTGGGAAATCTCCCTGAGGTGAGGGGTCAGGAGGCACTTTGGAGAAATGGAAAAGGGTGAGAGGCTGAGGCAACCTCTGACCTCCATGAACTATATCTGGCCCCACCTCCCCCTGTGTTTGTTCTGACCTCTTTCTTCACACAGGAGGTGGCGGAGGGTGTGGAGCTGCCCCGTCTACCACCCTACACCCTGACAGCCTCATCATGCTTAGCTTCCTTTTTCCTGTGTTTTTTTCCTGTATTTTTCTGGGGTTTTTTTCCTGTATTTTTTCCTTCCTTTTTCCTGTATTTTTCACTGTCTCATTTTATCCAGAATACCTAATACCCCCGTGTCCCCAGCGGGACATCCCTCAGGTATGGCTCTGTGATCTAGTGGGCACCAGAGCATGCAACAGGTATGGACTCCTCACCTGTGACGCAAAGGTGCAGTGGGTCACTGGGGGCTGACCACTCATAGGGAGAGTCATTGAAAGAACCATAGCATCTATAGGTCCCGCCAGGGACTGGCGTTGCGGGGCCCACAGAAAAGTGGGCCTGGAATGCTCCACTGTGCCTCTGCCCTCCACTGAGCCACTGTCCATGAGCAACCCCGTCTCTGAACAGGTGGTACCGGTCAAATGAGATTTCAGAGCTGCAGAAGAAGGTCAACTTCTCTCCCAGCCTCATCATGGGGTCCACCTGGGTGGAGAGAGAAGGCTTTTTGTATTTTCCTAGGAGAAAAAGAGGTGGATTTTTAGAACACACTCCTGAGTGCATGAACAAAGAAATCTCTCTCCCTCTTTTTTTTTTTTTTTTCTGAGACAGAGTTTCACTCTTGTATCCCGAGCTGGAGTGCCGTGGTGTGATCTCAGCTCACTGCAACCTCAGCATCCTGGGTTCAAGTGATTCTCCTGCCTCAGCTTCCTGAGAGGCTGGGATTACAGACATGCACCACCACACCCAGCTAATTTTTGTGTTTTTAGTAGAGACAGGGTTTCACCATGTTGGTCAGGCTGGTCTCGAACTCCTGACCTTGTGATCCACCCACCTCAGCCTCCCAAAGTGCTGGGATTATAGGCGTGAGCCGCCACACCCGGCCTTGTTGTTCTTATCTTGGCAGCAGTTGCCTCTATCAATCTCATGTTCCTCTCTAGGGTCCTGAGTCAGCCTATGTCTGTGTCTTTTTACTTCGCCTGCATTTCATTGATTCTCCATTGATTCTCCACTCTCCCTATGTGTGGTCAGCCCCCAGTGACCCACTGCACCTTTGCATCACAGCTGAGGAGTCCATGCCTGCTGCATGCTCTGGTGCCCACTAGATCACAGAGCCACACCTGAGGGACGTCCCGCTGGGGACACGGGGGTATTAGGTATTCTGGATAAAATGAAACAGTGAAAAATACACACAGGGCAAAAGAAGCTGCGCATGACGAGGCTGTCAGGGTGTAGGGTGGTAGACGGGGCAGCTCCACACCCTCCGCCACCTCCTGTGTGAAGAAAGAGGTCAGAACACACCCGGGGGAGGTGAGGCCAGATGTAGTCGCTGTGACCGTGTCCCTGTGGCTTACCGCCCCTAGAAGCCATATGAGATGTAGGTTTCTCCTGGAAAATGGAAATTACTCTGTGCTTTGAGAACCTTCAGAAAACACAGTGCTGGCCTTGGGTTCCCTGACATGGGGCTATGGGGTTATGAGTCTCACTATTTTTCAATTGTGTGTTGAAAAACATAAGAATCTCGGGAGGATCAGAAGGAACCTCACAGGCTCCTGCAGAGAGGGACTGGCTATACTCCCAAGCCCAAGGAGTTAGACGTGACTACTTGTTGGGGGGGGTGGAAGTGACCCTACCTCCCTCTTTAGGCGGTAAGACATAATATTAAACCCCTTTGCTGAGCCCTTCCTCACAGTCCCTCTGTTCTTTTATTTCTCTTCCTCTACTGAGGTTTGATTAACAACCGCATTACGTGAAGCTCCCAGGGCGCCAATGGACCACGGATGGTCCAGCCACACTCACCCGTGATCACAATGTCCAGGGGGTCACTGGGAGCCGACCACTCATAGGGGGAGCGATTGAAAGAACCACAGCATCTGTAGGTTCCCGCATGGGCAGGCGTTATAGGACCCATGGAAAAGACAGCCTGGACGTAGTGGCTCCCAGCCTCCATCCCCTCGTCAAGCTGCCGAGAGTGCTGCTTGTGCTCCTCTTTGTATAAGACAAATGCATCAAAGGCCAGTGGTGAGCGACAGCGCAGGCTCACCCTGGCTCCTGTGTGCACCAGGGAGCTTGGGTGCGCCGAGATGGAGGGTTTTGTGAACAAGCCTGAGAGCAAAGACGGAGGAGTTCACATGAGTCTCCTTCCTCACCCCTCGCCTGAGACCTCAGGGTGAAGCTCTCCCCCATCACCCCCAAAGCCCATCCGCATCCTTCCTGTTGGTGTGCGTGCATGTTCTCTCTGCCTGGATCCCCACTGTCCGGCTTGAAGCCATAGGAGATGTGTGGTTCTCCTGGAAAATGGGAATTACTCTGTGCTTTGAGAACCTTCAGAAAACACAGTGCTGGACTTAGGTTTCCTGGCATGGGACTGTGAGGTTGTGAGGCTGTTATTCAATTCTGCGTATTGAAAAATACAAGAATCGGGCTGGGCGCGGTGGCTCAAGCCTGTAATCCCAGCACTTTGGGAGGCCGAGGCGGGCGGATCACGAGGTCAGGAGATCGAGACCATCCTGGCTAACATGGTGAAACCCCATCTCTACTAAAAAAAAAAAAAAAAATACAAAAAACTAGCCGGGCGAGGTGGCGGGCGCCTGTAGTCCCAGCTACTCCGGAGGCTGAGGCAGGAGAATGGCGTGAACCCGGGAGGCGGAGCTTGCAGTGAGCTGAGATCTCCCTACTGCACTCCAGCCCGGGCGACAGAGGGAGACTCCATCTCAAAAAAAAAAAAAAAAAGAAAAGAAAAGAAAAATACAAGAATCTCTGGAGGCTCAGAAGAATCCTCACAGGCTCACACTGAAGGAAACAACTGGTTTTGCCCCAAAATCCAAGAGGTTATACGTGACTACTTATTGGGGAGGGTGGAAGTGACTCCTTTTCCCTATTTGGGCAGAAGGACGCGGTAAACTCCTTTGCTGGGCAGCCCTTCACAGTTCCAGTCTCCATTCAGATCATCCAGGAGCCTGGATCTCCCTGCCTCACCCCGACCTGCTTTCCCCGCCTTCTTGGTGGAAATACCCAATCTCTTCTCTGTTCCTTCTGAGCTCCTTGAATGTGAGACCGCCAAATTAAAATACACGCATTGTCAATGTTGTAAAGTGGTTATACAGTAAAACCGAAATGTTTGTTCTGTTATTTTCAAAGTTGCAAATTAATGACTTGCAAATGGAGAACTATGTTCAAGTTCTTCAATTTTTCTCCCATGCTTCAAGAAGTTAACAACAACAAAAGCTGATTTTGCATTATTAACACAGAACCGACCATGCCAATACTAATTCTTGATGTCTTCTCTGAAATCCTTCCTTGACTCATGGTTCGAGATACAGATCTCTATCTTTCTCTTCTGGAAAACTCTACTCTGTCTCTCTTTTTGTGTATATTTACATACATATGCAAAATCTGAGTAACTCCACACCCTCCCTTCCCTGCTTTGCAGGATGAGCAGGGGCGACTCTACAGGATGAGTCTCTAACTCCCCGTGAGACACTCTGCACATCCATGAGAGAGAAGGGATGAGTGTCAGGAGACTGGGAAGGAGGACGAGAGGAATGGGTGCATTTCCCAATCCATGTCCCACTGAGTCACTGGACTCATCTCACAAGGGAAGTGTCACTTCCCCAAGGCTCTGGCTCCTTCAAGACAGGGTAATGACTTCCTTGAGGGAAACACTGGTTCTGGGGTCAGGCAACATGGCTCCTCCCTGGACCCACCCTGCTGGAGTTGATACCAGCATCCTGTGTCTGCCACTCCCCAGGCAGATTCTCCCGCTGCTCGGCCTCGATTTCCTCCCTCCTCCTCCTCCACCTGGGTACCTGATTCCTCACAGGAAATGCCCTCTCTTTAAATTCTCAGCACGGCTCCTGTGTCCACAGTTACTGCATGACTAGCAATCCCACAATGACTCTCTGGCTTCACTGGGTGTGGACTCTGGGAAGGGCCATCTGGACACCAGGTGGACGTGGGGTGGGCTGGACTTCTCCTACCTGTGACGATGATGTTTAGGGATTTGCTCCCAGCTGACAGCTTTGAGGTGTGCTTGTAAATTCCAGCACACCTGTAGGTCCCTGCATGTCCTGGGGTCACAGGGTTGATGGTGACGTGGTTGGAAAGGCCAGTGTACAACTCACGGATTCGGTTCCCGGTTGTTTGGAATATTGTGAACATGACACACTGAAGACGGGAATGACAGGAGAGAGTCACATGTCCTCCTAGGGGAACCAGAGGGCTCGGCCAGGCTGACAGGGAGAGTTCGTCCTGAGCACCTGGAAGAGAAGGAGGCACAACCTAGAGAGGGAAATGTGGAGCCCGCTCTCTCCCACTGTCCCTGCGGGCTTTTCCTTCTTCACATTGTTCTGGTTTGCCGCGTAACACGGGGTCCCCTGATGCCCTGGGATACCTGGTAGTGAGCCAGGGACACAGCCCATCCGGAGTGGACATGGAAGATCTCCCCAGAACAGCATTTTACTGAGCCTGATGATACAATATTGAGCCAAGTTGCTCCTAGTTCTTGTCTACAACAAGAAATCTATACATGGAGGAGAAGGAGGAAATCTACCAGATTCAAACAATACAGAAAATATATCGATTCATTTAACAATTCCCAACACAAGTGCCTGGCATGGGTCCCCCGCCTCCCGGCAGAGAGTGCTCCTACCCACCCCTAGACACGGCGGATTTTGAGCATCGCAGGCTCCTTCAGAAGATTGGATGAGCCTGAGGGGCTGCCTATGGAGGGTTTCTAGAACAAAATGGAAATTGGGGTCTCCAGAGGACCCCCTCCCTGTGATCCCAGTGCTCAATGCAAAGCCTTCCCCACGTCATCTGCATCAGCCTGACTTCGTGTCTTCCCTCCCTGCCTGGAGAATCATTTCTGTTTGGCCAACACAGCATCCCAGGACTGAAATAGGACTCACCCACATGTGTGCAGATCTTCTGGTTCAGACAGAATCCTGGGCAAAAAAAAAAGAGAGAGAGAGAGAGAGACAGCTTGTCTTCATGTGAATCCTGCCCTCCTTGTAACTGGGTTTGTCAGCTCAGCCTGGATTCAGAGGGTGGATGAACCTGCTTTCCACTCACAGCCCCAGGTTGTGGAGAGGCCAGGTCTTCAAGAGAGCATTTTCCATCCCAACCCTGTCCGCCTTTCCCTTCCAGGACTTACCCAGACCCAGGAGGGTGATGAGTTTGGGAGCCATGGTGCCACTTCTATTGGGCAGGACACAGGGGTTGAGCTAAACTGGAAAATGAACAGGATGTGGTAACCATGGTTCCAGTTTCAGTTTGCAGAGTTTAGAGGGTGACCACCGCACAGGAAGATGACCAGCTCTCGCCGTAAACATAGCGGGTGACACAGGAAACTTGCAGATGGTATTTTTGGTTCAAGAGCCCCTAACAAAGGCCTGCCTTGAACCTCAACACCGACCAATCGATAACGTCTAAATTTCAAGTTTAATTTTTCTATGTGCAAAATTGTAGAATGATATCTTAATATCTTATTGCCTTTTTTGAGAACTATACATGATTCGGTTTCTGTAATGCAACGTGCTCCTGCCAAATTAAAACAGACGCATTGTCAATGTTGTAAAACGGTTGTACAGTAAAACTGAAATGTTTATCCTGTTGTTTTCAAAGTTGCAAATTAATTACTTGCAAATTGAGAACAATTTTCAAGTTCTTCAATTTTTCTCCTATGCTTCAAGAAGTTAACAAGAAAAATTGATTTTGCATTATTAACACAGAAGCGAGCGTGAAAATCCTCGTTCTTGATGTTTTCTCTGAAATCCTTCCTTGACGCACAGTTCAAGACACAGATCTCTATCTTTCTCTTCCAGAAAACTCTACTCTCTCGCTATGTGTGTGTATTTACATACATATATAAACTGTGAATAACACAAACATATGTGCATATAATGCTGAAGGTTCTCCCCAAAAACCAATTCATATTATTAAAAAATTAGTAAGATTAGCAAGAAAAAAAGCCCTGTGAAATCCACACTGAAAAAAAACAGCATATTCACAAAAATAGTATCAACTCATGCTTTGTTTCTCATCTGGCCCAGAACTTCCTAACGTATGAAAACAACACACACAGAATTTTGGATCTTTTCTGTGTCATTTTTGTAAATACGTGTCTTCCATATCATAGCTCTCATCTGGTAATATTTGTGTGTGTATGTATGTACATTTTTACATTTTAAATATAGCACAAAAGGATAGTTTGTTTCATGTTTTTGATTGTAAAATGATACCACTATGCTCCTAATGCTCTGCATAACTCTTGTTTATTCATCAACAGACAGACTGCAGTAAATCACTTGCATATTCCTCAATGTATTTGTCCTTTTGGGCTAATATGATGTATGTTTTCACCAGGCATTTTGTTTTTTGGAGCATTATTGGCTGGAGCATTCTTTCCTGTGTGTCCTGGGTTTTACGGGTGAGTTTCTCTGAGTACACACCCCAGGGTGGGACTACACACATGGGGACTGTCAAGATAAAAATAAACTGACAAGAACACATTTTTTCCAGAGCGATGACCTCAAAACTGCCAGCAACAGTTGTCAGATTCTGGTGTTTTTTCCACTTCTCAGAAAATACCTGATTACAGATGACAGAGGATGAACTTGATGTTAACATTTACTTAAGTATATTCTACGATAGAAAAATATGTTGAATAAATGCGTGATACAAATATCTGTACCTGAAAGCAAATGTATCACCTATGAGAAATAATTTTTACAAATTAGTGATGCCATTTATTAAACATTGTGCTATGTTTCATAAAATGTGTTATAATTGATTGACTTGGAAGTGAGATTTGCAAAGTTCAAGACCTCAGTAGCAGACAGTTTCCTTCCGCGCCAACACATGGGACAAATAGCCACTTGAAAATACGAAGCATGCATTGGTTAAAAATGAGGAGAACTTGTTAATTTGACGTTGCTAAATGTGCTTCACGGTGTTTATGAGTTTCTTGCCAGGAAGACAGCTCAGCAGTGTTTACACACTGGAATGAGGACAACGACTTTGTGAATTAAACTATTTTAATCCAGTGCAATTTTTACACAGTACAAATTAAAGTTCTAAGAAGTAAGCGTACACTGGACTGTGAGAACAAGACACAGCACAATTAACAGCAGAGGGGCCACGGCCTCTGAAGAGGGAAAATTTGAACACTGATAACTTTAAAAGTTTGGCTCTTGAAGGTCAGGATTAAATGTACATACATTTCCAAACGTTCCGTGAAATTGGAAATTTTAAATTTTATGTTAAAGAATGTGATTCTGTGCTTTTTAAAGCAGTGTTGAGAACTATAAATAATTACAGCAGTTAATTTGGGATTTTGACGTGGGGCATATTTTGATTACTGGATTCAATGCCTAAATTCACAACTCTTCACTAAAACAAACTCAACTAAATATTGAATGCATGTGATACATTACATGTTAATTCGTGTGTCTTTAAACAATTTCCCTTCATGAATTATTTCCAGAAGGACCCACTTCATCTGTAGATCTTAGGTATATCAAGCAAATTTTTCAGACATGTTACCCAAACAATAAATAAAAATAGTTGATTAATTAGATAAAGAAACAAGGCTCTTGCAGGGAAGAGCCAGTGGTGTGTTTTATGTCCCATTCATTATGATTTAGAAGATTCTATTCACTTGAAGTATATTTAAAGAGATTTTGTAGCCTAATCTGCTGACAGGCTTATGGATTCCTCTGGAGAAACGCATTAAAGAGTAAATTCAGAAGGTCAGAAATAAGCCACACCTAAATTTTTCAAATATGGATCCTGGACAAACAAACTAGACCCTATCTACTCCTTTGCATTCTCTTTTTCAAAAATTCCAATTTTAAAAATATTGGATGTTCTTGATCTGTCTTCATATGACTGTACCCTGGCTGATTATTTTTTAAATATGTATATATTTCCATCCTTTTTTTATAATTTCTGCAAGCATGCCTCTCTCTGCTTCCAGCCACAGTTACTTTATCTTTTCTATATTTTAATGTGCTTCTACTTACTTAATACCTTTCTTGTAAATTCACGAATTTCTTTTCACTTTTACCTACTTTTAACATCATTGAAATGAGGGAAATAACTCTTCTAACCTATATAACATTTTTAAGTTTTTGGTGTTTTAATGCATTTTATTTTATTTTATTTTATTTTGTTTTATTTTATTTTTAAGATGAAGTTTCACTCTCATTGCCCAGGCTGGAGTGCAGTGGCATGATCTCAGCTCACTGCAACCTCTGCCTCCCAGGTTCAAGCGATTCTCCTGCCTCAGCCTCCCTAATAGCTGGGATTACAGATGCCCACCACCACACCTGCCGTTTTTTTGTATTTTTAGTAGAGATGGGGTTTCGCCATGCTGGGCAGGCTGGTCTCGAACTCCTGACCCCACGTGATCCACTCCCCTTGGCCTCTCAATTGCATTTTATTTTTAAAATAAACTCAAGGCGCCTCAAATTTCTCTTTGACTATCTCATATTTGTATCACTTTCACTTTCTGAATAATTCCCCCTTCTTATACACAAAAATTTTATTAGGGTATACTTATGCTTTACTTTTTCTTTACGTAGCCATGACAGTTTAAATTCTGATTAATCCTCATTGTTAAGAGGAATGAGCTCCTTCCTCAATACTAACATGAATTAGGCAGCACCTTGAATTCTGGTCATCTCTTATCTTCAGTTGGTAGAGGGAAGTCAACACATCCCAATAAACCTCCAGTTTCTTCTGCCCACTGGACAATTTCTTCTGCAGTTTTGCCATCTTGGAGGAAGGCAAAATCTGCACACAAAATAGCCTCTTCCGTCGGAAGCTCTGTGAGCTATCATCACCATGCTGTATATTAGATTTCTAGAATATTTTCACCCTCCATAACCAAACTTTGTAGCCTTTGGCCAAAGTGTCCTCATTTCCCACGCTTAAAACCCGCCTGACTAGGGTGTAAAAAGACTGTATTGCATTCATGATATTTGCTAAGAGGGTATGTCTTACGTGTTGTCACCACATTAAAAAAAAAAAAAAATGAAGACAAAAATGATAACCCTGTAAGGGGAGAGATGCTTTTTTGTTAGTTCGATTGTGGTAATTATTTCACATACATCAAAACGTCATATTCCAACCACCAAATATGTACAATTTGTGTATGTCAATAAAGCTTGAAACTATTTGTTACAATCACTGTCATTCTCCCCTTTTCTTAAAATAATAAAGACATTTAATGTCTCATTTCACAAAAAGTTTTGAGGCAGGCAGTGCCAGTGCTGTCCCAGCAACCCAGTGACACTGGGGTTCTGGGTTGTGGGGTTTGGGGATGGTATCCCTGGGATTTCCTAGGCCATCATCATATCTTTTTATAATCAATGATATTTTGTTTTATTTTAAGTTCCAGGGTACATGGCCAGGACATGCAGGTTTGTGACACAGCTAAACATATGCCATGGTGGTTTGCTGCACCTACAAACCCATCGCCACGTGGCCTGCGGCCCCTTTGCCTTGGACAATTTCTCCCGTTTGGAATGGGAACATTTGCCCAGTGTCTGTACTTCTATTGTATCTTGGAAGTAGCTAACATGTTTATAATTTTACAGGCTCATACGGGGAAGAGACTTGCTGTGTCTCAGAGGAGACTTTGGACTTGGAGTTGTGAGTTCATGCCGAAATGACCTAAGACTTTGGGGAACTGCTGGGAAGGCATGATTGGTTTTGAAATGTGAGAAGGATATGAGATTTGGGAGGGGCAAGGGGCCAAACGATATGATTTGGCTATGTCCCCTCCCAAATCGCATCTCAAATTTTTCCCATGTATTTGAGGAGGGCCCGATGAGAGATGATTAGATCAAGGGGGCAGATTTCTCCCTTGCTATTCTCATGATCGTGAGTTCTCACACGAGCTGGTAGTTTGAAAGTGTGACTTGTCTCCCCTGGTTCTCTCTTTGTCTTGCAACAGTGAAAAGAAGGTCCCCGCTTCCCCTTCAACTTCTGCCATGACAGTAAATTTCCTGAGGCCTCCCAGGCATCCTTCCTGTTAAGTCTGTGGAACTGTGAGTCAATTAAACCTCTCTTCTTCATAAATTACCCAGTCTCAGTCTCAGGTAGTTCTTTATGGCAGTGTAAAAATGAACTAATACACCATGTTTTTTGTTTTGTTTTGTTTTTGTTTTTGTTTTTTGTTTGTTTATTTTCTTTTTTTGAGACGGAGTCTCCTGGCTGGAGTGGCATGGCACGATCTCAGCTCACCGCAACCTCTGCCTCCCAGGTTCAAGCAATTCTCCTGCCTCAGCCTCCCGAGTGTCTGCTATCACAGGCTCGCGCCACTACACCCAGCTAATTTTTTGTATCTTTAGTAGAGACGGGGTTCTGCCATGTTGTGCAGGCTGGTCTCAAACTCCTGACCTCAGGTGATCACCTGCCTCTTCCTCCCAAAGTGCTGCATTTACAGGTCCACGTTGTACCACCTAGATAAAAGTATCACACGTCTTTGTCTCTGGTTTTCACTGTTAATCTGTGTCTTTGAAGGTGATCACACATATCCACTCTATTTTCTATTGTTTTGTCCATTTCAATCACTGTCAAAAGGATGAACTGGAGTTTAAAAATATATCATTAGTCAGGACACAGCTGAGAGGTCAGGAGGAGGCATTGAGGACACAGGTGAGAGGTCAGGAGGAGGCATTGAGGACACATTCATCTGTAGGAGTTCTAACATACTTAAAATTTCTTCCACGGTGGATAATCGCCATTGTTTTCTTTTTGCCTCTAGGGAAAGTGAATTAGAATTTGTTACAAAATTTTATTGAAATGGTAGCACCACACTGAAGTGTAAATGATCTTACTGTGTAAGTGTAAATGATTCTATTCTATTAAATAGAAGAAACATGATATCGGTGAGGTACACCGTGAAGGGGTGGCCTGCCCCTCCACACCTGTGGGTATGTCTCGTCAGGTGGGACGAGAGACTGAGAAAAGAAATAAGACACAGAGACAAAGTGTAGAGAAATAACAGTGGGCCCAGGAGACCGGCACTCAGCATACCAAGGACCTGCACTGGCACCGGTCTCTGAGTTCCCTCAGTTTTTATTGATTATTATTTTCACTATCTCAGCAAGAGGAATGCGGCAGAAAAGCAGGGTGATAATAGGATAAAGGTCAGCAAGAAAACATGTGAGCAAAAGAATCTGTGTCATAATTAAGTTCAAGGGGAGGTACTATGTCTGGATGTGCACGTCGGCCAGATTTATGTTTCTCTCCGCCCAAACATCTCAGTGGAGTAAAGAATAACAAAGCAGCATTGCTGCCAACATGTCTCACCTCCCGCCACAGGGCGATTTTTCTCCTGTCTCAGAATTGAATAAATGTACAATCGGGTTTTCTACCGAGACATTCAGTTCCCAGGGCCAGGCAGAAGACAGTGGCCTTCCTCTATCTCAACTGCAAGAGGCCTTCCTCTTTTACTAATCCTTCTCAGCACAGACCATTTACGGGTGTCGGGCTGGAGAATGGTCAGGTCTTTCTCATCCCACGAGGTCATACTTCTGACTATCACATGGGGAGAAACCTTGGACAATACCGGGCTTTCCAAGGCACAGGTCCCTGCAGCTTTCTGCAGTGCATTGCGTCCCTGGTTTACTAAGACTAGAGAATGGCGATGACTTTTACCGAGCATACTGCTTGTAGACATTTTATTAACAAGGCACATCCTGCACAGCCCTAAATCCCTTAAACCTTGATTCCATACAACACACGTTTTTGTGAGCTCAAAGCTGGGTCAAAGTGGCTGGGGCAAAGTTACAGATTAACAGCATCTCAGGGCAAAGCAATTGTTCAAGGTACAGGTCAGAATGAAATTTCTTACGTCTTCCCTTTCTACATAGACACAGGAACAGTCTGATCTCTCTTTCTTCTCCCTTCAGCACCACAGCTGGCTTATATTCACTTGCAAAAGACAATTCCATTCTCCACTTCGCAAATCAGCATTAGGGTCATTTACACGGCCACTTTGGAGTTGGCCATGAATACAGTATTGACACCAAATAAAGAGGCAAATGCCACGAGTCAGAGTTTTTTAACAGTATTTTTTTTTTTTCACAGAATTGGTTCACTAGCACACCTCTGGATACCCCCAAGTAGAAGTTGACATTAAAATTTATGGTATTTCTGAAGAAACTCTGCCAAGTGTCAGCTGATGGAGAGAGAAGAGTTGGAGGATTCCCAAGAGGGTTTTAGCAAATTATTGTGGACTACTTAGTTCCCAACTTATTTTCACTCACTTACTCCATCATGTGAACCATATTCTGCATCTTGAGCTGACGAGACAGAGCTCAGTAGCACCGATGAGGGAATATCTTAACGAAAAGTTAGTAAAAATGAGGCCCAGTGCGGTGGCTCATGCCTGGAATCCCAGCACTTTGGGAGGCCAGCAGATCACGAGATCAGGAGATTGAGACCATCCTGGCTAACAGGGTGAAACCCCATCTCTACTAAAAATACAAAAAAATTAGCCAGGCATGGTGACACAAGCCTGTAATCCTAGCTACTTCGGAGGCTGAGGCAGGAGAATCGCTTGAACTCGGGAGGTGGAGGTTGCAGTGAGCCGAGATCACGTCACTGCAGTCCTGCCTGGGGGACAGAGCGAGACTCTATCTAAATAATAATAATATAAAAGTGCATTACAAGAAGACCAGGGCATGGAGTTTATATCTGTGTGGGTCCACACCTGCCGCGAGTGACGTACCTTCATTTTATAAGGTAAGCAAATCAGGGAGGGAAGTCAAGGAAAGTCAGTGACAGTGGGAAGGGAAGACATCAGAATTGAATTGAGGAAGAGTTTCAAACTAGAGATCTCAGACCTGAGGCCATTTCTTTCATTCCATATTCTCAGCAGACAGTTCACCCAGCATACGATGACAATTCCTGACAATTTCCTTCCAAAGCCTCTGGGGTTAGGAGATTGGATTCCAAGCCTCTACTGTTCTCAATGGTGAACGGTTTTTTCTTGTGTTCCTCTTCTTCTTGCCTTTGGGTTTTTTTTTTTCTGACTGTGCAAGACTCCAGTAGCAGGACTCCAATGACCACCAGGACCAAGATGGCCACGCCCATCCTGATAAGATTCCCTGCTGTGTAATCCTGGGGGTGTAAGCCTAGGAATAGTGGACAAAGATGTCACCAAAGGTGTGAAGGTCAAACTCATCCTAAAGTCCCTGGATGTCCGCTCCGGTCACCCACGTCCCCCTGAGTGGTCATAGCCCCGCAGCCTCATCCATAGCTGAGAACATCTCTGCATTGAGCAGCCTTGCATTCTGACGGGTTCTGTAATGATCTCAGGATATGAGCTGCCCCTGAGAACCACAGAAAGAGGGGGAATGTGAGGAAACATAGGGGTGATCATGCTATTCTCTGATACTCAATGTGTCTCTAAAATCAGCTAATTACTTGAGAGAAGCATGCCCAATATCACACCATTCGTAACATTTAGACGCAGAGAAGAGAATTTGGAGCTACAGGTTTTCTGAATAGCAGGAAAATACAAGAGAACAGACTGGAGTTGCCAGTTACCCTTCCTTTGCTTCGCCCCAGACATTACTTTCTCATCTCTGGCTCATAATTACGTATTTCCATCCCATTTTGTTGATCTATTAACCTGATCGACCTGTTTTAATCAAATAAATGGAATAGTATCTGCAACACATTAAGCATTTTTGTCTCTAGGATCCAAGAATACTACAATTAGTATAAGCAATTAGTTTGCATTCAAGATAGGGAGGCTGACAAGAAGCAACTGAAAAGGATAAATGATAAAAGCAAATACTTAGATGGATACATGGAGAAAATGCAAATATATATATTATGTAATATATATACATATATATGTAATATATACACACACACATATATATATTACACTCTATCAATTTTACAAAAGTCATACCAGAACACCAGCTCTTTGGGGAAGAAAATAGAGAATATTGTAAACGAGTTCATTTAAAAGATGTTTTGGAAAATGACAGGACCAGGCTCAGAACGTGGTGTTCCTGAAAATTGGGACAAAACTTTCTCTTTCTTGGTCTCCTCCACACAATGGCCACCGTTACTTGCAGAGACTGGGTATATCCCTAGTGGACTGACGTTCCCAGGCGGGTGCATTTCTGCACCTCCTTTCCCAGAGAGACACTGGCACGGAAGTTCAGCACTGATGGATCCCTTTGGTTTTCTGGATACAAGGCTGCCTTGGATATGTAAGAGAACGAATTCCCAAATGTGGATAGAATTGTGTCCATGTGCTCAAGCTAAAGAGTGTCTGGATCAGCTCAACTAAAGCTCTTGATTCTCAGGGAATGCCTCAACCATCCTGAGCCCCAAACGCTCTCTCCTCCCATAGTGGGGTTGACTCCATTCATTCCTCCGTTGCCTCTTTGCAAGCCTGTAGGATCAGCACCCTGGACAGGGGCGAGAGGTGGACTTGACTCTTCTCTCCTTCCTCAGCTCCGCCAGCTCCCTTCAAGAATTTCCCTTCTCACCGACCACCCAACCAGCACCAATGACCGCAGTGCTGGGGACTTGAACCCCCCTCCCTTCATTCCAAGTTCCTCTCCAGCTGCTCAGGAAACGGCCACTTCCATAAAGATTTCAGGTGGAGGCTGGGCGCGGTGGCTCACGCCTGTAATCCCAGCACTTTGGGAGGCCAAGGCGGGCAGATCACGAGGCCAGGAGATCGAGACCATCCTGGCTAACATGGTGAAACCCCGTCTCTACTAAAAATACAAAAAACTAGCTGGGCGAGGTGGCAGGCACCTGTAGTCCCAGCTACTCGGGAGGCTGAGGCAGGAGAATAGCGTGAACCCGGGAGGCAGAGCTTGCAGTGAGCCGAGATGGCGTCACTGCAGTCCAGCCTGGGTGACAGAGTGAGACTCTGTCTCAAAAAAAAAAAAAAAAAAAAGGATTTCAGGTGGAGAAGGAGACTTCTGTCTCCCCAGGAATTCACAAACTGGGTGAAGAATTCTCTGCTCACCAGTTTCAGGGCTTGATTCCATGGGTGTCGGGCAAGTACTCTCAGAGATTCCTAGGAAAAAAGACAGAGAATGGGTGTACAAGGGTCATTCCTCGCCACACTGAAGCAGAACCATTCTATGTGGTGTGTCTGTCTCTTGCCCACAGCCTACTCTGTCATTCACCTAATGACTAATGTGGGTCCTGAGGTCTCTTGTCAGAATCCTTTGAGAACAGACTTTCTCCCCTAGACGTGAAAGGGGACAGAGGGTTCAGAGATGCCCGTTGATGTCAAGAGACCTTATCTACAACGGGGTCATAAATATCTACATTCACCAAAGGGGAAATACTCTCTGGGGCTGACAGGTCAGGAGGAGCTCCTGGAAAATGAATAAGGGCAAAGGGCTGGTGCAACCTCTGATGTCCCCAAACCTTATCTGGCCTCACCTCCTCCTGTGTTTATCCTGATGCAATTCTTCATTCACCTGAACACATAGGACCCCAAAGTGAGCCTCTACATAGGAGGTGGAGAAGAGGGTGGAGGTGCCCTGTCTCCAATCCTGTACCCTGATTGCACTGGTCATTCTCAGCCTCTGTTTTTCTCATTGTATTTCTCACTGCTTCATTTTGTCCAGAACCCCTCAAATCTCCTGATCTCCAGCAGGACGCCCCTCAGATAGAGCTCCAGGGTGTAGCTGGCACCAGAACATGCAGCAGGCCTGGGCTCCTCACCTGTGACAGGAACGTGTACTGGGTCACTGGGGGCTGACCACTCATAGGGAGACTCATTGAAAGCACCGTAGCATCTGTAGCTCCCAACAGAGGTTGGGGACACAAAGCACAGAGGAAGGTCAACCTGGAATATTCCACTGTGGCTCTGCCCTCCACTGAGCCAGTGACCATGGGTTTCCTGCTTCCTGGATAGATGATACTTGTCAAATGGGATCTTTGAGCTGCAGAACAAGGTCACTGTATCTCCCAGACCCACCATGGCATTCTCTCGGGTGATGAGAGAGGGCTTTTTGTATTTTCCTGTAAGAAAAAGAGACTTTGGTTACTTATTTTGCACCATATTCTCAGTAGACAGTTCACCCCATATACAATGGCAATTTCCTTCCAAAGCCTTCTGGGATCAGCAGATTTGATGCCAAACCTCTGTTGTTCTAAATGGTGCATGGTTTTCTCTCATGTTCCTCTTCCTCCTACATTTTGGGTTTTTTTTTTTTTTTTTTTTTTTTTTCTGACCGTGCCAGACTCCAGTAGCAGGAATCCAAGGGCCACCAGGACCAAGATGGCCATGCCCATCCTGATGAGATTCCCTGCTGTGTAATCCTGGGGGTGTGAGCCTAGGAATAGTGGACAAAGATGTCACCAAAGCAGTGAAGGTCAAACTCATCCTAAAGTCCCTGGATGTCCACTTGGGCCACCCACATCCCCCTGAGTCGTCATAAGGCATTTACAACAAAAGCCTTCTCCACACTACTCTTAGTGTTGGAAAAAAAACTATTTTCTTATGTTAGGAGCAAACTCCATACGTCCGCTAGTGCTGTCTCAATCCGTATTCTCTCTATGATCCTGATTCGATGAGTGTGCGTGCCTTTTTAAAGCCTCCTCTTTCCATTGCTTCTCCCTTGCTTTTGACTCTATCTTTAAGGCTTACCGTGCCTAGACAGCATATGAGATGTGGGGTCCTCCTGGGACATGAAAATAACTCTGCTTGGAAACCCTCAGAAAACATGGTGCTGACTTAGATTCCCCGACCTGGAGCTGTGAGGTTAGAGTCCCAACGCTGTGTGTTGAAAAGTGAAAGAATCTCCATAGAATCTGAAATACCCTCATAGACGAACACTGCAGAACCAGTAGCTGTGGTCCCACACCCTGAGGTGCTAGACATGACTACTTTTAGGAGAGGTTGGAAGTGGCCTCTGCTTCCTCTTTGGGCAGAAGGACATATTAAACCCCTTTGTGGAGAAACACCTCAAAGTCCCGATCTCCACTCAGATCCTCCAGGAGCTTCGCTGGTGGGCGGTGAAGGTGGGAGTTTGTGGTGTGTCCCTGCGTCTCATGGCAGAGGAATGGGGCTGCAGGTCCCACGTGGGGAACCAACTCCAAAAGGCAACTCAGTGCCTGAGCTGAGGGAAAGCAGCCCCTTGTCGAGGTTTGCGAATCTCTCTCAGTATCTGTTTCACATTCTCTGTCACTGTCTCTGCCAGTGGCAAAGTGTCTCTGCCACATTGAGGTGTGGTTGTAACTTGTTTTCTTTTTAACTATCACAAGTTCTCTGTTTCTCCCTCTTTCCTTCATCCCCTCCCCTGACCCTCTAATAAGTTACTTGGTGTTTCTGTGTTCCGGCATTTTTCTTCCTTTACTGGCGGTTTGATCAACAACCACATCACCCCGGGGCATTTCCAGGGCACCAAAAGACCACGGACGGTCCAGCCACACTCACCCGTGATCACAATGTCCAGGGGGTCACTGGGAGCCGACTACATGTAGCGGGAGTGATTGAAAGAACCACAGCATCTGTAGGCTCCTGCATGGGCAGGCGTTATAGGACCCATGGAAAAGACAGCCTTGGAGAAGTGGTGCCCAGCCTGGATCATCTTACCATACTGCTGAGAATGCTGTGTGTTCCCCTCTTTGTATAAGATAAATTCATCAAATGCCAGTTCTGAGTGACAGCACAGTCTCACCCTGGCTCCTGCGTGCACCAGGGAGCTTGGGTACGCTGAGATGGAGGGTTTTGTGAACAAGCCTGGGAGCAGAGACGGAGGAGTTCACATGAGTCTCCTTCCTCACCCCTCACCTGAGACCTCAGGGTGAAGCTCTCCCCCATCACCCCCAAAGCCCGTCCGCATCCTTCCTGTTGGTGTGCGTGCATGTTCTCTCTGCGTGGATCCCCTTTGTCTGACTTGAAGCCATAGGAGATGCGTGGTTCTCCCGGAAAATGGGAATTACTCTGTGTTTTGAGAACCTTCAGAAAACACGGTGCTGGACTTAGGTTCCCTGGCATGAGACTGTGAGGTTATGAGCCTCACTATTTTTCAATTCTGTGTGTTGAAAAATACCAAGAATCTCTGGAGGATCAGAAGAAACCTCACAGGCTCACACTGAAGGAAACAACTGGTTTTTGCCCCAGAACCCAAAAGGTTAGACGTGACTACTTGTTGGGGAGGGTGGAAGTAACTCCTTTTCCCTATTTAGGCAGAAGAACATGGTAAACTCCTTTGCTAAGCAGCTCCTCACAGTCCCAGTCTCCACTCAGATCCTCCAGGAGCTTTCGTAGCCTGGATCTCCCTACCTCACACCGACCTGCTTCCCCCCTCTCTTGGTGGAAAGACTCAACCTCTTCTCTGTTCCTTCTGAGCTCCGAGCTCCTTGAATGTGAGACTCACTCCACACTTTCCCTTCCTGACTGTACAGGATGAGTCTCTAACTCCCCATGAGATACTCTGCACATCCATGAGAGAGAAAGGATGAGTGTCAGGAGACCAGGAAGGAGGACGAGAGGAATGGGTGCATTTCCCAATCCATGTCCCACTGAGTCACTAGACTCATCTCACAAGGGAAGTGTCACTTCCCCAAGGCTCTGGCTCCTTCAAGGCAGGGTAATGACTTCCTTGAGGTAAACACTGGTTCTGGGGTCAGGCAACATGGCTCCTCCCTGGACCCACCCTGCTGGAGTTGATACCAGCATCCTGTGTCTGCTACTCCCCAGGCAGATTGTCCCACTGCTCGGCCTCGGTTTCCTCCCTCCTCCTCCTCCACCTGGGTACCTGATTCCTCACAGGAAATGCCCTCTCTTTAAATTCTCAGCACGGCTTCTGTGTCCAAAGTTAGTGCATGACTAGCAATCCTACAATGACTCTGGCTTCACTGGGTGTGGACTCTGGGAAGGGCCATCTGGTGGACATGGGGCGGGCTGGACTTCTCCTACCTGTGACCACAATCTTCAGGGATTTGCTGTGAGCTGACCGTATTGTGGTGTGGTTGTAAGATCCAGAACATCTGTAGGTCCCTGCATGTCCTGGGGTCACAGGGCCAATGGTGACGTTGTTGGAAAGGCCGGTGTGCAGCTCATGGTCCCGGGTCCCAGATCTTTTGAATATTGTGAATATGACAAACTGAAGATGGGAATGACAGGACAGAGTCACACGTCCTCCTAGGGGAACCACGGGGCTCGGCCAGGCTGACAGGGAGAACTTGTCGTAACCACCTGGAAGAAAAGGAGGCACAGCCTAGGGGGAAATGTGGAGCCCCCCGTCTCCCACTGTCCTTGGGGGCGTTGCTTTCTTCACATTGTTCTGGTTTGCCCTGTAATGGGTGGGGTCGCCTGATGCCCTGGGATACCTGGTAGTGAGCCAGGGACACAGTCCACCCCAGCGTGGACATGGAAGGTCTCCCCAGAACAGCAATTCTAGTTGGCATGATGATACAATACTGAGCCAAGGTATTCCTAATTTTTTTCTACAACAACAGCAATCTACGCAATAGGAGAGAAGGAGGAAATCTACCAGATTCTGGCAATACAAAAAAAAAAACCACACATGAACTCATTTAAACAATTCACTACACAGGTACCTGCCACTGCACCCATGAGTGCTCTTGCCTGCTGACCAGTTTCTTCTCAGGCTCCAGCAGCAGGAGAGCCTTTTAGCTCATGGGTGGATGGAGAATCTGAGTTCCTTCCTATGCTCAGACAGTTCCGTGGAGCCCAGCACTGGGTCCTCACCTCCCGACAGACGATGCTCTAACCCATCCCCTGGCACCCCAGATTTTGAACATCGCAGGCTCCTTCGGGAGACTGGCTGAGCCCAAGGGGGTGTCTACAAAGGGTCTCTAGAACAAAATGGAGCCTGGGGTTTCCAGAGTCCCCCCTTCCTGTGTTCCCAGGGCTCTCTGCAAAGCCCTCCCCACATCATCTGCCTCTGCCCGATTCCATGTTCGCCCTCCCTGCCTGGGAGAACCCTTCGTGTTTGGGCAACACGGTATCCTCGGACTGGGGTAGGACTCACCTGCGTGTGTGCAGATCCTGGTAGGCAGGCAGATTCCTGGAAGGAAAACCACATCAGAGATGACCTGTCCCCCTGTGAATTCTGCCCTCACTGTAACCAGGCCTCGTGTTGGACATTGGCCATGTCAGCTCAACCTGGACTCAGTGGATGAACCTGACTCCCCACAGGCTCTCACCCACAGCCTGGGTAGTGGAGAGGAGAGGTCTTCCAGAAAGCATGATTTCTTCCTAACTCTGCCCTGCTTTCTCTTCCAGGACTTACCCAGACACAGGAGGATGATGAGTTTGGGGGCCATGGCGCCACGTCTGTGGGGCAGGACACGGGGGTCGAGCTACATTGGAAAACAAACAGGATATGGTTACCATGGCCCCAGTTTCATGGTTTGCAGAGTTTGAAGCTTTTCCACCACACAGGAAGATGACCCGCTCTTGCCCTAAATAGAGTGGGTGCTGTGAAAAACGTTCAAACAATACTTTTTGTTCAACACAGCCCCCAGCAAAGGCCAGACCTGAACCCCATCATTGACCAGTCCTGAATACCCAAATGTCTATGTTCCTACCTATTCTAATATCTTACTGCCTTTTTTTGAGAACTATGTGTGCTTCCATTTATATTATGCAATATTCCCGTCAAATTAACAAGCATGCATGGATAATGTTGTAAAACGGTTGTAGAACAAAAAAGGAAATGTCTATGCTGTTATTTTTCAAAACTGAAAATTAATTGCAAATTGGGAACTATTTTCAATTTCTGTAATTATCCTGTCAAGCTTCAAGAAGTTTACCACAACAAAAACATTGATTCTGCATTATTAACATAAATCAGCATGCTCTAGGTTTTGGAGTTTTATCTAAAATCCTTCTTTTTATTTTATTTTATTTTTTTTAGATGGAGTCTCACCCTGTCACCCAGGCTGGAGTGCAATGGTGTGATCTCAGCAACCTCCGCCTCCCAGGTTCAAGCAATTCTCCTGCCCCAGCCTCCTGAGTAGCTGGGATTACAGGAGTGCACTACCACACCCAGGTAATTTTTTGTATCTTTAGTAGAGACGGGGTTTCACCATGTTGGCCAGGGTCGTCTCAAACTCCTAATCTCGTGATTCGCCCTCCTCAGCCTCCCAAAGTGCTGGGATTACAGGCATGAGCCACCTCACCCAACCTTGAAATCCTTCTTTGACTCATAGGCTCAGATGTCTGTCTTTGTCTTCTGACAGGTCCAAGAGTATATTCATATACACATACATATATAAAATACAAATAATATCTATGTGTATGTAATGCTCAACATTCTTTCCACAAGCCAATGTATATTATAAAAAAAATTAACAAGATTTTATCAAGAAAAGACCCTGTAAAATCACCACGGAGGGCCAGGTACAGTGGCTCACACCTGTAATCCCAGCACTTTGGGAGGCCTAGGCGGGCAGATCACGAGGTCAGGAGTTGGAGGCCAGCCTGGCCAAGAGACCAGCCTGGCCAACATGATGAAACTCCGTCTCTATTAAAAATACAAAAATTACTCAGGCGTGGTGGCAGCCACGTATAATCCCAGCTACTCGGGAGGCTGAGGCAGGAAAATTGCTTGAACCCAGGAAGCAGAGGTTGCAGTGAGCCGAGATCGTGCCATTGCACTCCAGCCTGGGCAACAGAGCGAGACTCTGACCCCCAGAAAAAAAAAAAATCACCACGGAAAACGACACCAGGAAATTCACAAGCTATGACCTGTCTCTCACTGGTCCCTGAAATTCCCACCTGACTTACTAACAAAAATTCTGTAACTCAGGTTCATCTATTCTTTGCTTTATTTCTCAATATAACATATAGTGGCAAATATATATATATTATAAATACAGATATATAAAGTCTTAAATGTAGAGCTAAGGGAACATTTGCTTTTGTCTTTTTGTTTTCAAAATTCTATTGCTAGGCCCGCAGTATTTTACATCGCTCTTGTTTATTTACTGACAGATGTAATTGGAGTATACTGACTGCTTTTTCCTCAGTGTATTAATCCTTTTTGCCTTATTGATGTATGTTTTCTTTTTTCTTTTTTCTTTTTTTTTTGAGACAGAGTCTTGCTATCACCCAGGCTGGAGTGCAGTGGCCGGATCTCAGCTCACTGCAAGCTCCGCCTCCTGGGTTTACGCCATCCTCCTGCCTCAGCCTCCGGAGTAGCTGGGACTACAGGGGCCCGCCACCTCGCCCGGCTAGTTTTTTGTATTTTTAGTAGAGACGGGGTTTCATCGGGTTAGCCAGGATGGTCTCGATCTCCTGACCTCGTGATCCGCCCGTCTCAGCCTCCCAAAGTGCTGGGATTACAGGCTTGAGCCACCGCGCCCGGCCTGATGTATGTTTTCATTAGTAATTTTGCTTCCAAGAGCAACGCTGCCCTGAACGTCATTGCATGTGTTAAAAAAAATATTTAATTATTAGATAAATAATTAACTCTTGCAGGCAAGAACCAGTGGCATCTCTGACATCCCATTACTTGTAATTACTTGTAACACTGGGTTGTGTTAGTGTCCTGGATTGAGTTAGGCAAGAGTACATACCCCGGAGTGGAATTTCCGGGCATGGGCCCTGTCAGGATGGAAATAAGCTAGATGAAAACACATTCTTTCCAGAGTGATGGCCCCATTTACCCTCAGCAAGTATTGTCAGACTCTGTTATTTTTCCCACTACCCAGGGGAAAGACAATAAATTTGATGTTAATATTTAAGTAATTATTTTATACAAAGAGATATTAAATCAATGTTGTGATTGATTGATTGATTGATTGAGATCAAGTCTCACTCTGTCACCGAGGCTGGAGTGCAGTGGTGAGATCTGGGCTCACTGCAACCTCCACCTCCTGAGTTCAAGCAATTCTCCTGCCTCAGCCTCCCAAGTAGCTGGGACTACAGGTGCCCGCCACCATGCCTGGCTAGTTTTTTTTTTTTTTTTAATTTCTAGTAGTGACAGGATTTCACCATGTTGGTTAGACTGACCTCAGGTGATCCACCCACCTCAGCTTCCCAAAGTGCCAGCATTACAGGCATGAGCCACTGTGCCCGGCCTGTAAATTTAATTTCAAAGAAAGTAAGTGTACACTGTGCTGGTGAGGAAAAGACACAGTGTAATTAATAGCAAAAGGGGCCATGGCCTTGAAGAAGAAAAATTTGAACTTCTCTGATAACTTTAAAAGCTTGGCACAGCCGGACACAGTGGCTCATGCCTGTAATCCCAGCACTTTGCGAGGCCGAGGCGGGTGGATCACCTGAGGTCAGGAGTTTGAGACCAGCCTGACCAACATGGAGAAACTCCATCTCTACTTAAAAAAAAAAATACAAAATTAGCCGGGCTTGGTGGCACATGCCTGTAATCCCAGCTACTCAGGAGGCTGAGGCAGGAGAATCACTTGAACCCAAGTTCAAGCTGAGATGGAGCCATTGCACTCCAGCCTGTGCAACAAGAGCGAAACTCCATCTCAAGAAAGAAAAAAAAAAAAAAAAAAAAAGCTTGGCACTTGAAGATGAGGGTAAAATGTATATAAATTTCAAAACACTCAGTAACTAGGAAAGTTTAATCTTTATATTAAAGGATGTAATTGTGTAGTTTTTAATGCAGCGTTGAGAACTATAATTATAGGTGTTAATTTGGGAATTTGACATGGGGCATATTTTGATTACTGAATTCAATGCATGAATTGGCAACTCTTCACTACAATAATACATTAAATATTGAGTTTAAATTGTTTCTAGAAGGACTCACATGATCTGGGGACAATAATAAACTACATGTACACGGAGTACATGTGGCAATGAGAAATAAAGAAGACTGTCTGACATGACCTGGAACACAGCACGCAGGTGTGCAAAGGGGTGGACCCACAGTTGCCATGTGGGATGTAGCCTCATGCCTACAAGTGAGAAAAGAAGGAGGTCTAGTCAAGGGAAGTCAGTATTGGTAGAGAGAAAAAGTATCACAGTTTCATGGTCCTCTACAGAAATACCCAGACGGGGTCCCTGTACTCAAACATCGATTTCTTGCTTTAGAAATGACCAGAAGTGCAGAAGCTCTTTAGTTTAATTAGATTCCATTTGTCAATTTTGGCTTTTGTTGCCGTTGCTTTTGGTGTTTTAGACATGAAGTCCTTGCCCATGCCTATGTCCTGAATGGTATTACGTAGGTTTTCTTCTAGGGTTTTTATGGTATTAGGTCTAACATTTAAGTCTCTAATCCATAACATAGCACAAGTATACATATGTAACAAACCTGCACGTTATGCACATGTACCCTAGAACTTAAAGAATAATAATAATAAAAAAGGTATCAACATTAAATGTAATGCAGACATACAACTTCTTCTACCTGAATTTACTAATCAAAAAGCTTATGTCTATTTAAGATTGTAAAAGTATAAATTCAACCTGAGAATAACATGTAAAATGAATAAATAAATTTCTTGATGTATGTCAAACATATCAATAAAAAAAAAAAAGAAAGAAATGAACAGAAGACAAATCAGATATCATAGGCCCCTTGGGATTCTCACATTTGTTTCTAAGGCTCTACCACTCTGAATGGTGCATTGTTCTCTCTGGAGCTTTCCTCCTGGCTGCATTTTGGGGCCTTGGCTAGCTGAGTCAAACCCGAAATATCCAAACCCTAAGGACGGGACTGGGCGCAGTGGCTCACACCTGCTGGAGCACTTCTGGATCTTAAATGCAATGATATCTGGGGCCACAGCACCCTGAGTGACAAAAGACAGTGATTCGTGAAAAACAAAACCAAAGAAGCTAAGTCCTAAATCTGTCTCAGATTATCACCTGGGGAGAATTCCTAGGTTGTAACGCAGAAATGGGGACAGCGATGAAATTCCTGAGTCGGCGATATGAAACAGAAAATCCAGGGACAGCAAGGCAGCTGGAGTCCAGAGGACCGAGTCTTAGAGAGAAGAGGGCTGCACAGGAAGAATGTGGAGACCTTCAGAGGGTCCCACTGAGTGTCATGTGCTCAGATCAAGACACGCATGACAGAAAATTATCTTAGACTGGGGAAAGAATCACTCAAAAGGATTAGATAGAAGAGTGTCTAGGTCTTACACAAGGCTGGGAATAGGGTCTGTTCCCACTAGGCATATTAAAACCTCACTGGAGGGTTTCCATGGAACATGGGCATGGTGTACAGGGTATACAAAAGGGTGCTGCCCCAGCATTAAGGAATAATTCCTTCTAGATTAAACACAACTCTTGTTTGGTCTGTTGAACACAATCCAAAAGAGGATCAAACTATTTCCAGGTACCTTATCTGAGTTCCAGCACAAAGTTCAATAGTATTTATAAAAATACTAAAATATTCAGTAACTGAAACACTAAAAAAGAAAAAAACCACACACAATATCTGTCATGCAATCAAATCTTACCAGGCATACAATAAAGAAAAGAAACAGAAAACACAATAAAGAGAAAAGTCAGTCCATGGAAACTGACTGGGAACATAGACAGAAGCATCTTAAAACAGTTATAACCACTTGCTATATTTTCAAAAAGGTATGTAAATAAACGGAAAATATGAAGAGTTATAAGTGGAACTTTCAAAGATGAAAACTATTGTAGACTATACATATATATTATATATATATAAAATCTGGATGAGATTACTGGCGGGTCAGACTCTGAAGATAAAAGAATAGTGAACTAGCCAGGGGCGGTAGCTCACGCCTATAATCTCAGCACTTTGGGAGGCCGAGGCAGGCTGATCATGAGGTCAGGAGTTTGAGACCAGCCTGGCCAACATGGTGAAGCCCACTCTCTACTAAAAATTACAAAAATTAGCCGGGCGCGGTGGCAGGCACCTGTAATCCCAGCTACTTGGGAGGCTGAGGCAGGAGAATTGCTTAAACCAGGGAGGCAGAGGTTGCAGTGAGCTGAGATCGCTCCAATGCACTCCAGCCTGGGCAACAGAGTGACAAAAAAGAAAAAAAAAAGTGAACTTGAAGATATAGCAGTGGAGACATTCAAAATAAAACAGGGAGAGAGAAATAAACTATTAGAAAAATGGAAAATCAGTGGTGACCTATGAAAAAACTTCAAGCCATGGGGCTTACACAACGTTGGAGTCCCAGAGAAGGAATAATAATAGGAAAAAACGTTTGAAGATATAATGGCCAAAAGTTTTTCACGTTTGATAAAAACGCTAAGCCCACGTGGATCCTGGCCTCTCTTTGGAGAAATGGGATTTGAAGAGTCTCATAACTGGCTCAAGGGCTGAAACAGAGTAAGGAATTGTGATTTTGCAAAGAGCGGATATAAGCCAGTGACCAAAAGAATGAAGAACTGACACATGCCACAACATGGCCGCCCTTTGAAATGTGTTCACTGAAAGCATCAGACTCAAAATGGCACATATTGTGTGATTCTGTTTATGTGTAACACCCGCAAGAGGCAAACCCATACAGACAGGAAGCGTGCCAGTAGCTGCCACGAACTGAGCAGAGGGGCCAGAAATAGGGAGTGACTGCAGGGCCAGAAATAGAGAGTGGCTGCTTCATGGACACAGGACTCCCTTTCTTAGTGAAGAAAACATCTTGAAATAGGATACGTGTGGTGTTTACACAGCATTGTGTATGTCCTCAACGCCGGCAAATGTGTACTTTACAATGTGTCATGGTCCGTTGTATGTTATGGGAATTTAGCTCAATTGAGAAAGACAGGAAAAAGAGAAATGGTTCCCTATAAATTCCTGACTCCAGAAGAAGCTGCACTGCGGTCCAGGGTGCGTTTGTGTGAGGTGCGATTCCCACCAGGTTAGGAGTCCCACCGAGGTCCCACAGTACCCAGGCCTTGGCCGGGTGAGGAAATGTACAAATAGTGATGTGGCTTCAGAGAATGGCATCCAGGATAAGCATCGGGATTCCTGCGTTCTATAAGCCTTTGCAGTCCCCTGCCATTCCTCTCAGAGTGGAACACTGCTTCTCATTGACCTCTCCAGCAAGGACAGAGGATCTGGGGAGGGGCTTCCAATTCCGCCCCAAGGCTCATGGCTTAATCTGGTCATTGCAACTCCACCAGATTGAAACCCTGATAAAAAGCTTGAAAGGAGGCTGGAGGCGGTGGCTCACGCCTGTAATCCCAGCACTTTGGGAGACCGAGGCGGGTGGATCATGAGGTCAAGAGGTTAAGACTGTCCTGGTCAGGATGGTGAAACCCCATCTCTATTAAAAACACACACACAAAAAAAAATTAGCCAGGTGTGGTGGCGCGCGCCTACAGTCCCAGCTACTTGGGAGGCTGAGGCAGGAGAATCGCTTGAACCCGGGAGGTGGAGGACGCAGTGAGTCGAGATCACGCCACTGCACTCCAGCCTGGCCACAGAGTGAGACTCTGTCTCCAAAAAAACAAACAAAAAAAAAGGCTTGAAAGGAGAGATCATCATCATCTTTCTACAATGAGGAGAATGGTGAGGGATGTTACCTGCTGAAGCTCGACTGTCCGTGATATGGCCTCCGTGTCTTACGCTGAAACCTGGGAATTTTCTCCGGTGTTTGCTCTCGCTAAAAGCGTGGAGGCAGAATCCACAGGATCAGATGCAGAGTTCCAGGCAGTGGGAGGAGAGGTAGTGAGGAGGTAGAAATGAATCAGAGGTGTTAAAGGAGAAGAACGAAGAGAAGGTGCTGCTAATTCTAGAACTGAGGAAGTCAGACGGAGGAAGTGTTTGGGAGGAACAAAACCACACACTCAGGCCCAGAGGGAGGCTCTGCTTTCTCTGAGGCCAGTTGTCCATCTTATAAACATCTCCCCTGCCTGCTTCTTCTCCTGGGGTCATCCATCCCGTGATGGCCCCATGGGCTCCTCCAGTGAACCAAGGCAGAGACTGGAGCAGCCCTCAGTTCCTCACGCTCTTCTGTTCCACACACAGTGAACAAATCCAAACAGCTCTTTCCCCCAGTCCCTCCTCACCCACGTCCCCCGGCCCATCCCCATAGTCAAAGCTCAGCTGAAGACCAAAGATGTCTTGTCTGTATCACATCAGCCTCCTCCCAGCCCGCAATTCCAGACTGACGTCTATTATTCTCACAGCCCCAAACTTACCTGTCTCCGGCCCTAATCAAAATCCTTCCACAGGTCTGCATCTTCCTCCAAATAAGACACAAGCCTCCCTGTTTGACGTTCGTATTACTGATGACCATGACTGAGCTAAACGCTCCAGCCCCAGAAAACACAGCTCTTGCCTTCAGAGCAAACTCAGCACAGAAAACCACCTGCCCGTCCCCAGACACACACACACACCCTGAGGTAGTAACACATTTGTAGGCCAGGCACAGTGGCTCGCGCTTGTAATCCCAGCACTTTGGGAGGCCAAGGTGGATCACCAGGTCAGGAGTTCAAGACCAGCCTAGCCAACATGGTGAAACCCCGTCTCTACTAAAAAAAAATACAAAAATTAGCTGGGTGTGGTGATGTGCACCTGTAGTCCCAGCTACTTGGGAGGCTGAGGCAGGAGAATCACTTGAACCTGGGAGACAGAGGTTGCAGTGAGCCGAGATCATGCCACTGAACTCCAACCTGGGCCACAGAGCGAGACTCCGTCTCAAAAAAAAAAAAAATTGTGTCTTCTCACTGTCAGCTCCTTAAGACAATTTGAGCCTAGAAAACATGTTTCCACCTCCTAACTATGACAAAGGCAAAGAAATCTTCCTGTCTCATCCCACTGTACTGTGAATGCGTTTATGACATAGACATCTTGTAAGAGTTTCATGATCAACCTACATAAAACTCTACAGTACTGATGAGCATGTCACGTATGGGACTGATTCCTGCTGAAGTTTTATTACTGTTTACTGCTTATTAGCAATATAGTCCTCCTACCATTTATTCCCTATACATTTGTGGGAGTTTTTTTGTTTTGTTTTGTTTTGTTTTTTGAGATGGGGTTTTGTTCTTGTTGCCCAGGCTGGAGTGTGATGGTGTGATCTCGACTCACCGCAGCCTCTGCCTCCCAGATTCGAGCAATTCTCCTGCCTCAGCATCCTGATTAGCTGGGACAACAGGTGAGAACCACCATGACCAGCTAATTTTGTATTTTTGGTAGAGACCGGTCTTCACCATGTTGGCCAGGCTGGTATTGAACTCCTGACCTCAAGCAATCCACCCGCCTCAAAGTACTGGGATTACAGGCACAAGCCACTGGGCCTGGGACAGTCATGATTTTCTTTCTTTCTTT
>NW_012123598.1:3126090-3128415 GCF_000951035.1 Colobus angolensis palliatus
TCTCGGCCTCCCAAAGTGCTGGGATTACAGGCTTGAGCCACCGCACCCGGCCAGTGATTTTCTTAAAACAGCAATTTAGCTGGGCGAGGTGGCAGGCACCTGTAGTCCCAGCTACTTGGGATGCTAAGGCAGGAGAATCTCTTGAACCCAGAAGGCGGAGGCTGCAGTGAGCCGAGATCACACCATTGCACTCCAGCCTGGGCAACAGAGTGAGACTCTGTCTCTAAAGACAAACAGACAAACAAAAAATAGCAACATATTTATACATTTCTTTGCTTAAAATTTACCCAAAACCTTGTAATTAAAATCCAATACTATGTGCAGTTTACCCAAGACCCTGAGTGAGCAGGTCCCCAGATTCTCTGAATCACTCTCAGTTCTGAGAACAGCCCACGCTCTTCCTGGTCAAGGATGCCCACCCCTCCCCTCTCTGGCAGTGCCCACGATTCAGGCCTTGGTCCCTCCAGCTCCAGAAAGTCCCTACGCTGTGTCTCAGGTCGCTCGAAGTTCACCTGCTCACCTACTATGGAACCTCATTGTTTCCTCTCTTCCGCCTTCCTTATAATCTGACACAACAGAAGCTGAATTAGCCAGCATCAGAATATTTGTTGTGTGTCTTCATCACCCTGAGTTCTGTGAGGGAAATATGCTTTAGAGTTATCCTAGGTTCTCCAGAGAAAGAGAACTTATGGAATATACACACACACACTGTCACACACACACACACACAGATCATTTAAGAAATTGGCTCACACAGTTTTGAAGGCTGAGTAGTCTCTAGATCTGCAGCTGGCAAACTGGAGACCAGGGAGAGTCGCAGGTGTAAGTTCGAGTCTGAGTCCAAAGCTGAAGTCTGGAGAAAATCGATGTTCCAGCTGATGGACAATTGTTTTTATGTTCAAAATGTTCATAGCAGTTTTATTCATAATAGCACGAAACTAAAAACAACCAGATGCCTATCAACAGTTGAATGAATAAACAACTGTTTTTTTTTTTCTTTTTCTTTCTTTCTTTTTTTTGTTGCTGTTGTTGAGACAGAGTCTCGCTCTGTCACCCGGACTGGAGTGCAGTGGTGCGATCTCAGCTCACTGCAACCTCCGCCGCCCGGGTTCAAGTGATTCTCCTGTCTCAGCTTTGAGAATAACTGGGATTACAGGTGCGTGCCACCACGCCCGGCTAACTTTTTGTATCTTTAGTAGAGATGGGGTTTCACCCTGTTGGCCAGGATGGTCTCGAACTCCTGACCTTGCAATCCACCTGCCTTGGCCTCCCAAAGTGCTGGGATTACAGGCGTGAGCCACTGCACCCAGCCTTCTTTTTTTTTTTTTTTTAATTTTATTTTTCCGTAAGTTAGTGAGACACACATAACAATTTTATGATGAATTGGTTCCTGAGGTTATGAAGACTGAGAATTCTGGAAGTCTGCATTTGGCAAACTGGAGACAAAAGAGTAGTGAGGTAGAAGTTCCAGTCCGAGCTTGAGACAGGCTAGAAAAGACCAACATCCCAGCTGAACCGGTGAGACAGAGCTCACTCAGACTTCTTCAGCTTTTCAGTCCTGTTCAGTTTTTCTATGGCTTGGATGAGGCTCATCCACACTGTGGAAGGCAAACTACATCACTCAGTCCAGTGATACAAATCTCCTCCAGGAACACTCAGGCACAGCACAGTTTAACCAGATATCTGGCACGTGAATCCGTCAAGTTGATGTAAAATTAACCACATCACATCAATGGTTCTTTAGAGCCTGGAGCTCTGCCCGGCACATGGTAAATCCTCAATACATTGCACTGCCGGGCTGATACGGGGGGTGAAGACGATTTGCATTCACAGAAGCTGGGAAAGGGGAATTTGCACGCACCTGGACTAACTCTTCCCTGAATTCCTCCACTTCCCTATAATCTGACACAAGAAAAACTGGATTAGCCATCATCAGAATATTTGTTGTGTGTCTCCATTAACAGAGTTCTTACGTTGTGGTTCCCAGATCACACGGCCTGCATGAAATGCAGAGTCAAGGCCGGGCGCGGTGGCTCATGCCTGTAATCCCAGTACTTTGGGAGACTGAGGTGGGTGGATCACCTGACGTCGGGAGTTCAAGACCAGCCTGATCAACATGGAGTAAACATCTAAAACCCTGTAGTAAAAACCCTGTCTTTACTAAAAATAGAAAACTTAGCCTGGCATGGTGCTGCATGCCTGTAATCCCAGCTACTCAGGAGGCTGAGGCAGGAGAATTGGTTGAACCTGGGAGGTGGCAGTGAGCCAAGATCGTGCCGTTGCACTCCAGCCTGGGCAACAAGAGCGAAACTCCTGTCTCAAAAA